>NC_136706.1:1167018-1622121 GCF_947650265.1 Symphodus melops | reverse complement strand
ACTTAGACTTATATAGCATAAATGTACATAACTTTCAGAGGAGGAAAACATGTGAAAGGAGACCATCATCGTGTCTTCTTTAAGTTAATCCCCAGATGCATCACAGAGCTGTTGGAACAGAAGATGTGATCGGTCAGCAGAACCAGTTTACAAAAACAGCTCAGGTCCAAAATTCTATCAGAACATGCAACCGCAGATTTAAGTTTATTTATTCCGAACATGGAACACAATAACAAGGTGAACATAGAAAAATAAAAAATAAAAAAACTAAATAATTATTACAAACAGTGGAGAGTTTAATTCAGAAGAAAATAACTAAATAAGACAATTGGATAATAAGATATTATATGTTACAGGTCTGAAAGGAAGTGGAAGAAGTCGAACTGATTCGTCTGTGTCAAGTCTTTTGTGATCTTTGTCTTTATGTGAACCTGCTGTAAACCAGTCCGGACCGATCAACTGTAACTTTTGTGATTTTACTTTTTTTTATTTGACTGTTTAATACATGAAATGACAGTTTAGTTTATCTTCTTAACGTGTGTGAGGTCTAAATGTCCTGCAGATGGAGACAGCAGTGCAGCAGGTAGCTGTAGGTGGGTAGTGATGTCACAACAACAGCTTATCAAAGTAACATTTCAATCAATCAATCTTTATTTGTATAGTTTAACAACAATCAGGTAGAAGATCTTACTCTCTGTCTGTTAACATGACATTAAAGCAGGTAAAAAAGATTTCATATTTATTGATTAAATGTGGTGCGGCTGCTGATAAAGCCCGCCAACCCGGAGCCAGTGTCACTGTGTAATTACAGACACATTTCCACATATTGTCTGCATAATACCACTAAATCAGAGCAAGCAGCATTAACACAACTTAGAAGAAAACATCAATAAAGCGTCACTGCACACATGAAAATCAAGAAGTTCTTAATCCTGAAGACGGGGATAAACATTCAACACTGTTTACGCCGCAAAGCCTCATCAAACCTGCAGAAAATCCCCGCTTTGCAGCTTTTTCAGTCATAACAAAACCAACCGAGAAAGTCAAAATACCTGCCGGGGTAAAACATGGGAGAAGTCCGATATTCTGTTTGGTTAAAAAGGAGATAAATTATAAACAGTGTAAGACCACTGGGAGGAACGCTGGGACCCCCGCCTCCTCATCATCTCTACAAACACAACACTGAAAAGGAGACTGACGCCATGTTTACACCTTTGGACGGAGGGATTCAACAGATTCTGAGGAGTTATTGGCTGTTTAAGTTTTAAATCAGATTAATATGATTGAACTTTGAGCGAAGATAACGACCTCTGCTGGAACGGATTTGCAATTTATCGTCATTAATGAGGTAACCTGATCTAAAAGAATATTAAACAAGCTCCAATCTGTGCTGCTCTGTTGACCATTTCTTATCCAGTCCACTCTTCTCGAGGCCGAGGGCTCATTATTTGATTGTTATTAAAAACATCTGCTCAACATCGAGCTCACGCTGCACACATGCAGACAGTTTGAATGAAGGATGTTCCACATTCAGCACTTCAGTACAAACACAACATAATGGTCCAGAGTGTGACAGACTTTTCATCAACAATGTGTGGGGAGAAAATATCTCTCTCCAGTTTTCCTCAAAGTTAAGGCCTCGCCACAAACGTCCAGATGACATCTTTATATGACTCATATTTGCTGCTCTTCACAGAACCCAGAGCACTGACACATCAGGCTCGTTCAAAGAGATGTGTGGGTCCCTGAAAGGTAGAGTGAATGTGTCCTCTGAAGACGCCACGTGTATTTGATCAGGAGAGATTAGCCTGCTGGCTAACATTCACATCCTCAACAAGGATCCCATCAGCTTTTGGAGCTGACTAATACTACAATGACTTATATTGTAGCCCACTACTCTCTGATGTTCATCGCTTTGGATTTAAAGCAAATGTGTGACAGTCTACAAACAACTGGAGAAATACTTTGAAATAATTAACATTGATTTAGGTATTATTATTATTATTATTGCAGGCACAATGACTACTTATAATATAATAGTTCTAGACACAAACTCCATACCAGTTGGTGGCGGTAATGAACCAAAAACGTTGTTTTGCCTACCGAAAAAAATACACCGAGAAGAACTACAACACAATTCGCGCATGCGCAGATCTTCCAAAACACCGAAATCACCGCAGCAGTATTTTGAAGTAAAACAATGCTTTATTTTGTAAGTAAATTATTATATAATTAAAGTATGTTTCTTATTTTATGTGTACGATGTTGTAATTTATATCGACTCTTAGTGTAGCACTCGTAAGGTTACCATAGCAGTAGTTAGCATGCTAACTGATAGCAGCCTGTTTTATTTAATAAACATTAGCTCGACTTGTGTTTGTTTAATACATGATCTACCTGCCCAGGTGTGTGGACTCGTCAGTGGGACTTCATTGTGACCGGCTCAGTGGACAGACTGAGAGTCAACATGTCGGACGGGACCGTGGACTGTCCTCAGGACATGGACGGGATCTGTGTGATTCCGGACCTGAGCAGCATCAAGACGGAGCCGTCTGTGGGAGGAAGTCCGGACGGCTCGAACCCCCAGAATAATGTGGCCATGGGCATCAAGTTCATCCTGCCGAACCGCTTCGACATGAACGTGTGCTCCAGGTTCGTCAAGTCTCTGAACGAGGAGGACAGCAAGAACATCCAGGACCAGGTCAACTCGGACCTGGAGGTGGCCTCGGTTTTATTCAAAGGTAAGAAGGTTATTTATTTAAAATTATTTATATTATGAGTTTCTCCTCCTGGTTAAATAATAATAATATATATAGACACAAAACAGTAAAATAAAGCTGTAAGGAAGAATGAAAGAGAAATAAAAACAACAGAGCAAAATATTTTAAGTTACAACTAGTAAGAACATATATTTCTATTATTATAAACCTTTTATTTAAGCAGAAAGATTAAAAATCTCTTTTTCAAAAGTGTCCTGAACAAAACAAGCAGCAGCAGAAGTGACAGAGCTTCTGACTCTGAACACTGAGTAAACCTCCTCCTAATGTTTATAATGGATGTTTTATAAGTTGGGTTGAAACATCACCTGGATTTGAATCATGTAGCGTGACTGTCATCGGTGCTTCCATTTTAAGTTTGCTCTTGTTTTTTTGATTTGTTTTTTTTAGCCGAGTGTAACATCCAGACGTCGCCCTCCCCGGGTATCCAAGTGCGTCACGTTTACACGCCCTCCACCACCAAGCATTTCTCCCCCATCAAACAGTCGACCACGCTCACCAACAAACACCGTGGCAACGAGGTTTCTTCCACCCCTCTGTTGGTGCACTGTAAGTACAAAAAAAAAAAAAAGTCTTCATTTATGTTCATGTTCCTGAACACAAAAAAAGTCTTCATTTATGTTCATGTTCCTGAACACTAATCGAGTCTAAACTGTGTTTGTATCTTCTCCTCAGCTCTGTCCATTCATCAGCTCGCAGCACAAGGGGAAATGGTGTTTCTGGCCAGCAGGATTGAACAAGGTAAACAGTCCATTAAAGTCGTTAAATGGTCAAAATACGAAACTTAAAGTGGCTGCAACAACTAACAATAGTCTTTAATACAGCTTTATTTTCTTGAGTAGCTACATGATGATTTTATTGATGCTCTCCATGTCCATGTTTGACCCCCAAACTCCAGCTATGTTTGATGAGTGTGAGGGCTCTCACGGCGTGTTCATGTCGTCTTATATCAGACACACCCGACTCACAGGAAATAATGTTGAAGTTGTTTGAATATGTGACCAGAAGAAGTCGCTGTAATCTCACAGGAGGAAGTAAACATGTTAACACATCTGTAATCCTCTTCATAGAGACTGTGATCAACCTGCAGGACGAGGAAGGCTTCACCCCTCTGATGTGGGCCGCCGCTCACGGCCAGATCGCCGTGGTCGAGTTTCTGCTTCAGAATGTACGACGGCATGAAACCTGAGACTTTACTTCATGGTGTTAGCTTCTCGAGCGCGCGCCCTCTTTAATCTGCGAGTCCTTTTCTGTGCTGCAGGGCGCCGACCCAAACCTCCTGGCCAAAGGGAGGGAGAGCGCGCTGTCTCTGGCCTGCAGTAAAGGATACACAGATATAGTGAAGATGCTCATCGACTGCGGCGTCGACGTGAACGAGTACGACTGGGTGAGAAGTCTTCGCCTGTGAATCCAGTGTGAAGAAGCAGGAGTCCTCCGTGTCTTTGGCCTCTTGTGATGTTTTTTCTTGTGGTGGGTTTCAGAACGGAGGAGCCCCTCTGCTGTACGCCGTCCACGGGAATCACGTGCGCTGCGTGGAGATCTTGTTAGGTGAGGACGAATCGCGTCGCAGCGATGCTTTCTGTTTGTTTGTTTTTTTTGAAGGAGTAAAAACACAATCCTGCACGACGCTGAAGCTTTGGTGTTTGTCTTCCAGAGAGCGGAGCCGATCCCACCATCGAGTCCGACTCTGGCTTCAACGCGATGGACATGGCCGTCGCTATGGGACACCGGAACGGTACGTACTTGTAAATAAAAGGTTCAGTCTAAGCCTTTAATAATCAAACAACTATAATGTGTGTGTGTGTGTGTTCAGTTCAACAGGTGATGGAGGCTCACTTACTGAAGCTGCTGATGGGAATCAGAGAATAAGCTGTGACGCCTGAAGGGACGCCGGGCTCTGGACAATCATGTAGCACGCTCTGACTGTTGGACGGCGCTCCATCCATCCGTCCGTCTGTTCGTCGTCGTTGTCATGATGTCTGTGATGGTTTTGCTGTGTAATTTCAACGTTTCCTTCGTGCACTTTTCACTGAACGTGGAGTCTAAAAATCGAGGGATAATCTTTCACCGAGCGTGGCGGTTTAAACAGTCTGTGTCCATTCAAGGCTTTTTTTTTTTTTCCTCCCCACTGGCGGTGCCTGTTTTCTAAAAATAACAAATACTGTTCAATGTTTTCATCATCAGCTGTTCTTCATCACCGCTCAACTTTTGGAACACTGCTGCGCTCGTCAGTCACTTCCTCCTCTCACAAACCAATCAGCATCGAGAAGGGGCGGGACTTCTGATATCAGCTGCTGGACAAACAGCTGCTGCGATAATGTCGGCGCGGGTATTTTCTTTTACCTTCAAGTTCGGGGTGAAATAATTTCCTTTTTAATGAAGGAGAATATTCAGCACATATTTCAAACAGGCCGGATCATTGACCTGTGTAACCTAGCAACAGGAAACGCCAGGGCAAAAAGAAGAAAAGCCATTTATGGACACAGACTGTATATTTAGTGGTCATTGTTTTCCTGTCAGAGTCGGTGTGTTTGAACTGTGAGCTAGTCATGGTTACACATCACACAGTCGGCTGAAGAGTGAAAAATGCATGACAGATTTTGTGCTTTTTTAAATGCTGCCGAGCCGTTTGTCGGTCCTGAAGTTTATCGTGTTTATTTATTTGGATTATTTCAACGTTTAGTTTGTGATGTTGACAGTTTCTCTGTGAAGTGTTTATTGTTTTTGTCTTCTCCATCGTGATACCGTCCTCTGACGTCTTGTGAATTTTAAACTTCTCGCCTCCTTTTCAGTGTTTCCCACGAGGAGTCGCGTGTCAAAAAAAAAAACTTTGACCTCAGTGTCAGTCTGTAAGAAAGGTCAAAGGTCACTGGTTATAGACGGTGAAATGAAGCTGTTATTTAATAAAAGATCTTTTTAAAAAAACTGCAACCGGCTCAGCATGCATTAGTAGAAGTGGGGGAAAAAGCTGCAGAGTAACGTCTTTAAATGCACATAAAACTGAAGGATTCTGCAGTTTGAATCAATATCAGCTACTTTCTCTGATCCAATCAAATCCAGAGCATTCAGGAGCAGAATCTAAAGTTAGAAGGAGGACATACTGGCTGCTGCAGGTTTCCTTCATGTCTGATCACAGACGACGGTCTCACATCGTTCAGCTGAGGAAAAACAAACAGAAGTGCAGGCTGTGTATCGACAGTGGCAAAAGTTTATTCCAGATTTGGTGGGTTGAGCGAGGCCACAGAGAGTTCAGGTTCAGTAACATGGAGGAAACAGATGTACCACAGGAGCACACTTTACACACACACACACACACTCTCTCTCTCTCTCTTTAACTGGACAAACGGAGCACGATAAGCATGAACACAGTCTGACGGAGAACAAGAGGTGGAAGCAACACTGTTTAGGACTCCGGACTCGTCCACATCAGAGGTGATGGACAGGTTACACACACACGCTCACCGCCACGTGACCACAGCTATTTGAACTCTCCACCGCCTGAAATGCACAAAAACACCATCTTGTTCCCCTCATGGTCCTGGTCCCCCCCCCTCCTCCTCCTCCTCCGGTTTGATCTAGTTGGCCTCATCCTTGGACGCTTCATCGAAGTTCTCCACCAGATCTGAAGACGACAGAGAAGGTTAACTGAATGGGACGAACTTTGAGCTCCTGTGACGAATCTTTGACTGCTTCATGAAACAGACTCGACACTGACGCCTCAAATTCAGAAAAAAAAAAGAGACAAGAAATAGTTGACGATTTTTTATCTTTTCTTGGATCACATCAGTCGAACGACTTGACCACGTCGATGTCAATTTTTAAGATCTCGTTTATTTATAGCTCAAATAAAAAAAATAGATTCATTCATGATCTGAAAAACTGATGGTTACAGCGTCTCTCTGAAGGATTCTGGCTTGGGGCTTTTTCTGGGTTTTTTTTTTTTTTAGAGACAGAAGGGAGAGGGAGAACAGAACGTCTGGAGCCACAGGCCGGATTCGAACCTGCAGGACCGTGTTACATAAAAGCGCACGTACTAAACATGAGGCCATCGCCGCCTCAGGAAGGAGTGTTTTTATCTGAAACTTAATAACTGACGCACAGCCAACGCTCCACACGAGGCCTCTCTCTCTCTCTCTCTCCGTCTGTCTCTGTCTCTCTCTCTCCCTCTCTCTGTCTGTCTCTCTCTCTCTCTCTCCGTCTGTCTCTGTCTCTCTCTCTGTCTGTCTCTCTCTCCCTCTCTCTCTCTCTCTCTCTCTCTGTCTCTCTCTCTCTCTGTCTGTCTCTCTCTCTCTCTCTCTCTCTGTCTCTCTCCTGAAAGCAGCTGTGATAATGATGGCGTCAATCAAAAAAAAAGAGTGGGCTTCAGCGGCTCTGTGACATGTGAGAAATCTGCCTGTCCATGTTTTGGGCTCGGGGGGGGTCGACGGGGATTAAAATGGAAACAATCGAAGAGGTCTGAGTAAACATGTTTCCCCCGAGCTCGAGAACAAAAAGGAAAGTGAACTCCAACAACAACACGACGGCAGAAGGCTGTTAACCCTGCACCGTCGGCCTTCCACCGCTCCCACCGCTGACTGCATGTGTAATCGTTTGTTACATTAGCGAGAAGTCCTGGGAAACGGCAGAGAGCGCTGTAATGGCAACCTCATGTGTTCGGGCCCCCGACTCCTCACAAAGAAAAGCAAACTGGATCTGAAGCTCCTCTAAACACTGGACATGATTCAAACATGAAGAACCATCATCTGGAGCCAGTGACCAATCTCCTTTTGATGACCTCGAAAGAAAACAAACCTGCCGTTGGGGGGGGGGGGAGGGAGGGGGTGGAGGAACTCACCTGGAACGTCATCGTCCTCTTCTTCTACTGTTGCAATTGGCGCTTTTCCATCTACAGCTGGAGGAACAAACAAAAACAGATCTGTAAGACGCTTGAACATGGACAAGTGGCCAGAGACAATAAACCTTAAAGGGGAAGATTACTGGTTAAAGCGGCTGCTGATAAACTTGTGTCGATCATGTAAACAAATATTCATCGTTTGATCGGTGTTGGTCATAGTGCAGCGGGTCGAGGGAACCGAAACTATTTACTCAGAGCTAGCTGCTTGGGGCACCAGACCAGCAGGGGGTCTCTGAGAGATCTCAAACTTTGCATTTTATTGATATCGGTAATGTTGGAGACAAACTGTGTAACTGCATGCTAATAAAGGTTTTAGAAACTGTATATGTCAACACGTTAAATATCAATAATACGATTTTAGCACAATCATTCAAACATAATTACACATAATAAGGAGGGTAATTTAAATGTTGTTTTGGTGTCAGACTGAAAGCCCCGAGGTGTGACCCTGACGCCCCGGGGGGGGGACTGACCCTGTTTGGGCAGAGCCTCGGCCAGTCTCCTGAGGCTCGTCAGGCTGTCGGCTCCCAGCTGGTTCAGGATGCCCGGCAGCATCTCGGTCAGCTGTTTGGTCTCAGCGTGGCCGGTGATGGTGAAGGTGTTGGCGGCGAGGGAGGCCTGAACTTTGGGGTTGTTGAAGTGGATGACCGTTCCTTGATTTGTAAACATGTTGACCTGCGACACACCGAAAGGTTCGTACCGTTTAACAGCAACATGACGGGCAAGACACGTTCAACGACAACGCAGTAAAAACAAGGTGAAAGTTTACCTCCTCGATACCAGAGATGTTGTTGACGCCGAGCTTCTTTAAGGAGAACTGGAGCTTCTTGTCGTCTGCGGTGGCTGTTCTGTGTACGACCTTCTTCTTTCTGCGAGCGCTGCCCTGAGAACACGTTCAAACAAACAGACTGCTGTGTAAACCTCCTATTATTCATCATCTAACACCACAAATATGCAACTTATTGAATCTCGAAAGGCTGCAGCTGTCAGAGAATATTCTGCTGCATCAGCTCACTCGGACTCGCTGCAGAAAAAAAAAACACATGACGGGGTCTGAACGTCCGGGTGAAGTACGGATTTGGCACGTTCAGCTCCTCTGGGAAATATCAGGAGTTTTCTGCAAGTGTGACCGCCCTATTAGCTCCTCTCTTTTCAGGCAGAGCATTACTTTATGCTACATCGTGCTATTTTAGGGAAGTCATTTATGTCACAACTTGTTTCAACGTCTTTGCACTGATAGTCGATGTTAACTCTGACAAACATGCCGCTTCCTTCGAGCACTTTAAACAGCAGAGCGAGCAGAGTCCTGTTGTCATTTCATGAAGAACTGTGACAATGCATTTCTTTCATTTATTACCTTTCCGCCGATGCGGACTTGGGCCTGTAGCTTGGCGAGTTTTTCTTGATTCATCGCTGCTTCTTTCATCTGAAAAAGAAAAGGCACATTTTAGATGACGGACTCTGGCAGCCGGCGATAAATACAAGTCACGGGTTCAAAAAAAACATTCCTCAAGGCAGAAAACGCACCGTGCAGGGACGAAGACAAAAAGCCTGAAAATACATTTAACCAAGGAAAAGAACGCTGATTCATTCACATGAGTTTAAAGTTAAAAACCCTTAAAAGAAATGAGAAGCTGTTATTTTAGCGTGATGTCCAAAACAAATGATACGACCCATCAATCCTTCTCCTGCCTTTTTAGAGTGACAGGACACTTGTTTGTAACAATGGCGTGTCACTGGGAGGTCAGAGGTTATTCTCCACCTGTCACTCACACCATCTACCACCACCACCAGGATGCATCAGTCAATACATAGCGGCGCTCTTACTTCACAACGTGCATTTAACTGTGTAAACGTGATTCATTTTCTTCACTGATAAGTGCACCACAGAGATGTAGCCTCCATGACACTTCTCACACCTCGGCTCTGCTGTCTAATCACAGCGACCATGAAGCTGCAGATCACATCCCAGGATGTCTGCCCTGACTGAGGCCGACACACATCTGGTCTTATCTGGTTTATTCATGCGCTGATTCAAAGGTTTCATCTCGTTGAGTAATGCAAACACGATCAGTGATTTATAGCTGTTTGTTTACCCAGGAAGAGACGCGACGTACAGGTACGGCAACACCACTTAGACAAACCACTCAGACCTATATGCACAAAGTTTGTTGTCTGTCCGGAATTCAAAAGAGAAGAGAATTCTATATATTCATTCAGCCCATGTCACTTTCAACTTAACTGCATACTGTCTATTTATACTATATCATTGATCCGTATTCTTAAATTCTTATTTGTAAATGTGGTTGTAGTGTTATTTTATATTTTAATATGGCATCTATTGGATTGCTCTGATAGTATTTCGTCGTACTTGTAAAGTGATAATAAAGATATATTTAACAATTATTAATAAATGAAATTAATAATAAATGTTATCTTCGCGCAAAAAAAACTTTAAAAGCCCCCTCGGTTCAGTTTGTCCGCTTTGGGCTACCGTACACACAAGGCGGAGGAGACTCACGTGCAGCAGACCAGCTTTACCTCCGTGATCGTGAAGCTCATTTTAAAAGGTACAAAATCAGATTAAAAACTGCATTTTAACACGATTACACCCCTTAACACAGACTCACGTCTCTCCTGTTTACAAGGCTTTGACAGTGAACTTTGGAGTGGTTTAATCATTTACACAATCAGGGTGACACACTGTGCAAACACACAAGCCGGGACATGTGTGTGTAGGTGTGTCTGTGTGTGTGTGTGTGGAAGTCAAATCAGGAATTGTTAATTCAACAATCAAAGCAGCAGAAATGGAATTACATTAGCCATCCAAAGCTAATGGTTGTTATGCTCAACATGCTAATGTAGCTACGCCACTGACTGACCGTGTGATTGGCTTACACAACAAATAAACCAAAAACACCACAAGGTAACACCAGGTAGGTTTGGGTTCACGTTAAAGCCGAACTGATTATCCCAAAAAAAACAAGGTGTGGTTTATGTCGTCATGAGCAATAACTTAGCAGGCTAACTTAGCAGCTAGCTCCTCGGCTAGCCGGCCTGTCAGTTTGTGTTAGCTTTAAAAACAAAACCAGCAGACTCATTTATTCCCCAGGAGAGCAGACTGAAAGGTTTCCTTTACCTCGTGTTGTCGTATCGAGGAGAAACAGTGCAGAGAAGAAGGTATTTAAAGCTCCTCACTGACCTGTACACTAACAGCAGACACATGCGGGGAGCAAGATGGAAGCGCGAGAGAGAGAGGAGGGCGGAAGTGACGTCAGGAGTAAAAACGCAGTGAAGTATCTATCTATCGAGCTATCCATCGAAAGGTGTAAAATATGAGTCGAGGTGCGCAGTAAAATAAATAAAATCAGCGTCTAAATGAGTGGTTGATTTTAAACTAATTTTCCATCGTTGTATTTAATAATATAACCTGCCTGTTATATCTCTCGTTATCTGCTTTTATATTATTTTTATACTCCCTGTTTGGTCCGTCTGTTTATTCTTTCTCTAAAAGTTGATGTATCTGTTTTTATCTGCAAAGCACCTTTTAAACAGCTGTTTTTAAAGGTGTTATATAAATAAAGTTATTATTATGATCCAGAAGGCTTGGCAGTGAGCTCTGGCATCCAAGAGAGTTGAAGAAAAACGTTAATTTAATTATTGGACCGATAATTTCCACTAATGCATGCTGATCTGCAGCTGCAGGGAATGAAGGAGATGTGATTAAACACTTGTGATACATCAGGGTTGTTTAGAGGAAATCGTCAACACACTAATGGTTCAACCTCCCACTGCGTGTCGTAAATCTATTCAAGATTTGAACAGCACACACAAAACTCTGTTTTCCTGGCAGAAATCGTCCCATATCTCCACATTTCTGTGGCTCAGTGACTCTCAGTCAGTCGTCTCTCAACTGGAAGGTTGGGGGTTCAATCCCCAGCTCCTGCAGCAACATGTCCGATGTGTCCACAAGCTGCTCCCTCTGCTTTATCGGCGTGTGAGTATGAATGTATGAGTTAATACTGACGGATACTTTACAGAGCAGCCTCTCAGTGAGAGAACGTGAAGGTGTGAAAGCGATACGAGAGCGTGAGAAAAGAACGATATCACCAAGTCTATTTACCATTTAGGATATTTAAACTGAATTAAAAGTGATTTTATATCTCGGTGACTCCTGGAGACAAAGTTTCCGTGGAGTCATATCTCCGTCTCTTCCTGTAAGTGTGAAGGTGTTTTCCTTGTGAAATCAAGGTGACTCAATGCGAACACAAGGAAATAATCAGGACAAATGACACGACAGGAGAGCTCAGGGGAGATGACGTGTATCTCACCATTCTTGAGAAACAGGATCGTGTATGTGTCATGGAGCAGCTTCGTATTAGTTTCTGCTCGCCACTTTATTCTTCACCACTCATTTCTTGAATGTGAATATATCCAGTTATCTGTAGCACTGATATCCCTATAGCACCAGACTCTCGTTCTCCACCTGCCTTTAGAGCACTGTCCTTTTCACATCATGTCCAGCCTCCTGAGGCCTCCTCCTCCTCCTCCTCCTCTGACACTGAGGGACATGTGAGCTGCAGGCAGAGTCAGGAGTGTTTTTAACTGAAGAAATACACCATGCAGCATTTTCACAGTCAACAAAACCACTGTGTTGAACTTTTCTGAGGCAATGCTGCAGCGTCCTGATAGCCTCCATGTCTGACTCTGACCCGGTGCACCGTTAAAACCATATAGAAGTTATCAGGAGCTTTAAGGTCAATGTTTTCAAGATCAAATCCTGATTAATGTGATGGCTTCCCTCCATGGCTTTCCTTGTGATCGTCCCCAATCACGCTCTCTCTCTCTCTCTCTCTCTCTCTCCGTCTCTCTCTCTCTCTCTCTCTCTCTCTCTCCGTCTCTCTCTCTCTCTCTCCGTCTCTCTCTCTCTCCGTCTCTCTCTCTCTCTCTCTCTCTCTCTTTGATCACCCGTCCGTTCGGAGCGTTTCGATCCTAAAAATAAAGATTTGAAAACTAAAACACGCGGCCAACTAAAGTGGGCTTTCATTTAAAATTCATATTTAATGTAAAGTTATTATATTAAAATTTCAATAAACCCATCATGGAGAATTTCAGCCAGCGGTGAGAAATATAAAGAAGCTTTTGATTATTAGGTACATCAACGGACTGAAGATCACCTTCCTGTGTGTGAGTCATTTGTCATTTTAAATACATTAAAAAGTGAGTGTGTGTGTTTTTATTTAATGTGTTCATACCTGGATTTATTTTTAAATCAAAACAGTTTTTATATTATTTGTATTGCCCATATTTAATAAAATAATGAAGAATTACAGAAAATAAATTTCTTGTTTCCCAAATCTTCTCGTTGATTTCCCAACAGTAGTTATTATGAAGTAAATATAAATTATTAATGATTAACGGAAGCCTGGAAGTGTCATTTTGAGCTCACTTCTGGAATATTAAAAGGTTGGATTATCGCTTATTGTTTTCCCACTAAACTTAAATTATAATGTTCCACTGAAATAAATGACTCCTTCGTTTGTGGTTGAGACACATTTTCAGAAGTTTTCATCTTTTATGGGCCAAAAGTTTTTCAGTTATGAGTCAACCTCGACGCTAGATGGCGCTGCTTAAATGGAAACGTGTGAAAAAGTTACTGGAAACGTCTGAACCAAAGTTTGGAGAAGTGAAGGCAACGATTAAAGATTTCAAAGTTTTAACATTTTAAAAGTTTTACACCAGTTATATTTATATTTACATTTCTACAGCTGATGTTTATTTTAAGGAACAGTGAGGAAGAGAGTTCACAAACTTCTGCAAAAGTTTCTTATTTGATAAAAACTCATCCAGTGTTTTCTTGAATCTGCTTGCTTTGATTAAATTGCTTTTGCAAAAACAAAAAAATTAGAGCACATTTTTCACAATTCCTATAGAAAAAAATACAATTAATAAATGTCTTAAACACCAAGCTGAAGATTTTGAGTCTGAGGTGACCAGAAAGTCGATCAGAACACTTTACAATAAAACCAGATCAATATTTAAACTTCATTTAAAAAAAGCTTAAATTATTTGTTTTTCTTTTTCTTATTGACTGACATGTGAACCGCCATGAAAAATAAAAAACACTTCAATAAACAAGACACAATGTTTTTACAGGATGAAATTTAATCTGCGATTTTAAATTAAATATTAAAATAATTAATTATGCTTTTTTTTTTTTAAATAGACCTTTAAACTTTGTTTTTCTTATTTTAACTGGGCCAACTTAATGCACCTTTATTTTCAATCAGCCAATGATTTCCCTTTTATAGCCTTTATATGTATATTTGTTTCTCCTTTGATTAGATCAAAAACATCTTTTTTTCATCATCCTTCATGACTCCATACAACAAACTCAAACGAGCAGAGATGTCTTCTCTCTCTCACACACACTCACACTCACACACACACACACACACACACACACACTCACAGCTCCGTGCTCCAGACTCACGACAGAGGCCTTATATCTGGGGCTTGCATGCTCTGCGTGACCCGTGACTGATTCGAGTTAACAGCTGACTCTTTTCCATTACAAATGGCTCGCGGATAATCTAGATAACTACCGGATCACGCAAACCGAACTCCCTCACTTTGGTGCACCAGTCCCCGGCCACTATTTGTGCGCACGGGATATGCTTCACATTAAATATCACAGAATGTTATTTTATCCATAACTCAACCCCAGGTATTGTTTTGATGTCAGCCATTTATAGAAAGTCTAAATTTAACTCTTTAACCTGTTAAAAAATAATATGCATGTGTTTTGTTCATTTACTCCCACTGTAACGCTGCTTAAATAAATAAACCACTTATCCGCCTCAATATGGCGATGACCACACAGCCAATTAGACTTTTTAAAGAGCCCCCTTTTCTTCTTCTTAAATCTATATTTGCGCCAAAAACTGCGCCGGAATATAAGACTGAGATGATTGCGGACAGAACCCTAAAAATGACCACAAAAAGGGGATGTAGGGTCGCGCCATGCTTTTCAAAAAACCCCACTCACAGTTAATTTTTAGATACTTTTTTTTTTGTTATAATTTTCTCTTTCATTCTGCTGCGATGACGTTTCCCCTCCATGTGATCGGCGCGGTGGTATAAATAGGGAGACAAGGTCCGCCCCCTCTGTGATTCAGGTTTTGGACCTTTCGCAGGTTCTTCGGCGCATTTCTCAGCCTGACAACCACTGGGACTGTTGGTTAGTCTGCGATAGCTAAAAAAAAAACAACAACCTGAAAACATATGGAAATAGGTCGAAAACAGGGGGGACACCTCTCACCGACGGCGACACGTGCTCCTTCCTCTCCCCCTCCTCATATGAGTTGTTGAAGAGGGAGGGCAGGGCGGATTGTGCGTCTCATCGTCTTCCTCATCTGGCGTCGGAGGAGCTCCAGCCGCGCTGTGTTTGAGCCATGACTCTGAGCTCCGAGATGTCGGATGCCTCCATCCTGTCCGAAGAGACCGACATAGACGTGGTCGGCGAGGGGGAGGATGGGGACAACCACACGCGCTCCTATGTGGACGAGGTGGCGCAGATGCGCGACGGCATCCTCCTCGCCGGCTCTTCTCCTCCTCCGTGCCTGGACGGCTCCACCTCTTCCAGGGATGCCTACAAGCCGGCGGGCAAGAATACCCTGGTGAAGCCCCCTTACTCCTACATCGCCTTAATCACCATGGCCATCCTGCAGAGCCCCAAGAAGAGGCTCACCCTGAGCGAGATCTGCGACTTCATCAGCAACCGCTTCCCTTACTACCGGGAGAAGTTCCCAGCGTGGCAGAACTCCATCAGGCACAACTTGTCCCTCAATGACTGCTTCGTGAAGATACCGAGGGAGCCCGGGAACCCCGGGAAAGGCAACTACTGGACCTTGGACCCCGAGTCCGCAGATATGTTTGACAACGGGAGCTTTCTGAGGCGCAGGAAACGGTTCAAGCGGCAGCAGGCGCAGGACCTGCTGCGGGAACACAACAGCTTTATCCCGGCCGCTGCTGCTGCTGCCGCCGCTGCGTACGGCTACGGACCGTATGGCTGTGGAGGATACGGCATCCAGCTCCAGTCCTACCACACACACTCTGCACTTTTTGCTTTCCAGCAGCAGCAGCACAGAAATTCACACTCACACACGGGGACTATTATACCCGCACCCTCTTTGATGCCCACCACTACGGACTTATCCCGGACTAGGTTTTACCCCCAGCTCACCCCCAGTCTGGGCTCAGGTAGCGTGCAGGCTGCAGTCCCGGTGCAGAAATCCAGCTCCCCGGTGCAGCGCTCCCCTTTCTCCATAGAGAGCATCATCGGTGGCTCTCTGAGCCCATCAAGGACTTCTCCGGTTGTTGTCCCGGTCTTACCTTCCTCTTTGGGAGCTCCTGCTGTCAACCATCCGTCCAGCCACCACCCAGGAGCGGTTTTGCACCCGGTTGAAAACTTTCCGAGCAGAGTAGGAAGCGGCTCTAACGGGTGTTAAATCTCGAGGTGCGGGGGGCAGCAGAGGGAACCGTGGGTGACCCTCTCCTGGGCTTCCCTGGTCCAACAGTCCTCTTGTGGGCCTCCATCATCCACCCCGGAGCCTTCCCCCCCCACCACACACACACCTGGTTGAAAACTTTCCGAGCAGAGTTCTCTGGCTCTGCATGGTGGGTGTTAAATGTCTTAACAAGAAAACTTTTTCAAAACAGAAACAGCATCACAAACAAAAAAACGCCCCTCTTTGAAGGTAGGATTATTTTTGTACGTTTATTTGCTATCACGCAGCTGAATGATGGACATAAACAAACACTATTTGTGCCTGTATTCATGCTGTTAAAAAAAAAAAGATATATTTATGTTCATTTATTTTCGGTGTGAATCAGACTTTTAAACCACCAACTCTCCCCTCTTGTATGAAGTAAGTTCAGTGACTTAGGGCGTCTCAGGATTACCACTTTAACGGACAGGTTATAAATGATCACATGTTTATAAAAAAAAAATAGGTTAATAATGTATTTGTGTCAAACACATCCATGTTTTTATATTAGTTTGTCAAATCAAACAACATTTTTTTACGGTTTTGATTTGAGCTTTGTATTAAAGACACAGAGAGCAAAGTCATACATTTATAATAATAATAATAATAATAATATGCAGTGTGTGTTTTATTTCAGTCATTCAAACATTGTACATTTTTTTGGGCAATTATTGTGTAATTGAAGTGTGATATTTTTACACAGTTTGTTTTTTCAACAAGAATAAATTTCGTTTTGCAAAAAAAAAAAAAAGAGAGAGAATTTGTTTGGGAATACATTTATGGACTGGCGTTGAATTTATTGGGCCTTTGCTGCCACCCTGGGATGCAGAATATGGGTGCCAAAAAGTTTTCCAGTTGATGTAGAATAATAGCAGTCTAAAAAACAGGCTGTAAAATAACATCTGTATGGTTTTTAAGTGAGGAGGCTGAATAGTGTTTGCGTTTCCCAAACAAGATGTGCGTGCTGTTTGTGTGTCGTTGCAGCCTCTGAACATGCGCAGACGAGGCCTGCGTGTACATCTGACCTCTCTCACACTCATCCTCGTAATTACGGGGCTCGGACACGGAAGGTGTCAGTAGGGGTTGAGGCAGGAGGCTGTATATATTTGTTCCTGCTTCAAGTCGCTGATTGAGCCGCTGCTGGTGTCGACAGATGTGAAGAAAAAAAAAAACACCCCTCTTCTAATATTTCATTACCGGCTCTTATTTGGAGCATGTTTTCCCTTCGGAGGAAATAAAATGATGCTCCTGGGGTCTAGCGTGCTTGGACCTTTATCCACCCTTTATATTCCCACAGTGTTCATTTTATTTCTCTTTTATTTAAACGTGTGACACAGAAAGCCACATAGCGTGCTGCTTGTGCGTAAAAGCGCATAGAAATGTTCAGATCACAGTAAGACGATATGGTAAACATAGACCTCTGAGTAGATTACTTAGCAGGCTATTTGTAAGCTTCACAAACAATCGTTTCCAAAACAAATGAAAGCCCACAAGCTTGGATTTGCAGCACCTGTGTTGCTGCTGCATGTCAGACCTCTTCCTTTTTAATCTTTCACGAGCTCTCTGTGCAGACCTCTACTGTACAAGCCCGCTGCTTCCGTGACTGGATGTGTTCGCCCGTCGACTGTGTGCCTGCCTCCTCTGATTCAAAGCAACGTGTGTGTATATGTGTGTGTGTGTGTGTGTGCGTGTGTGTGTGTGTGTGTGTGTGTGTATAGTAGATAGCTAAATTGGTGCAGCGCTTAGAGCCAGTTCACTAGGCCACGAGAGGACAGCGATTGCGTGATGATGTAACACGCAATGAGAGACAGACAGGCACACACACACACACACACATTGACGAGAGAGTAACAGGAAGGAGGTCAGTTGTAAAGGCTTGTTTACAAATGGAGAAGGTTTAACGGGGAGGAGGAAATTATAATCGATGCATCAGCACACCTGAGCTCGGTTAGTGGCGCGAGCATTTCACCAAATTAATTCTCCAGCAGTCCTCTAGGAAAATGATTTGATCCCGCAGCCCATTGTTTATTCTCCTTAATCATATCTATATGGGTTATATCCATACATAATACCAAGCTGTGCCATGTAGTGTGACGGAAAACACAAATGATGTCTGCAAGCTGAATTATTAAAACAATTGGAGCATGGTATGACCCTCTTAACGGCGTACACTATGTGTGTGTAGGTGTGTGTGTGTGTGTGTGTGTGTGTGTGTGTGTGTGCAGCCTATCAGTAATATTTCTGTTATCTCGCCAGCTTGTCCTCTGTGCATTCACCTCAGCAGCCTTTTAAGACTAGTTCACTCAAATCTCGATGGATGGAGGCCTAAAATATAAAAAACATCTTCTGTTGGAATCTTAATTGTTTATTGTCTGTAATCATATTTTTGCGGTTTACATTCAGATGTTCCATGCAGGTTAAAGGCATGCACAAATGCTGTCTGTTAGGGGCTAATTATTAAATGAATTAGAGCATGTTTGGACCCTCTAACAGCGTACAGTATGGTGTGTGTGTGTGTGTGTGTGTGTGTGTGTGTGTGTGTGTGTGTGTGTATAGCACGTCATATTTACGTTCCTTATCTCTCCAGGTAATGTGTAGTCCCCATCAGGAGCCTGTTTTAGGCTACTCTTATCTCACAGATGGTCTGATAGTGAATCTTCCCTGCTGCACATGTTGGTAATGCGCAGGCGCACGCGTTGTGTGTTTGAAAGACAAATGGTGTGTGTTAGCATGAATATGAAATTCATTAGTGCGTTTTACGACCCTCTCTACCAGCACACGCGTGGAGCCAAACAGTAATATTGTCCCTTCATTAAAGGGGGGAATTCTAGGACTTCTAAAGGGTTTCCTCAGCTCTATGTGAAGCCTGTATGGATCGATGGAGGCCCAGTGTGATACTATAGGAGTCCTATATAGGAATCTTAATTGAGTCTGCAGCTAATTGTTTATTGTCATTAATCACATTTATGGATAGCCACTCATAGCTTAATATCCGGGTATTCCATGCAGTTTAAAAGCCCACACAAATGGGGTGTGTAAGGCTGAATATTAAATTAATTATTGCCCTTTACGACCCTCTGAGCGCGTCCAAGTTATTTCTAATATCTTCCCATCACAGCTGGTTTGTCTCCAGGATTTCCTCTAAGTGCAGTTATTTCTGTTTAGCTTATTTTACTCGCGTCTCTTTGTGATTGTTCTGATAATAACGTTATTTGTTGACTATTCCTTGCATATTAATCTAGACTAGCTTGGGCCTTTGTTGGTGTTCATGCGTGTGTTCATGGATCAGGACGCACCCCGAGCTCTGAATAATTGACGCATCGTAATTTCCCTTCAAGCGTTCAAACGCCATGTTGAAAACACGTCTCACTCCGGATTTAATCTTTAGATATAAATGTAAATCTTTGATTTAAATGCTTTCCAGGAACAGCGCTTTATTATATTGTGCATGAAAACGTTGTAAATCACTATTTCACCCTTCAGGGCTGCCGCCTTGAGACATTTCTGTCGTAAAAATAAATCCGTAGACTCCAGGGGGACAAAAACAGCCTAAATAAATAAAACATTATGATGGTTGCAGGTTGCAGGTCACAGACATCATTTCCGGATGTTTTTACCTTTGACCCACGCCATAACCACAGAAAAAAACCTAAATCTTTATTTCATTAGTTAAAAATCTCTAAGACAGAAAAAGCTGCTTTTTAAATGTCACTAATTAACAAAAATGTTTCTTAAATATATTACATCAGAGGGGAAAACTGCATAAATTCTTAATGTATAATATTAAATTACATGAATGTAATTCAGCCTATCTAATTAGGCCTGTAGATTTTTTTTCACTATTTTCCTTATTATTAAAATGCATAAAACGTTCATCCTTGTAATTATTAAACCGACTGAAGTAAATAGTCCCTCACATTCAAATCAAACAATAAAAAGGATGATAACAGTAAACTTCTTTTTTGGGTGGATTCATCAGAATTGAAAACATCTGAAGTGGATTTTCTAATCCCTTCTGTGTGAATGTCTGATCAAGTAACTCAGCCTGCTTCATTAAGCGTGTTGTCGTGAGTAGTATGAAAAAGTAACCCAGTTTGGAGGAGGAAAAAAAAGTGTCTTTGTGTGTGTGTGTGTGTGTGTGTGTGTGTGTGTGTGTGTTGGGGGGGGGGTCTTTTCATGACATGTCATAGATCATGTGGGCATCAGCCTCCTGGAGCATGACTGAAGCCCAGTTAGCAGTTTATCCTGCGTGGTCAGAGGTCATGAGGAGAGGGGATAAAGCACAACACTCAGCCCATAAAAGACACTGCTGGGCTGCGGCTGAATGTGTCGCTGGCCGTTCAGGCCTCTGAAAATAATCTATATTTCAAAGGCGAGTCATAAAGACGATGGCTACTTTAGTTATAAACTTACAGGGCCACTAAACATTTGGGTCACTCGGGTCACCTATGGCCCTGCTGAGTGAGTGAGTCTCCTACTGACCTCATCAGCGTTTTGTCCTCACACCACAGAAGAAGAAGAAGAAGTGTGTTTTTAAAGACGTAAAAAAAAAAAAAAGTAGCTGGGAGTAAATACGATGCAGTCAATTTAAATTCAGTGCAACAGTTGTTCCATAAATCTGACTTTTACGAAGCGTCTTACATTTTTAAGATGTTGTTTTAAAGTGTCAGAAAGGTGATAACTTTAACTGTTTAATATTAAAGACGTAGTGTCGGTGGTTGTTTGTGGTGTACTGAAGTGCATTTTAACACTGAGAGGTATTCCTAATATATTGACCTTTCAAAATAAAGTACTCCAGCTCACCACCACCAACCTCTAAGACGACCACAATCATGAATGTAAAGTTTAAAAATAAGTTCAACTTTCTGAGCACGTCAACAAAAAGTAAAAATGAGTTCATAAAAGTAGGATTTATTTCTTCGAAGAACTCTTGTTGGATTGAGTTTGAGTGCATGTGTGTTCATGATGTTACAGCTTATCATATAGGAAATTAATTAGGATGTTATTTAAATACTAATGGAGAATATAGGGTATTAAAATAGTTTCACATGGCTTTTTTTTTTGCTGCTCTAAACAAACATCCTCCTCATGAGTGTGTTGCTCTTTAACATTTCCACACAGCTTTAAAACGTCGACATATTTCTCGTTCTGTCAAATATTTTCTAACAAGTATGCGAGATAAAATATTAAAATCTCTTTTTTTTACAAATATCCACAACTTCCATTTGTATAACCCTCCAAACGTTTTAGTTTGCAGTGTAAAAGTACAAATGAGTGAAATGTAATATTTCCGGTTAAACCCCTCAAGCAGTATCACCAAGAGGTCCCAAACAAACATTTACAAAGACGAGGACAACACAGCGATGCAAAGATGATGCATAACACATTAAAGACAACGCAGGCTAAATAATACAACAACAACAACAACAACAAGAGAGAAAAACACAGAAGAAGAAAATACAACAACAAGCTACAACCATTAAAACTCCAGACAGTTCAGAGGAGAGAGAGTCTCCTCTTAGAGGACGTCAGCATAAACAGGTCTGACATTACTGAAAACAATCTGAATCTGATTTAATTTGAGAATATAAAACTTTTTTTTTAAAAAGTGAAAAGTTTAAAACTTTTTCCAATCAGAAGGAGAACCACACAGCAAGTGTAAAGTTTACGTCGAGATCCTTGGATGAAATGTGTTAACTTAAACTTCTTCAGTGAACAAAGCTGATGAACTCTTTGTGTCGTTCTGAGTCACAATAAAATCAAATCAAATAAAATACTTTATTTATCTACAAACCAGACTGACTACAGAAGTTCACCATGTTTGTTGTCGTTTGAAATGAAACCCTAATATTTTCAAATGATTTACTTTTTTTTTACCAACATTAAAACTTCAAAATAAGACTAACCAATAAGGACCACAGAGACACCAGTAAGGACCACAGGGTCACTAGTAGGGAACATAGGGACACCAATAAGGACTAAATGGACACCAGAGACACCATTAAGGACCACATGGACACATAGTAAGACCACATGGACACCAGTTGGGACCATAGGGACACCCAGTAAAACCACTGGGACAACAGTAGAGACTACAGGGACACCAGTAAGGACTGACAGAAATAATGATTTTAGTTGCATCCGTACACACTGAGAAAAAAGAAGGATGTATTTTTACTGGCGTTTTTCATTTCCAGTCAACTTATTATGTTCTTTTTTTCTGTTTTTTTAATTCCAAACACACAACAAAAAGTTGAGTTTTTAGTCATTGTTCTTAATCAGTGAATTGATTTATTCACATCTTTAAAGGGACATTGCACATTGTTAAAGTTCTAATGACTGCAGCTCCTCCGATCAGTATACTTAAAGCAGCAGCAGCAACAATGACGTGCGTAAACCTTTGAACATCTGTCGATGTGAAAATGTGCCGAGAGAAATATAAAGAAAAAAAGAGAGCAGTTGAAGGAGGCGAGTGCAAGGAATGAAATTTAAAAGAGTTAAAAGAGTGAATACCTCCCAGGGAGGTGCAGAATCTCTCCATCTGCTATTCAGTGTATGGAACCGTCGCTACACTTATCCCCTCTCTCTAAAAGGAGCTCCGCTTTCCACCCCATTAAAAAGTTTGGGAACTAATGCCACCCCTGAATACTGGCCTAATTAGAGGCTGCTCACAACTGCAAGGACCTGCTACACACGAGTGGCTTTGGGATGGATTCTGCTTTTCCCCTTTTGTAACGGCATCGTTTTGCTCTTTCTTTTAACAGAACCATTTCGTCTCTCTTTCTCTCCTTCCTTTTCTTCCTTTGCTAACAAAAAGGAGAACAGCACTTTCATAGTTTTTTTTTCTTTTTCTTAACACTTTTTGATCCTCCCCTATACACCGACTCAAAGACGGGGAAAGTCCAGTTTAGAGCAGGGATGAGTCCACATGATGAAGCCTTACAGTTACAGTGTTGTCCAGCTTTAATGGAGAGAATTAAAACCTCTGGCTCCGCTCCCACCTCTCCTCCACACAGGCTGGGGAGAGACTCCGAGCTCTCACCACTTCATGAAGTGCAATCTTACGCGTCCTTGCACGTAATTTATTCAGCCGAGGACTTTTCAGGGGTGTTTTTATTTGTTCTACATCCTGCCTTTCTCTCACCTCAGCATGAACTCGGCAGATCAGGGGTGCTGCTGCAGAATTATGTTGCTGCATTTTTCACTTTTCTTTTTTTCTTTTTTTTTTTTGAGCTGTGCACGTGTTTGCTTTGGCTTGCTAGCTGCTCGTGCAAACAACCGGGGGCCCGTAGCTTATCCATCACGCTTGTGCAGAATGTGATGATAAAATAACAGTGAGCTTGAAACAAACCATTTGTTACAGCAGGATTTATTGTTCTGTCCGCTTGGAACAAAGCACAGAGGTTACCTAGACATCTCCTGCTTCGGTTACAACAATAAATACAGCAAAAATTGGACACAAGCAAATCAGCTAATTGGAAAGTCCGAAAATCCGGAGTCCAGCAGCTGTGTGATGTTGCTGACCGTTTGCATCCCTCACATCATTTAGCATTATCACATTACCGCTTAGAGGGGTCTGCTTAAAGAAGTTCTGCTTGCATCTACCAGCGTCAGGCTTGATTAGTTACATGCAACAACGCCTCTCGGTCATAAACACTTCATCGAGCTCCAGCAGCCAGTTCATCATGGTGACACCCGCAGGTAATCTACACCAAACCGCCGCAGCTGACACAAGGCAGGAGCCCAACATTTCCTCTGAGCGGGACGGGCTTCCAAACACAGACGGCCTGCAACATACACAAGCAAACAGAGCGCCATGCTCAGTGAAGATATAGAACAATAACATAGACTGAAAAGTATTGAGCCAGATATTTGCATAACTCCTGGCCTATAGATACCTCGACTTGACCATATGCCGATACAGAGCACCCCTTCAATTCTAATGCAATATAAGTCTCGTATTTTCTTAATATTTAACACGTGTAGGCTAAGGAGTTTGTCCTTTTTAGCAGCTGTGCACCTAGAAGGCGATAAGATGTTATGCTTACATTAGCAGTAGCAGAGCTAGCATCCACTCCTGATGTCCCGTATTTACCAAACCCCAAAAAAATCCCCAAATTCAAATTTTATGATCTGGACTTTAATTTAAGAAGCACATACAGATTTGAAATGTTTAATATGAAGACACTGATATCTGACATTATGCTAACTTCGGCTAATACTTTACTATTACAGAATACCACCCAGAACAGTCTGCAGAACCTCATACACAAGAACCCACTGTGAATTTTACAAATTAAATTGACTCAATTGTCAAAGAAGAAATAAACAGACCAAGATGCAATTAGCTGGAAAATAAATTCAGGATGAGCCAAAAGTCAAAAAGTCCAAGAAGAAAACAAAAGCTGTGCACCCAAAGGCTAGTTAAGCTAGTAGCAGCGTGGCTAGCATCAACTCATGTAGCCAAAGTGTGTCAAAGACATTTTAAAAAATAAAATCTGCTTAATTTTCAAAACCTGTAATTACTTCAACTTTTACTTTTAAAAGCATCACCTTAAAATATTTCATAAACGTCTCATGTGACAGCTAATGTTACAATCTCTGTTAGCCTAGCATCCAGATTTTTGGACATTTTGTTGTTTGGTTTTCATTTTTTTCCAGGTTAAACTATCTGAATTTTTGAAAAGTGTTAAAGTGTCTGATAAGAAAGGATTGATTACTGTTTTGCAGAACAGGAATCAAGCTGTAATCTTTCTGACTATCTTGCATATCAGACACTGAATGCTTCTGATGTACTGTATATACCTGCATTGAAACAAGGCAGCTCAAACTTGCACACACAGCTCCAGAGTTTAAAATGTCAGTCTTCGCTCCCTGGATTATGTCATGATTTCTAAATGACGACGGCCTTGTCACTCAAAGGAGAAGAAAAACAACAACATTTGAAGCCACCCATGTAGGCCCATTCACTCCTCACTTTTCCTTCTCCTCCCTCCAAACGTTCCCCCCTCTGTTTGTGTATTTCTCTCGCTCCGTCCTTCCCCCCTCTTTCTCCAGCTCTCCGCCTCGTTGACTCGACCGCAAAGTGTCTGTAGCAGGAAGACTCGGATCTCTGAAAGGCAACAGGGAAGACAGACGCTTGAGCTCAAGTACAGCAACCCCACATCCTTCTGTGTCGCTCAGGCTTCTGGAAGCTTTCCCGCATCTGTCTCCGTATTTGACATACGTGCTCTTCTCGCACAGCAAAGCAGATCGAGCCACAATTAGATCCAGAGATTTTTTGAGGATGCTCTCACAAGCCGTGGATGCAGACTTTGCCAAAATGTGCGCCACATTAAAGACACGACCGTGACCCTCTGCAACTTATTAGAGACTGTGAGCTTTGATTTCCCGATCACACGCTGCATCATGGTTATGTATGACATTGTCGAGGTGAAGAAAATCCCTCAGAAAAGACACGTCATTAAATTGTCATCTGCCCTCTGAGTCAGAACGACTACTGGGAGGAAAAGAGTGAGAGGAAATACTATATGTGTCAGTATTTGGGAGATCATTTCAGAACTTTGATTGATATTAGCAGCTCTCAGTGGCCTGCAGCGTTCTTGGAAAAAGTGTACACACACTGTCTACTGAGGTAGAAGTACAGACACTTGAAGGATAAAAGGAGACGCGTTAGAGCAAATGCTTCATGTTTCCTGTTGAGCTGCAAGAGCCAAGTATCAGCGTTTTAATTTAAACGAAAAAGCATGGCGTGCTCGACAGATTTCACCGCCAATTTGATTCACTGCGTCACCGTTTCACGACTTCTCACTCTGACATGAATGAAAGTGGCGTGAACGAAAGGACAGCGGCGAAAAGAAGAAAGTTAAAGGATGAAGCATGACACGAGGTCAAAATGTTAAATCCTGCACTTTGACTTGTTTGCATTAATCAAACATCAGGATGCATTTCGTGTCGTATTGTACTGCAGTGCATGTTACCATGTGAACCTCACTCTGGTTACTACAAGGCCCTTTTTATGCAGCGATTTGAGATGAAAACCGTGAACTGCTTTGGTGCATTTTGGTTAGTTAGTTTACGAGAAAATGGCGTTTTGGATGCCTGAAAATAAAAACAGGTTCCAGAGCGCAAAGTAATGACCTGTAACGCACTTCATGCTTCCTGGCAATACGCATGCACAACATAGGCGGACTTCCTGATTTCTGGCAGGACGCACAGTCAACATTGTCTTGTAGTTTACCTGCTTCGTAGTTTAGAGTGATTTAGAGAAGCTCATCGCCCATCCACACAAAGAGTGTGTGCATTATCTGTGTTTGTTGCTCTGTAGAAGGATGAGCATTGTCAGACATTTTTTGTGGTTGCATGTGAACGTTGTCGCTTGAATGTGGACCGGTTTTAAAAAAACCCAAAAGGAAAAACGATTCAGTTTTTCAATTGAACGTCTTTATGTAAACGTGGCCAGAGAGGTTTTAGGGGATTGATTTTCGTTTATTTTCTTCGCCACACTCGTCTCCATTCCCTCCTTATTCCTCCACAGGTTTGATAAAATAACAAAAGAAAACACACACCTAGTGAGCAACAACAGTGTTGACTCTCCAAAGGGGGGAAAGAAACTGTAAAAACACTGTATATCCTTTGGAGAAGTCCTGCTGAAAGCCTGCTTTTGTCCGCAGAGTTGGTGGTAACATCAAACTGGCGAGATCTCACCAAAGAGGGAAAAAAGATGCTGTTCTATTTGATACTTCCTCCCAAGGCGTTTAGCGCTTCCTGTTCCTAGTCAAAACATTTTCAGGGGCCTCTATCAAAGTTGAACTTCACTGAAGGGGGTGTCCTGCGGGCCCCTGCGCTTCAGGGTGGTCAAACCCGCCAATTCTGGGCAGATCTCGCTGTCTCTCTCTCTCTCTCTCTGGCTATGTGAGGTGGCTCCCCTGACAGGTAACTGGATCCATATTCAGGGCTCAGCAGGGGGGCTGCAGACCTGCTGAAATAAAGCCGAACTCCAGTGTTAGCAAAGGCTAAAGTTACAGGCTAAAAATCTAACTTGACTCTTCTGCTAACAGAAGCTGAAAAATACCTGACGAAGACCCTTAAAGCCGCACTCCTACTACGGTTTAACACAAACTGCGACAGTTCTGAGAGGAGTGAAAGAGGTCCATCTTGTGTGTTTACTGGAGTCCCATATTCTGAATGTATCCCAGTTTGAATGAACAATCAATTTGGTTCACTTTTTTTCCCCCCTACATGTTTTATCTCCGATACTGAGAGTGCCTCACTTATGCTTCCATTTTGCCCTCTTGTACACGGCGAAGCTAGAAAAGTGGCTTTTACACACCCACATACCCTCGGTGCACACAAAATGTGAACACAAAGACTAATTATCACCATCCAGCAGCAGCAACTCGGCACAGTCATTATGCAAGCTGAGCTCTACAAACAGCAAAATACCAGTGTGACTCTACGACAGTGAGGATGTGACTGCAGGCTAACGGAGCATAGTGTAACTTCAGTTCACGTATTTATTGAAAATTCAGATGTCTAACAAATGAAGGAAGAGTCTCTACGGACGATCACACAATTTAAATGACACATACAGGAGTGTGAGGGAGTTTTTTTATTCTGCTATTCATTTAGGAGAAACAAAGCAACAAACATCTTCAACACGAGAGAAGAGGAAACATTAAGATCTAACAAACAGTTTAAAGTCTGATTGGACACACGGGTGAGGACTATTATTATTAATTATTATTATTATTTTTACAGTCTATGGTGAGGATAGAAAAAGTTCAGTTATAATATCGTTATCCGCGTTCGGAGTAAAGTAATCCGTTGAAGTACTCGGATTACTTTTTGTTGTGACGAGTGACGTAACACGTTCTGCAAATTGCAAAGTAATCTGTTCGTTGTTAAGTTCTAGTAAAAGTCATCCATTGCTGTAAAAGACGCTGCTCTTCCTTCTTCCTTTAATCTCTTCATTAGAAGATAACAAAATCCCCGAAGAAGCTGCAGTTTCCGTTTCTCCTCCTCTGGGCAGGTCAGCCTTCAGATGTGTCGGCGCCGTCTACTTCCTGAAAGTGTTCCCATTATTTCTTCTTTTTTTTGTTGTTGTTTTGAGTTATTGTGTCTTTCGTGTTATTGGGCTGCAGAGTGAACAGGTTTCGGACTTTAGGAGAAGCCGTGCAATGACTGTCAAGTCAACTATTTAACCAGCGTATGTGTAAGATTAGATTTTTATGATCAGGAGAAAACTCAGTAACATTACTTTATCATTACAGTAATCTTGTTATGTAACATGTAAAATTAAAGTAAAATGACCTTTCAGCAGCTTTCTTATCAGCATCAACACCTTCCCACATCACTAAGGTGTCTTTAGCTTTTCCTTAAAGGTGCATCAGGACTCTGCACATCGTCTTAATGTCTTTAAAGGCTTGTTCTCTTTTCTAATATTCAGGAACTTTCCTTAGCGAACGGGGAGGGAAGACATTTTCAGGAGTGCATATGTAAAAACAGCTTCGATGAATTAGAACGGAAATAAATAATAAACATGATTTTGCTCAGCGATCAAACTTTTTTTTTTTTTTTTTTTTTGGCTTGATTTGGCTTCAAAGTTGGATTTGTGACTTCAGTATTTCCTAAACCCAGTCCTGAGTCCAGGACTTTGTTTGCTCAGGTGTTTTCTGTTAAAAGCTCCAGTGTTTGCAGCTCTCTACAGTATTTATCTTCTTTCTTCTCAGTGAAGCAAAAACATGAAAAAAAAAACAATAAAAAGAAGCATCCAAATGATTGAAATAACAACATATACAACTCAAACCTGATGTCATGTTCTCATCTTCCTCTGTAACAACATTTGGCTGGATTAAGTCGAATACACTCAGCACTTCACTAATTTCAGCCTGCTGCATGTGAAGCCTAAAAAAACAACATCTGAATTCGTTGACAGTCTGTGTTTGTTTCTTTAAGTGTGGAAGTTTCTCAAACGATGCCCTGGATGGTCTTCAGCGCCTGTTTATTCTTTACTGATTCATGCACGAGCGAAGCGGCCAACTCAAACACGGTACAATAATACATTTGGAAACCTTCAACAAAAACTGGATTACAGAGCGATCTCGTGTTTTTAAAGCAAAGATATTAGGTGCCGGATAAACACAGAGGAGCATTTAGACAGTTTATAGGGAAGTGTCTTTGAAGAGAGGCTGGTTTTGTTTCCTGAAAGTCATCAGCAGGAGTTCATCGACGGATCATTAGGAATCCTGGATATCCAGATAAAAGGTGTTTAACAGCCAGAAGTTGAAATGTATAATCGTGCAGACTGGGACTTCCCTGCTCTCCATCGGTGTTTTCACAGTAGCTTAATTGATTCATCAGCCTCCTCTTCTTGATCTCTCCGTCCTCTCCCGTCACTCTGCACTCAGGTGGAACGAGGCGGTCACACCGTGGGTGGAGGGAGGGAGGGGGGGGGGGGGGGTGTCTCTGTGCAGCCTGAGCACATATGCTACACAGATCAGCATGTTTCCATTTCTCTGCCCGTCACCAGAGGGGATGAAGTTACGATGCATGCAGACGAGGACGCAGGGAGGTCGACGTAGCGCTGGGTGGATGGCGCTAAGACGTAAATCTGAGCATCTGAACGCTGCTCATTTGTTTGGCTGTGGAATTTGCACTCCCTCCATTTAGCTCACACTTTGCTCACACGCTCTAAGAACTTATGCAACTCTTGATCGAGGCGAGGTGAGTTTGAAGGGGGATTATTTTTTTCTTCTTCCCTCGTCAGAAACGTTCACCGATGCCCTCCATTTGGCTCTCCACAACAAAGACACAGATTATAACAGTTAGCTGATATCCGGGAGCTAAGCGTCTGAGTGCGGGCTGTGATGGAGATCGATGACCTTCTCGTTCAGGCAGGTCGATTACATTTAGAACCAGAGCTTGATGGACCGATGCGCTTGGATCTTTAATAAACGCATGTTCCTATCTAAAGAAGCCTAATAATAAAATCAAATGTGGCAAACAATGCGCAGGGAAGGAGCTGCAGGCCAGACCCAAAACCTGAGAACCACGGCACCAGTATCACACGGGACCCAAACAGCAGCCCGGCAGCACCCTGAACTCAGATCTTTAACCTAAAGATTAGTCTGTTAATCTGCTCATCCCGAGGTAACAGAGTCAAAACAGATGAGATGTAAAAAATGAGGAAAGGAGCTGTAGAGAGGCATCTTCTGAATCAGGCTGTAAACATGTTATACATTTTATCATGGGGCCTTATTGTGGCGGATTAAGGTTGTAAAGTGCTGCAGAGAATAAACGGGTTTGTACCTCTGACTCCAGATGTGTTTGTAGAATTATTAGACAAAAAGTCCAAAGATGAAGATGATAAAAAAATAAATAAACAGAAAATATTTCAAACCCTTTTTGTCTGGCTTCCCGCCACCCCTAATAAAATAAACCACGCCCACTGTTAATTACCGAAAACAATATCAAACCCATAGAAGGAGCAAAAAGATCCCTCATGTTTGAAGCCTGCCTCGAGTGGACACTTGAGGAATTGCAGTTTGATCAGTGATGTGTCTTCAGACAGCCTCAAGCTTTGTTTGTCTCCTGACACATCTTTCCATCCGAGTCGTCAACCTGAAGATGAATTTGTCTTTAATTTCTTCCCTCAGAAAGATCAACAAGATCTTACTTATCTTTGTCAAAGCAAGGAGGCGTGTTATCAATCTCTTACGACCACTTTCTTGAGCCTACACCTCAAAATGACTTCCCACTTCTTTCAGCTTTATTTTCCAGTTCAGAGGAGCTGACGGTCGAACAGTCTGACACATTGATCTTCTCTCGTTAATACTTAATGACTTTCTCAGTCTAAACAAATAATCACGCTCTCAGTAGCAGAGCGGAGGGGGGGGGGGATTCTCGGGGGGGCGGGGGGTGATCGATCGATTCTCTTTAAGGGTGTAGAAGGAGGGCTCACGGCAGAGGAGGAGGAGGAGGAGGAGCGGGAGACGCGGCATTCCCAAAGAATTACTCCTCCTTGTCTTTGGCTGCTACGAGGGCGGTCAGTGTGGTGACCTCCCCCCCCCCCCCCTGTAGGAGGGGTCCGCCGTTGACCCCTGTATTCCCCCTGCATCCCCTTCTCAATGCGGGCCATTCATGAGTGTGTGTTTATCCTAGTGATGCTCCGCAGGGACGTTCTGCTATCCACCGGCGTTTTATGGAGCCTGAGGGGCGTCGGGACAGCGATGGAAGCGTTTAAATACTTCACTCACACTTACTCACAGAAACGTTTCGACTCACCCCTTCAAAACACACTTTGTTTTTTCTCCTTCTCGCTCCAAGACGGCGTTTTAATCCGCTTGATTCCTCATATTTGCTCTTTCAACAACACGCCTCTCCGCACAAACGCAGGAGGATTGATACGCGCCGAAGAATAACACCAACTTTTACTCTCTCACACCGCCTTAGACAAACATACAGAGGAGGCGCACCCGTCGAGAGTGAGAGGGAGAGAGTGAAGGAAGTGTTGAAACATGTCTAACGGCGTTTAACCAAGTGAACCTTGAAGTTATTTAGCTTCCTTCGAACTAACCATCTGGATCCCCACAAAGAAAAAAAAACCCCTCTCTCTTTTGGATCTCCCCCTGCTCTGAAACATCGGCCTCCAGAGACCTGCCGCAGGAGAGAGATGCATACGCTCTTTGTTTTTACAGCTGAGGTCATTAAAGTTGTACGTGCGGGATTAAGACAAAGACAAGAACGAGGACGTCTAAAGTCAGATACTAAAAAGGAATTTGCAAACTCATGACGCGTCCACCAATTCAGAAAGCGATGTATAGCGATCCCTCTCTCCAGTCTCAGTCCTGACTGAGGTGGGCCGTACGGATAGACCACCCACACTTTCTAAAAACCTTCATCGGACTCAGAGTCCCTCGTCTGTCTGGTAGAAGTCGTGTTCTGCTGGTCTGCAGTTACTAGAGTCGATTTCAAACATTTAAGCCTTCTTGCAGCATGTAATGCCATTGTAGCAGGGGCAGATCCAGCAGGTAGCCAGAGGTGGTCTGTGCCCTTGAAGTCTGATTGGCCACCCGAGGTGTCACCCATTAATCCTAAACTACGATAGGCTGTTTGCCTTCTCAGACCACAGACTTGACTGTACTCGTGGTCATTTTGTGACTTTAGCAGAGATTGGCTGGTATGCTGCAACCGTTAGCTTGTCAAGTTCTCTCAGGTGGCGACAGCAGACGGCGTGGGTGTGAACGACTTTGTCTTTAGTGTGTGTTTGTCCTCGGCGCCGCTGGAGCAGCATGTCTTACTATCAGAAGGATAACAGGTTTGAGAAAAAATGATGTGACAATCTTTGAAATGATCTTTTTGTTCCCTCTGTTGTCAAAAAGGGGGCGGGGTTTATGAGCTATCCTGCAGCCAGCCAGCAGGGGGAGCTTTAAATATTATGTCTTCATCAGTCTTTTTCCTTACATACAGTCTGAGTCTCAGATGGGGGGGGGGGCTTCTGTCAGGCTCAACTTTTTCCGATTCCCATTCAACACGCTGCTATTAGCTTTCTTTGATTTGCAGTGTTTGTTTGTCCCGGAGATCTCTGCTTCTAACAAACAAGAAGATAATCAACAACAAACCCTCAAAGATCCCGCTCACATTACTCAGCCTTATTACACCGGCTCCCACTGCACTTAAAAAATGTTGTTCTAGATTATTATAATCAGCATTTCTCAGAAAGCCACAGGGTACATTTGTCTCCTCGCTGACTAATGTCGCCTCGCAACAACCTCGAGTTATTTCCTCCTTAAACATGCAACATTTGTTCCTACAAATCTACCTCGGTGTAAAGTGAGTCTGCTCCATGTGAAGGTAGTAAAAAAACGATGCCTGAGGACGTTTGTTTTAAAAGCCCCATAAGTGAAGCTGTTGGACGAAGATGAACCACAAGCGAAGCAGAGGAGGCTGTGATTTAAGGACTTTAAAAAAACCAGACACAGCGCGATGAGAAAACACAACTTCCCGACTTCATACGCCGCTATCATAACCGGCCGACTGTAAAGTGAAATTTACACCAACTCCACGAAAGTAACGACCGTTTTTTTATCCCCCTTCCTTTTGGCGTCCTCGCAAACTGAAATACCACAACCATTCTGCAGGATCCTGTAATTAGAAGCTGTGATTGTAACAATACTGTAAAAGAGCTGATATTTTCGGTACCTATGTGGACAAACGTAAACTTAAAAAGGCCTCTTGCATGTCGCCTTGTCTTTGTTGCGCACATGCGTTTGTGTGTATTTTACAGCACTGCTATCTTTAGTTCCTTGGGAATAACACAAGAATGCAGAAAGTGACCACTTCCATAAAACTCAAAGTTCGCCCACTTTGAGGTTTCTGGATTTAACGTGCTCTGACATACTTCAGTGAATATAATTTCCTTTATTTTTTGATGATTATTTCTATACCAAGCCATGCTCTTCAAAGCGTTCAGATCTAACTCTCAACTCGTTGAGTTCATTGCCAGAGAAGCCATGACCTCACGCTGTAATTTTAGTCTTAATTCATTTTGGGAAGGGGAAGCTGAACCGAGCAGGCCCTCGACGATTCAAGACCAGAAAGGTTAAGAAACTACCAGCGGCTAATAGCAGAGGTAAGGATGCTTAAGAAAATAAGGAGCACTTTTTGACCTGCTTTACTTCCTCTTTCAATCGCACCTCTCAATCATTTTTCCCTCTTAAGAGCCGGCTGCACGTGTTTTCATTTATGAGAGGTTATATTGAGGTAGATTCAGCTGCTGTAAGGTGAATTTTTGATTGGTCTTAAACTAGGCCGAGTCAGCGTTGCCTATAAAGCGACTGTTGACATTTCGCTTCAGAAACCGATGGTTGACTTCGACCTCGTCCGCAGGTAGGATCGAATTAAAACAGACGCTTTCCTCTCGTTTTTTTTGTTTTTTTCCCCTCAGCGACGCTAATATGAAGATGCAACTAAAAGCTAGCTTTACTTAGCACACGATTAGCTTAGCTCAAGGCTTGAAGCAGCTTGTTTGTGGCACATGATAAGTGACGTAAAAAAAAGGGCGAGGAAGAAAGAATGAAAAAAAGCTTGATTTGAAATGTGCACAAGAAAGAGTCACAAAGCGTTCAATCAAGAAACTTTTGCTTCTTTATTAGAAAAGATATATTTGTGTTTTCGGTAACCGAAGGCAGCGTGATAGCTTTGAATGCTAATTCAAATTTTAATTAATATTGTTCATGAAGTTTAGTTGTTTTTATTGATTTCAAACTTGAAAGATTAACTTGTGATTTTTCGGAGTTGATCAGAAATCTGTCTTGATGTTCGACATCCTTAAAGAACACTAATGTCGACGTGTTTAACTATTTCTTTGATTTAAAAAAAAAGCATGAAAACACACTAAAGAGTGGCTGTGGCTCAGTCTGCAGGGTCGCTGGTTCAAGTCCCGGTGCGGATCATGTCTGAAAATTGATCTAGTGCCCCCGTTCACTTCCTGATCACTGCTGGTTCCCTCAAGGAAACCTGCAGCCATGTGGGCTCTCGTTCACTCTGACACTCTCCTTCAGTGCACGAGTGTAAAGTTTAGTTTCCCCCTCGTGGGACTAATAAAAGAGATCGTCTTTGGTTGGAAGAGAGGGATGATGGGAGAGAAGGTTTGAAGGGGAAGGAAAGCAAACGTATCCCAAAATGTCGAACCTTGTTTCAACAAAATGAGCAGATCAATAACGCTGACCTTCAAAAACAGAGCGACGCCCAACAGGGGGTTCAAAGTGTTCCCTCGGGGTGCATAAAGCAAAAGCTTGCAAAGTAAACTTTCAGGTAGCAGAGGTCACAGTGTGCATCACAAAAAGGAGGTTTCAGGCAGAGAAGAAGAAGAAGAAGATGATGAAGAGGAGGAGGAGTGTGCAAGTTGAAGTCTGGGTGTCAGTCTGCTGTGCTGATTCCCTCGTATTAAACTCAGCTGCGGCTTCGGCAGCGTGCCAGCGAGAGACACACCGGCAAGTCAGCCATGCCTAAACTGCTGTCACAAAGACGTCACGCTCGCTTCTACTTTGCTTCACCCTCTGTCAGATATTTCACGTCTACATGGATCTATTTTGTTTGACATTCACCTCATCCCTCCGAGTGTTGTTGTCGCTCGGGTGTGAAACTCCTCCAGGGTTAGACTGAGGACTCATCGCTCCCCCTTCTCCTCCTCTATGACCTCGCCTTAGCCCAAAATCACACCCGTAATCCTGTAATGTGTCTCCCTGTCTATTTTCATCGCACACACACACACACACACACACACTCCCTCTGTGTTGGAGACGGCGAGTCCTTCTCTCCCACCTCGATTTATCTCGATCTTTTGTCGCTCTCATTTCTCCTGCTGTCAGTCCCCTCATCCAACACACGGGGTGATATTTCAGGGTTTTTACAACGACGTGAAGAAGAGCGTAAACTTGCAGGACTGAATCCATTTTACAGGAACATAATGGCAGACATGAATGAGTGTTTGTTTCTCTGCAGAAATGTTAAAAAAACCTGCAGTCTCCAGGAGTTGCTGCAGCTGCCTGAAAAAATGCAACTTTGCACAAGAACGGGTCTTCTTTTCCCAGCAGCCAATCAGCCGCTCCAGCAGCTCGCTCACCCAGCTTTCATAAAACAGGTAAGCTGCAGTGTGTACCGTGCTTGCATGCTTTCATACCAGGTCTTCCTTATATTAGACGCATGACTCTATGATTGGCCATGCGCTTTCACACATTTTTCATCCTGCATGTCTCCTGCCAGTCGCCCCAAAGTGGGTTATCGTGTTCGCAGAAAGTCCATGAGGGCTGATTCACCTGCACGCCATCGCTACGACCTCTGAGCACCAAATCAAACGGCCGCATTTTGTTTTCTGTTCTGCAGTATTTTCTTCTCCGCTCTTCTCCTACACACACAGTAGTGATATGAAGGCAGTTATTCTTGTTATAGCGTCTGACGCTGACCTTCTCTTTACATCGTGTCTTGCCTGCCTCATTAGACCCCGCCCACCCGCCCCTCCCATCCAACAGGGACCGTGCATGTGTGAACTTCCAGATCGGGAAGATTTCAGGAGCAAAATTCTCTCGACATTTTGCAGCAGTGCGAGTGTGAAAACGGCTTGTGTGTGCTGCAAGCAGAAGCCGCCTGACTCCACATGCTGTAGCTGTGGTTAGCTTAGCATCAGGTTTTAATGAGTGGCGCCTCGCTGTGTCTGAAAGTGACAAACGCCTGTAACGCTCGCTTGTGACAGAGTAGATCGATTTGTTTGTTTCACACAAACCTGAAGCTTCGTTTGTACAAACTGTAAAGGCAGAATCATTGGTTTGTTTGGAGCGCTCGTGTGCCAGGTTGGATTTTTGCTCCAAGCAGCTGGCAGCCAATCAGAAGGCTTGCTTCAAGCACATTGTCTGTGAATCCACCCACCCCCATCTTCAACACATCAGGTGATTTTTCAGAGCTTTAATCTTAACGCAAATAAAGGAATTGACACCATGAGCTAACATTTATAATGAAAGACACTGAACAAAGCTAATGCTAATCCGCCAGGCGGTGAAATGTGGTTTCTTGCAGAGGAGGGATCCTGGAGCCGAGCCGCTGTGTATGTGCGTGAGTAGTGTGTTTGTTTTCCGGCGTGGTCATACGGGGGAGTCCTATACGAGCCATCTCGTGCGGAGAGCACTCGGGGACACTAAAGCCACACGCAGCGTTTGTGGGAGATTATTAGAGCGAAAGATATCCAGTCTGCCGCTCTGGGAGGAGGTTCCTCGAAAGATTGAGCCAATGAATGCAGACGGAGGCAGTATGTGTATGTGCACCATAGGGTCGGAGTGTGTGCGTGCGTGCGTGTGTGTTTATACAGAGAGGGGGGGGAGGGGCTTCAGTAATAGTCTTAGTGGCGTTCAGATATATAACAGTAACGACACGCATGTTTCCATTGTGACAATATTATGGCAGTGATCGATTCAGTGCCATTATCCTACATAAACACACAGCTGATGCTCTAATAAATCACACGGAGTCGAGCAGCGCCTGCTCACACTCACACACACTCGCTTTCTCACAGTCAAATATTCTTTAAAGACTTGAAGGTGTGTTAAATAAATATTGTGTAGGGAAGCATAACGACCTAAGTGAATAAATGATGCTTTTCTCTGAATGCAGAGAAGCAGGTTTTATTCAAATATTTGATTTTTTTTTTTTTTCTGTGGCGTCGAGTAGTTAGAGCGTGTACGGAGGGTCAGTCCTTAAAGGGGGCGGTCTTGGGTTTGAATCCGACTTGTAGCATGTTATTTCCCCAACTCTCGCTCTCCAGTTTCCAACTTGACGACTGTCATGTTTTTCAAAATAAAAGCATAAAAAGCCAAAAATGTAAATATATATATATATAATTCTGCCACAAAAAAATACAAACTTTTTTATTGTTTAACGTTTTGGCCTCTTTCATAATTTATTCTTTCAGACAAATTGTTTCAACAAGTAGATTTACAAAAGATAGATTTTTGTAAATGTAAATAAATAAATAAATAAAAAGAACAAATGAAAAATGAACAAAAATGAACAAATGAACAAATAAATCCTAAATGACAAATAAAAGTGGGAGTTCAGGGAAACTTATTATACAGCCATGCTAACGTTTTGATACACGTTGTCCTCCAGTAACATACTGCGCTTTAAGCGCCCATTTTCTGGCTGTTTATTTTGTTTGTTTGTTTGTTTGTTTTTACTCTGTGCGCTCATTTAAAAATAGTTTAACTTTAAGAAAAGGCTCACTCTTCAATGTTACTTCTCCTCCACTGACCAATCACAATCAAGAAGGGGCGGGACTTCTGATATCAGCTATAACAGTTCCTGCTAATGCCAGGCTGGGATTTATTTACGTTGTTTTGTTGTCGATTATTGAATTAAAGCAAATAATCAGCACATAGTGATAACACTGAATTGGGATTAAAGTAACTTGAATTTGAAATCCTGATTTTTTTTGCAGGTCGTTTACTTTTCTGGTAGTTTCATCTTTATTGGACAAACAAAAAAGACACTGCCCTCTCTCAAGCCTCTGAAAGAAAAAAAACCGTCAAAATAATCAAAGTAATCGTTGCAATGTGTCGTATTTTTTTATAGTATTTACATGTAAAATCTTAAAAAAATTACAATTAAATGAAGCAAATAAATGTTGGTATTTAGAGGAGTATGAAACTAAAGGGGCATAAATTGAATTAAAGTACCTCTAAATACACTTTGGTAACTTTGTGAAGTGTTTTTACTGCCACTGTCAGACTTCTTTTTTTTTTTTTTTTTTTAATAAAAAAGCTCCTCAGCGGTCTGTTGTTACTCCAGCTGGGAGACTGAAAAAGCAACACAGGCAAGAGCGAGGGAAAAGTACATGAATAACACAGCTAAACACACAAAAAACAGCCTTTGTCTCTCCCTCACACACACACACACACACACACACACACACACACACACACACACACACACACACAGATGTACACAAACAGAGCGAGTATGACAGCACTAGCACAACACTGTCAGCACTCTTCTACATCTGTTCATGTAAACCTGCAAAGTGTTTGTTCCTCCTGTTATACGCACATAACAAGGCTCGCTTTGGAGGGGGAAATACACCCAGAAGACACCCAGACTTTAAAAAAAAAAACTCAGCGAGCACAGGGGGAGAAACTTGGCGAAGGAGGAGGGGAGGCGGGGCTACATGAGTGAAGGTAAATGACATTGGAAAGCCCGGTCTGATTCCAAGTGCCCCTGCTTTGAAAGTTTGCGTGAGGCAGCTTAACGGAACGTCGGGTTGTTTTTCCGCTCCACTGCTTTCTGGACTGAGCTATAAACTAAAGACGACATCCTCTCATTAGTCTGCCCTCTGTAGCAAAGCCAGGCCATTTAGTGTACCCAAAATCCCATTGTTTGATTGTGCGGGTCAAGTCAAAGGTCAACCAAAATATTGATGAACTTTTTTAAGGCAGGAGGGGGGGGGGGAGCAGTGAGGCTTGAAGCGGCGGGGAGGCAGGCGAGGGCAGAGGTGCAAGGGCCACAAACACAGCTGTACTGCAGCACACACAGAGCCGGGGAGGGCTGGGAAAACAGAGAAAACACGTTTCACAGTCTCCTTTTCATCGTGATGTCGGACTACAGGTGTGTCACAACTTCACATATACGGAGCCAGCGGTTTACTCCAGTTAACATTCAGCGCTATACTGCAGTGCAGAGAACAGATCTCACGCCTGCTGCCAAAGGAGAATAAAGTTTGCAAAACAAATTACAAACCCAAAGCAATCTGTCAGAGCAGGAGCATCCCTCGCACGGATGCAATTAACCCTTTACTTCCATTTAAATTCAGAGCTACTGTAGAGAAACACAGAGAGGACGTGCATGCTCCCGCTGCAAAGGGGAAATTAAACCATCCACTCTCTGCAGCTCAGTCATGACATTTAAGAAACACTCGAAGATGTAGATAACCCTTCACCTTCATGTCAATTCACCATGACTTCAGGGAACTGAGCAAAAGAACATGCTCCCTCTGTAAGAGGTCAACAAAGTCTGCAAAATAAATCACACGCTGCGTGTAATACTCAAAGCTACAGCGCTTTGCTTCTGTTTAAACAAAGTGCCTCAGTTGGACAAAAGTCATGGAGATGATCGGAGCAGGGTGACGGGTAGAACTAGACCTTTACTTGCATTTAAATTCAGACCTTATTTCTGATACCCAACGATAATAAAGTTTGCAATCCTTCCCTCGGACAAAGACAAAGACAGGAAACTGTAGCGAGAACTTCCTTCTTCATCCAAGCGATAAAAAAAAGTCTGCAAAGCAAATTACTCACTGGATGAAATTAATTGTAAAACAGGATCCATTAGAGACCGCATGTAGCCTGGTGGTTAGTGCACGCTACCCCCCCATGTACGCAGGCTGTAGTCCTTCACGCAGGCCGCCCCTGTTGGGTCTTACTCCTGCTGCCAAAGAGGCGTGAAGTCTTTGAAACAACTCACAGTTACATCTGCACCTTCACAAATATACTGTACCCTTTACTTCCATTCAGATGTCGAGGTACACCTGCAGGTTCACTGATTCTCAGCTTCCATTTCAGTCACTCACCACTGCAGAGATTTATAGAAAACTCCAGTCAGCTAGCCTTTTACTCTTATTTAAATAAATCAAGCTCTGTGAAACACAATGATGAAGTCTGTGCAGCTCGCAAAGGACAATCAAGTCCATCCTGTTCTCAAAGTAGAAACACAGGACCCTTGATTCCTGTTATTTATTTATTTGTATTTATTGAACCAGTTTGGTCCCTTTGAGATCAAGAAACTCTTTTCCAACGGAGACCATGGCTGAGAGAGTCAGTCATTCACAAACACACACTCAAAAGGAGAAAAAAAAGAAAACACTAAACGTTGCATTAAGAGGAAACCGTCCATGAGTCACATCTGGGAGTCAGAGGTTCAAAACACAGCGACATCCTGGAGAATCTGCTGTTGATGATCCATGTCTTTAATGTGAGATTTAAAAACATTTAAGGCCACCAGCTCCTTGAGTTCCAAAACCTTCTGGAACTGATTCCAGGCTGAGGGTGCAGAATGTACAAGAGGCCTTTTCATAATGTCTGAAACAATAAATATTCCATTAAATTCAGAATCAGAGGAACTTTATTTAGGCCTGGGGGAGACAGTGGGATGTTACAGTGGCTCTCACTCACAATGTAGCTGGAGGAATGAAGAAAACAAAGATATACATGCAGAGCGATGTGTGCAATAAGCACAGTGCTCAGTAAACAGGAGAGATTAGGATTGCACAGTGTAAATACATGAATAACTGAGGAGTTTATAGAAGTAAAAGAGGTCCAAGTTTTAATGCTTTAGGAGGGAAAAAAAGGGAGAAGTCACTCCTGCTGAGAGGTCAACAAATCACAGGGCCTGAGCCTGCAGTCTTAGCACAGTAGCACCTTCAGAGAACCCTTTACTTCCAGTACAATCCGGCGCTGCTGCAGGAGTTACAGTGAGAAGAAACTGCTGCTGCCAAAGGGGGCCACTAAAGTCCAAATCAAACCCTCCCAACGCAGCACAGTGGAAGCAGCCGCCGCAGAGCTCATAACGTGAATGAGGTGGTGTGCAATGGCTGAGTGTTATGGATTACACTGTTTGTTTAAATCCATGTTAGGTGGATTATGCTCCTTCACTAAAGAGGGCTGGCTGGGGTCAAAGGCCAGTGAGGCAAAGGCTGCTAAGAAGGTCCTCCAAACACAGCTTTCTCTCTGACCTGAGGGAATTCCTGCATGCAGACACCACTCTTTGTTCTCGTGACCACAACTCTGTTACTGTGTGTGTGTGTGTGTGTGTGTGTGTGTGTGTGTGAATACTGCGAGAAACACTGCAATCTGACAGAGGCTCAGGTTGGTTTTTTGACCTGATTGGGTCAAAAAAGTTTGTTGTTTGAGGAAAAATGTCAGAAATCTGAACATTTTATATGAGAACGCTTTCATGCAAGTTTATAAGAAATACAATGTAATGAAAACAGAAGTTAATAAAATGACATCGAGCTGTTTCGGGGGGTTTTGTGATATTCAAACTACTTCCAAACTTTTACTCTGGTGTAGTTTTTTTCTTTCCACAGTATACGCTGCTTTACCGTTTATTTTTCTCGTGCAATCTAGAGCTTTGGAATAGATGAAACCCTCCTGCAGAAGCGTCTGCATGTTTTAACTTGTTGCATGTTAAATCTTAAATCATATGGTTGCCATGACAATGTCAGGATGTACCTATCATAACAACTTAATGCAAAACAAGAAAAAGAAGCTGATGATTTTAAATCATTGTATTAATCACCTCTTAAAAAATCTTGTTGCCCTCTGACTTGTTGCTTTTATACTGAACTCGAGTGTCTGGATTTTTTTTTTTTAACCTTTATTTAAACAGATAATTAATCCTTTGAGATAAAGATGTCTGACCTGGCTGAGAAAGCAGCTGCACACGTCAGTCAATATCACATGATGAAGAAAAAGTTCACAAACTATAAATTAAGAAAAAACAACAATTAAAATGTTCAAACTTGCATAAGTTGTGATCACAGATTTAAAAACACCGCCACTCTTCATCGCTCTCTTCTTTGACATTTTTCGGATTATTTTACAATTTTTTTAATTTATTTTATTTATTTGTTAGTTTTTTTTTGTTTTTGTTTTTTTGGGGGGGTTATTAATGGATGGAAAATCAAAGATTATGGGTCTTTTGGATTAAGTTATAATTATTGGTTGTCTTTGTGTTTAAAGGGAGAAATATTCTTCTTTCCTAAACTCAGAGAATCATTTAAAAAACGGTGTCGAGACGTTCAACATTTATGAGCGAAATCTGAATTAAAAGTCTCCTAAAAGCAAAGCCCTTTATTTATTTGTTTTCTTTTTGTTATTATTATTTTTTAAAGGCCCTTTCTGCAGTGCTGTGTGAGCCTGTGGTGTGCCTCTCCATGCCGGGCCCTCCTGTCCCCCCTCTGTGGAGCTGAGAGCGATTTAAACGCACCAAACAAAAACAAAGTGGTCACTTTATGCCCCAGGCGCGTTTCTGGTGACATTTAGCAGCAAGGAAAGCTATTTCCTTTACCATTCAAAGCCAAACGCTCTTAATTGCTCCAGAAGTCTGCTGCAGTTTGGGAAACACTTAGTGATATTCCCCGAGCTTCTTGATCTCTGCGGTTCACTTGAGTCTGTGTTTATTCCTGAGCGCGCAAAATTGGTTTACTCGAGTTGTAATTTTGATATGACACTAAAATATTCCCTTGAACGCGCACCATTTGGAAAGCTTTGTAGTCCTAATGGCCATTCATTATGGTTTGAAAGATAAGTTTATGTTGTCATTAAATGTGACTAAACACAGAAACAAACATTTCCCAAACGCACCTTATCAGCAGAGCGCAGAGACCGGGACCCGACGCGGATCAGATGGCCTGAGGTCGCCTGATCGGCTGGATCACTTCACCGATATCAATCTTGGGAACAGTTTTTCTCTCCGTGCTGCGAGCGGGCACCCACGGGGCTCCCACCGGGGAAGAGGAATTTCCCTCTATGCCTTTTGTCAGAGGGCGAGAACCAACATCAGCAAAACTTTATTTCCAGCCTCCTTCTCAGCCACACTTCTCAAAGTGTTCACGGGTCTAACTGAAGAAAAGCTGGCGGTGTGGATTTAAATGTTCCAGGAGTGAGAGGACAAATGAGTGAAACACAGACACACACCACTGCCGTTTGTCAACAAACACCTGGTGACACTTGGAGAAAACTCTTTAAACCGAAAACTCCAGAACAGTGTGTGTTCAAATTACCCAGCGTGCAATTAAAGGAATAAAACTCCAGTCTTTATTTCACTACTGAACGAAATGACGGAAGGACGAAGCACACGTTCTTTACATTTAACTTTCCACGACGAGTTGTTTCAATAAAACACTGAATATTTCTATTATTATCAGGCCTATTCTTACTTTGAATTGAGGGACATTGATTCAATATGATCTTAATAGTCTCACCTCATAACCTCTACTGTTTTCAACTTTTTAAAAAAACTCCTTAAAGAAGTGAAACTTTATCTGCAAAATCAAACGTTTTTTGCACATTTGCTATTATTATATCGTTGTTTGCCTATTTTTATTTTGTCATAACATTATGTATTAAGTCTCAGGAGGCGGGGCACACACACACACACACTCCCTCTCGCGCTCTCACACACACTTTTTGGTTCATCTGAGGTAAACCTGCTGACTGGAGGATTTCCAGTTCAAACTCTGCAAACTGGCCTGATTACTGGAGTTGAGCTGTTATTAAAAGAGTTGGAGCCAAGCGAGTTTTGATGCCTTTTCCTGGACTCGTTCCTAAACGGAGGAAGGAGGCTATTCTTCTTTCTATTTCCCCCACCCCAATTCAATTTACTCCATATGCTACTTAACCCCAGCCTGTTGTACTTTGTTTCTAGATTAGAGCCCATTAACAAAAGTTAAAACTTCGGTTCTAACATCGCAAGTGAAGGAGGGGGAATTAAAGAAGTCAGACACACTCTTTACATTCTGCTTTTATATCCTGGATTCAAAATCTTTTAATTATAACTTGTCACGTGACCTTGTATTACTATGATCAAACGTGTTTAAATGATCATTTTCTAATTGGATCAACTTTTTCTGACAACTGCAGACTTTTAAAAACTCAGGAAAATAATTTTAAAATCTCAGCAAAAAAACTAAATAACCCTAAAAAAAAATTTAACTTTTCACACTTTATTTCAGTCATGGCACGGCAGCCTGGAGGTTGCGTTTACGTGACTATACTTTAGTGCAAACACAAAGCTGTGTGTGTGTGTGTGTGTGTACTTTACCTGGATATTTCTTTTCTCTAATCCAGAGAATAAAACTCACATCATTACGTTTCAAAACCTTCCGGTCACTATAATGTGGATTTAATGCATTTTAATAGATTAGTTAAAGACAGGCAAAGGTGTAAAAACAAAGAGCTCCTTCGGCCAAATATAATAATCCACTAGTAGTCTCAATAATAACCTATTTATAAAAACTCAGAGGCTTATTTGTTTACAATTAAATCAATTTATTGACGTTTTTTATTTCTTTTTTTTTCTCTGATTGTTTAACGTGTTAAATAATTCCTGCAACTCTCTTACATAACAGCTTAAAAGTCATAAAAACACCCTCTTTTTTTTGCACCCTCCCAGATATTGCAGTGCGCGTGACCCGTGGTGTGTACGCGCGGCCGGTGCCTATTAATAATTGATCGCTGCCAGCTGCTTCCCGGTTCCCGTTTGGCATGAAGCGCACGCGCCTTAGCAGCAGAGCAGGTCTCTACTGGTGTGTGTGTGTGTGTGTGTGTGTGTGTGTGTGTGTGTGTGTGTGTGTGTGTGTGTGTGTGTGTGTGTGCGTGCCCTCTAATTATTCACAATGCCCCCGTGGAGGGAGGGGGGAAAAGAAACAATGCTTTCGTGCAAGGGGATTGGCAAAATGTTGCAATTTAATAAATTGCCAAAACTCGCCACTTCCAGCGCGCGCGCAGATTTATCCAGGGGCTCAGTGTAAACTGTGCTGCGAGCTTTTACCATCAGAGGTGAAATATTAATGTGCAGCAGTCACGTTGATGAAAAACCTGTTTAAAAATGGATGTTTTGTTTTCCCATGAAGTGAACTAAATATGTTTTTGGGTGGGGGGGGGGGGGGGGGGGGGAAGCTGCGCGTGGGGGGCTGCGTCGTGGTGGGAGGTAAAGGCTCATTGATGAAAGAGAGGAGTGTGTTTTGCCCCAAAGCGAAGGAAGCTGCTCCCTTTTTTTCTCCTCCTTCTTCACCGCCAAACACACGATGTGAGAGTCACATTTTAACATCAGATCAAAGAGTCACACAGGAGGAGAGAGAGGAGCAGAGCTGCACGTGCACCACGCAGGAATGACGTGTAAACTTTACGTATATGACGCACATCAAATATTCTATAAAAGGTTGTTCAATCAGAAATAAAAGAACAGCAAAACAGCTTCAAGACAATTCAGCCTACAGAGAAGTGACTGTGACGCTACATTAGAGTTCATAATAATAACAACAGTTAAATCTGTGCACAAAGAAACAGACACATTTAAAAACAGACCTCGAACATGTTTGTCTGTCAGGGTTTCTAAAGTGCAGCTGAGATGTGACGTACACTCAGCAGCCTTTAAAAGGTGCAGAAGAAGCTGCCACAGATTTTGTCATTGATTAGCTGACTTAATTATTTTGTCAAGTCGTAAATGAATCAATGTTGGCTTCATTTAAACGTGAGGAAGGAGGCTGGTCTTTCCTCCAGCCAGGCCTCCACAGGCAGCTGACGGACATGTTTTAATTATTATCACCACCATTTACGTGGTGTTGCAGATGTGACCTGCTCCCTGCTGATGATCTGTTTTTTTTTTTAATTAAGTCACCAATAAAAACTTGATTAAATCAGGTATAGTGTTGAAGAAGTGGAGTCTAGTTTACAAGAAAGTTTGACGCTTCCGTGTAGTGAATCTAATCTTTATGCAGCCTGCAGATGTACTCTGCAAACAGCCTGATATATACATATATATTTATTTATATGAGATTAAAAGAGAGGTTAAGGACAGGGTGGATTTATAGCAGATTCATTTATTTGACAGAAAAATACACTTTAAAACGTGGAGTGACACCAGCACACATTCAATACAAAGAAATAGAATTTACAGGAATATATTTTATTCAAAGTAAAAACCTGTGTGTCATTATAAACTCTCTTTTTTAACACTCATCCCCTGAAGAGTGGAAGACGTTACTTGGAAAATGAAAATAAATCAGATTCTGATGCTAAAATAATCCTGATTTCACTTCCAGCTGCTGCAGAGACAGTTTCTGAGAAGTTCAGAAAAAAACATGCAGGTCTGCAGTGCACGCGCACTCTGCGTGGATTTGTTTTATCTGAGGCTTTTTAAACTTCTGAGATAAGAAGAAAAAAAAAACATGTGCATTTTACAGATTCTTCATTGTCTAGTGGAGGAGAATTAAATATAGGCCTCATCGTCGTTTTTTTTTTTTTTCCAATGCAGGGTTTGTGTAAACACATCTGACGCGCGTGCATGTGTTTATTGGCATGCAGCGCTCGTGCTGATTGTCTTGTTCATATTGCTGCGGGTCCCTGTAGGGAGGCTCTGTGGGACAAGACTCCCCTGAGGGGCGGAGAGAGGAGCTCAAACTTTAAAGCTTCTTAACAATTAAACAAAGACGAGACAGGTGTTTAAATACGAGCGCGCGCCTTGAACCTCAAAGATAAGATTGGAAGATTTTTTTTTTTAGCAAAACGTGTTGAGGCTTCTGATGGAAATCATCAATATGAATTATTATTATGAATTTCTGAAGAGAACAATTATTGCTAATTTAGCCAAAAAATAGTCAACAAAAGTCTACACATAAATAAATAGAAAATAAATCCATGTTTTGAATAATTTGAAGCAGAGAAAACTGTTTTGTTTTTTTCAGGATTCAACTCTTTACTGACATTATTCAAGAAAACTAAACAGCGAAGTGTCTTCCAAAGCAACACACAAATACATAAGAGCAGCACAGACTAAAGAAAACTTTATGATAAAGTCTTTTTACAAAAAAAAGTGTTTCTAGATTTTTTTAGTGTCTCGATGATAAAATAATTGTATTTTGTGATTACAGACCGGTATTTCTTCCTGTTTTGACTTTAAAAAGTGTTCCCAGATTATTTCAAGTATTTTTAAATATAAAACAATTATTCTAGATGAAAAAGATAATTTCTAGAAAAACAGCTTTCTGATAGATATAACTAACAGTATAACGAGATATAAACAATTATTTTAGAGTTATTCTAGATGTATTTATTCTAGATAAAGCATTACTAGATAAAATATGTTCAACTTTCCTCAACTGTTATTCAAGATAGAAACACTATATATATATTTTAAGTTAGTCTAGAAAAGTCTGACGAGATTATAACTTTACAACTTGTTAAAACTTTTTTAGATAAAAACGATAATTACATAAAAAGCATAACAACAGGTTTTCGATTAGAAACAGTATTTCTAGATTTAAAAAAATCATTCTAGACAAACGCTGCAACTATAAAAACATTTATTCCAGATCAGTAATACAAGTTAAAAGCAGAAGTCTATTTAAAGTGAAGGAAACATTTTTCACAGGGTATTTAAGACAAAGTCATAATTACACTGAAGTGGATCAACATCAAGATAAATGAATATAAAATAATAATATCAGAGTGTGAGTTTACACACAGTGTAAAGCAGCTGTAATGTGGTTCCCACCGTGTCATTACCTTAATGTGTGTATCAATGGATTTAATAGCAGATGGATGTGTGCTTATCTAAAGTAAAATCACATTCACAATAATCCACATGCACGTGGTCTTGCCTCCTTTTATTGATGGGAAGAGTGGTAATCTGTGGATTCTCCCCACAGAGAGGGGAGAACACAGCAGCTCTTCACACCGTTTATTCATGTGCTTTAATTTGACAATGAGTCCAGCTGGATTATATGAGGTTTGTGCGATGTGTTTGCTTCAACGTAACTGATTAATTTTATTCAGAAACGGAGCTGAAACAAAGACTTGTCGTGGAGTGATGTCGTGTAGAAATTCAAACTTACCTCACACATTCAGAGTAACATGTTAGAAAACAATACATTCAAAAAAAAAACAAAAAAAAAAGTGAGAAGAGAAAATGGTGATTTAACCTCCTGAATGAGTTTGGAAACATGATGTCAGACTTCTCCAACATCCAAATTAACCTCCAGAACGTGCGCATTGACTTGCAAATCACTGCCGTTTAAACCTCCGCTGACTCCTCGCGCGCACACACTGCATCGAAGTTCAACAAGCGCTGGTGCTCACCTGCTACACGCTCCGACTGCCGCCAGCTGCCAATTAACACCTATGGCATGTTAATTAGGCCGCAGAGATCTACCACTTCAGGAGACTTTTCAGACCCCTCACCACAAGTGCCTTTATTGTCCCCGGAGCTCATGTGCAATCTGCATATGCATCATGCATGGGGGGGAAAAAGGAGGAAGTTTGAGTGGGAGTCTTGTAGCTGCAACATGTGAATCAATGGAGTGTGAAGGTATGTGGAGACCATGTGTTGTTCATATCATTCAGACCAATTAAAGGGTTATAGATTTGTAAATGAAAAGGATTAGAGGAGGGTTTTTTGGGTTCATTATGTCTGAAAGAGAGACTAAACCCACATATGTTGGACTGCCACCTTGTAGAAATAAAAAATAAAACCCGAAAAAATTGGACTCACATACATTTGAGATTTCAGTGATTGATCATTCTTCCTATAAACATCAATCTGGTGCCTGCAGGGCTTTGAGTTCGTATAGCTTTAATGAAGATGGTTGGGTTGCATGTAAAGCCTGACATAATATGACATTTAAAAGTGCAACAAGTTGTGTGTGTGCTTAGATTATAGACTGTATAAACATGGACGTAGTCTCAGTGCTGTAACCCACTGGATTCTGAAGAGGCGTTATGAGGCTGCAAGGTGGCGATCGCCATATTAGAAGCCATATTGGAAGCTATATTGGAAACGCGATCACAGCCCAACTTTCAATCAGTCGAGGAGCAGCCCAAAGAATTCATAATAACGTGTGTGCACATTTGAAAGGATATCTTCTTACTGTTTCCTTTTTTTTTTTTTTTAAATGTCATTAAAACAAATAAAATGATTGTGAATTCTTAACAACAATGCGTCACTTTTTTCATGTGGTCCTACAGGGATCAACTTTCTTTAAGATGTAAGAAGAGGGGAAGCCCTCCAAGGAAAAAAGTTTTCACCGTACTAATGATGTTATTAAATGAACATATCTCGACTGTACTTCGGTGGCACATTTCTGGTCTTCTGGCCACTGAAAGCACTATTACTCTACATGTCACATGCACACGCTGCACTTAGGTCACCAAGGTCACCCCAACATGTGACTGCAGGAGCATTTATCCAACCATCAAGCCAACAATCTGACGCTCAGCTGTCCCCACAGTTAAATGGTTAATGCACTTTTCTAGTCTTCTGACTACTCAGGTCACACCAACACATTCACACGCTGCTATGAGACCATCAGATGTCACTAATCCTATTGATACACATTCATACGATAGATTGAAGTGTCTTGCCCAAGATTACATCAGACACATTGCTGCAGGGGTTTGGGGATCGAACCGTCAACCTTCCAGTTGAAAGACGACTGGCTCTACCAACTGAGCACGGATCTGTTTCTGGACGCGACGGTACATTTAAAGAAGTCAACTTCATCGTAAGAGTAAATAAAACAGTTCATTTTCTCAAAGGAAGTTCTCAGCTGTGGTCTCTTGAATTCAAGTCTGGGGTTGTTGTTTTTTTTTGGCCTAATCCTCCACCTCTTGGGGACTTCTTACGTTCTCTGTTTCACATAACCGAGACTTCAACTCTGCATCAAAACAATAAACTACAGTTAAACAGTCCGAAGACATCAAACTGTGGTGACTAAGGCCACCAATCACGCCACTTTTGGAGTGGAGATCCAAGCAGCTCTCACAAGCCCCACCAGGTAGAAAGGGAATATTGAATAAATGTATAGGTCAAACTTGAAGTATGATACAATAGGAAGACAAAGAAGTGTGTTTATCCTCAAATATCAACATGGGAATTTCTACAATATACACATATTGTTTGGATTCTGCTGCTGCCTCACACACAAGCACACATGGATGAGTAAGACAAACAAACCTCAAAACAAATTAACAAACGGCTGGCGCTTCTCACGCACAACCTATTGTGATTCTTCTCGAAAAAATCTGGAACCAGTCAGCTCAGAGGTAACGTACGTAAACGGCCTAAAAAAACCTGCTGCAGCGAGCAAGACCTCCGGTCCAGAGGCAGAGGAGAAGACAAACGCAGCAACACGGCATCATTAGTGCCCAAAGGGATGCTGGAGGTGAAGTGGAGAGCGAGAGGGGCCGAGAAGGATGTGTGTGTGTGTGTGTGTGTGTGTGTTCATGAAATGTTACTCAGAAAAGAAGAAAACCACCTAAAAGGCTGCAGAAACACAATGACACATCAAAAGGAAAAACCTGAAAACCGTGGCATAATAAGACTCATGAATGAGCTCAGATCCCAAAGGAACAATGTGAGTTTAAGTGTGAGTGAGAGAGCGAAAAAGAGAGAGAGAGAGAGAGAGAGAGAGAGTTTCTGTGTGTGTCTAAAGCTGATCCCTCTTTTTTTTAACACAGAGCCTAAATTCCCAAAACACAATACAAATTAAACGTGTGTCACGCTAAAATCGTTGTCACAGCAAAGAGAACATCCTTTTGACGCATCAGTGGTTTCACAATCTCTCTCTCTCATCTTCACAAAAACACGCTGATGACTTTGCTGACAACAAAGGATAAAAAGGAGCATTTCGCTCATTAAAGCGGCTAAACGTGTACGCTAAACTTTGTGAATTTAAACAAATACGTTTTAACATGTTTACAGCTTCATAACCCCTCTTTTAGAAACTGATGACTGATGCGACTAAAACTGCGTCCATCTTTTTATACGATGTATGGACATACCACTGTTCTAGCTGTAAGCGTTGTCATTGTGAGCATGCTAGCATCAGCCTACTGATATTAGCATTTAGCTCAAAGACAGATCACAGAGCTGCTCTAACTCCTAATTTCCACGTACTCTGTGCAGTCTTTCAGCGAGGGCACGATGCTGCCGTTCACTACCACTTTAGTCAATGATTGTGTTTCCACAGCGAGCGCCGCGGTTAGGCTCACGTTCCAGAAAATAAGCTAGCATGCCGGGACTCACGCCGTCTACTGGATCAAAACTGTGACGCTGACAGAACCCAGTGCACACCATGAGTATGTGGAAATGAGGTGTTACGCAGGTTTAAAGATAGTACTTATCTAGTGTGACCGCCATATCACAACATGCTAACTTTATCAGTTTACGCTAGAAAGTAAACCCCATTCAAGCTAGTGCTAAGCTAATGCTGTACAGCAGTGGTTCTCAACTGGTCTAGCATCAGGGCCCACCACCAACTACTTAAGGGGAAATTACAAGTTTCCTGATATTCATAAAACTAACCATGAAATGAAAAATAGTGCAGAAAATGTGACCGAACAAATACAATAAACGAAACAAGCATGTTTTTAAAAGCACTCCATTGACTTGGCACACATTCAAGGCCAACTAAAAAAAATGCTCCATGACCCGTTTTTGGGTCCTGACCCACAGGTTGACATACACTGCTGTATAGTCCAGAAAGAGTTAACCAGTCATGCTAACACTTCCTGCCATCAATCCATTTTTTAATATATTTCAGAAGTAATTACCAAAATCCCCCGTCAGTTAAAGCTAGCTCTGATAGCTTGTTACATTAGCACCATGTTTTTTCAAAGAAAGTCTTTTTTAAAAAGTTTTGTGCTTGTTTTGACCTTTTAAAACAACCTTCTTTTTTTTTTCTCGTGTCTGCTGATGTTCATCACCACATGCTCGCTGTGTGTTGAAGTAACTGAGCGGGTGTCATCGATCCCTGAAGTCTCTGTAATAGTCAGAGTGAATTACGCCTGTGATAGATGAGAAGTTAGTGTGTGTGGTTTCCTATAAGTCCTACCTTCTCTCTCTCCCCCTTCCTCCTCTTAAGTGTCTTTTTTCACTTTTGGTACCACTTTCACCCCTTTAGAAAAACACTATTATCACAAGCATGAAGAGCACCACAATTATTTACAGCCCGCTCTTTTTCAAGTTCGGAAATCGCCTTGAAAATTGGGGAGGCCTGCAGAGTGTTTCGGCCCCCCGTCCTGAGCTCTCTCTCTCTGTGTGTGTGTGTGTGTGTGTGTGTGTGTGTGTGTGTGTGTCTACAGACTGTCAGATCTCAGACCGTAACATAAACCAATTTTAAGCAGTTTTCTCCTTTAATCATTTTAAGTAACACTAACAACAAAAACGAGATATCTGTAATTTCAGGACTTACTGAGGTCAAAGTTTACATCCATTAAAAAAAACAAAAAAAACCCAAACAATTAAATTAGGAAGATTTCTGTTTCCCAGTTTGCAGCACATTTAAAAAGTGAATAAGTAGGGAATTACTTAAATCCCTTAAGATTGCATGCAGTGGCAATTACTCAAATTGTCTGTTATTGCTTGATGATTGATTTTAGCTTGAAGCCTCTTTCAGCTCGATCATATCTGGTTTCCAGCTCAGATCTTTTAACTCATAGAGAGCTGGACTGCGTCATATCTGCTTCAGCCAAAACGTTCCTTGTGGTCTCCGTGACATCCAGGTAAAAAGAGGGTCAGGGTGGGATTTCTTACTTCGCAGCTATTGTTGTTATAGAGGGAGAAGATATAGATGTAACCTGCTATTTGACTCGTACATGACCAACATGGGATAAGAGCATTTTTAAGCTCCTGTGAGGAGTTTTGATTTGTTTATGAAACAGCCAGAAATTAATACTGAAACCTCCTAATAAGCTATTTGCGCAAACGAGCACCAGAAATAAAATCTACTCTGTCGATAAAGGTATTTTATTAGTTACTGCTTCAAAGCTGTGATGATCTCAGGCTGGATTTAAGAAAAAGAAAAGATCAATATAAACTCCCTGACACGTACAACACGAATGTTTCTGCAGTGAAATCAAAGAACGCATGACGACGAATCAAATGAGCCGTATGAAGGTTGCCATGATAGCGTCAAACTGAGCCGTAACCGCGTGGACCTTTGTGCTGATGGAACTTGATGTAAAAATACAGTGAAAAAAAGATTTCATGCATTTGACTGATGAGGCTTTAAGTATTTGATTGTTTTAAAGCTATAAATCATATCTCAATAACTCTCGCCTTTGCTGCACTTCTGGGCTGTATTTCAAAACGTTATGCATTTCTGGAAAACCACACCACTCACACATGATATAAACACTTCCACAGAGCAGAGTAACTTGTTTGACTTCCCAAACACACAACAAAAGGAGCCCTTTTCCCACCTCACAGGTCCACAGTCTTTGCTAATAGCAGGTTGGCCTCTCGTTGTTTACAGGAGGGAGGAAAGTTGTATCCCTAAACTTCTGGTGGTGTTAAACTTCACTTTGGATTCAAAGCCGAAAACGCCGCACAGGGGGGAAATGATGTCATACTGCACAGAGAGACAGGGGCCGACTAAAAAGCAGGGGCCACTTAGAACAAAGTCATTTGTTGACAAACCGTAAAAATGGGAAAAAACGCAGAAATTGTGTTACCCCCTAAAAAACAATGAAGCCCTCAGCTAATGAGTTACAGCGCTGTGTGAGTGTATACAACCCAGATGACCGTGTTTCTCTTTCATGTTTTCTGTCTCTGTGTTTTACTTCAGCGTGACATCTGTCACGGCAAAGTTAAATCCAAACTTTTTATTCAGGGTAAAGAACAACAGTATCCTGTAGGGGTCTTTTTTCTCACAGTTTGAACCTCAAGGAGATCTCAGGGACAGTGATTCTGTTACATAAGACAGATTTAACAAATTGTCACAGAAAAAGGTCCAGAATTTAAAGGTCACATATTCTCTTTCTCTATTGTGTAAGTAAATCTCAGAGCTCCTCTTCATCATGTGTGTGAAGTGTGTTGTTGTAAATCCACTCTGATCCTGTATTTGATCATGTCTATAAGCCCCTCTATTTCAGCCCTGCTCAGAACAGGCTGTTTCTGTGTCTGTAGCTTTAAATATGTAAATGAGCTGCGTCTGACCACGCCCCCTCTCTGGAAGGGCTCGGGTGCTTTCATATCCTATTGTTTACCGTGAGAAGGCAGACTCAGAGGGCAGAACAAACATTTAGCTGTGAGAGTGTCAGAAATCTGTTTTTCAGTTTGATGCCCGAAATAAATTAAGCTTAAGAGAATTTAACGTTTCTTTCCTCCGACATAAAATACATCTGGACGTCTCCCTCTAGTGAATTGGAAACTTTTTCAAATCTTATAAATGGTGGTTTCTATTAACCTGTTAACTCGGACTACAAAGTGAAACAATTTAAACTCACCTAGCCTACTGGTTGAAAGCTAAGTAGCAGTGACGATGAAGTATCTTATCTAGATGCCACAGATCTTATTTTTAAGGGGTAATATAAAAACCCATGAGATAAACCTATAGGCGCTTTTGTCAAGGGAACCAGACCTTTGCCAACTTCTGGGTTAGCATACAAAAATGTTTTCTCTGAACAAATCTATAGGCGTATTAGTCTAAGCTAGCTAACAGCAGTGATCTCTAGAAATTGTTTTTCCAACTAGAGCTCATTAAGCAGCAGTTAGCCAATGACTTATATTCTACTATTTGTTGTTTAACCTTTTATAACCGTTTATTTTTGTCTTCTCCAGTTGCTAACTAAATGACAAAGATCACATCAGATTATATTCTTTCCGGGGCTGTGTCTTTGATTTTAAACATTTTAACCCTTTATTAGCTTCTCAACCTTAGCATGGCGATAGAGGACGCATGTTTGGACGTTGTGCTTGGATTTTAAATGTTAGGATAGTGAATCGTTGCTTGTAATGTAGGCATGTAAAATGACAGAAAACTACAAGAGGATAGCCTACCAAAATCGAAAAAACTAAATTTGGAAATCATGCTAAGCTTGTACATCTGCTGTGAGTTGACGCTTCCCATCAAGTGGAATGAGTAAATAACATTTTCACTTGGTGTTTGTGTGGGTGTGTGAGCGTCTGTAGCGTTGTGTGTGATGGAGAGAGCAGGAAGCATGTGTGTATGCTTTCAGTGTTTTGTCTGTGGCTTGAGTGCCCAGACTATTCCCTCATTCTGTCTGTTTGTGTGTGTGTGTGTGTGTGAACTTAATACCTCAGAGAGCGCTCCACCGGCTGTCTGTGTATGATCTGAATAATGCATATGGAGATTCCCTTCCTGTCTCCATCTTATCTCATATCTTAACCACGTCTCCCTCGATCATCTGCAACTCAAATCTCTCAATCATTCGCTTGTTTTTCTGTTATTTACCTTGTTACGTGACCTTTGTTTAGTGTCTCACCCAGCACCATCCATCAATCCACATCCTCCCCCCCCCCCCCCCCTCCTTTTCTCCTCTTCATTCCTCCTCTCTCTCTATCACTCAGCCCCCTCCCAAGCGTACTCATGCGTAAGGTAGTGGGGTGAAAATGCTGTGCTCTCAGTGCAGCCTCTGCACGCAATTGTGCCGAGATCGTGTGAGAAGGCCGGCAGACATGATGCAGCCCCACATGGCTGTGGCATGGAGCCACGGAAAAGAGGAGCCATGCAGAGGGGAGGAGGGTGTATTAAAAACTCCCCACAGTCCCAGCGATCAGGGGTCTCAGCACAGCTCAGCCGAAACCATGGCAACATTCACACTGATGAGGGATTTTTTCTCACTGGCATCGCCCCGGTCAGTCGGGCCGGTCAAGGTGAAATGCCTGCCACTCACGCAATGCCGCTTCCAACAGGAAAACAACCAGAACTCTGCTGATAGAATGATTTTCCAGTGATAATCAGCATCAAATATTGATAATAAATATAAAATGGAAGAATAAATGCATCTGTTGTGTTAGAATATGTAATTTGTACCAGATTTAACAACCTCAGATCCTGCTGAGATCTTCTACTTATCTATCATATTCATACTATCATTTTCTACCTGTGAATTTAAATTAGGGATGTCAAACAGTTGAGATTTCTGGTGACACCTTAAATGACGGTCACAGTATTTACCATTAACTAGTTTCTTATTAGCATGCTAATTATTAGCATACTGGCTTCTTGTTTGTCATTAACGCTGACTTCTACCTTATTCTGCATGACATATTCTACAGATACTCTACATATATAATAATTCACATTTTGCTGATGATGATAATGAAATGAAAATGATCATTCATATTCTACATGTTAACTCAGAGTTTGACCTCCTAATTACTGCTGATTGATAGTGAGCTTGTAACTGCTGATTGACATCCTTGCTAACTTTATGTGTATTAGGGACATGATAGACGAGGCATGTGTTAAATAATAATGTTAATTTTTGCGTCAGGTAAAACGATTTTTTTTAAAGGCTGAAAAAGCACCGATTATTGTTTCACTCTCCTTTCATTTTCGATAATTGATTGCTAATATTTCTAACTAATATTCAGCCTGATGCGTCTCAGGATGTTCACTATGCATTACACGTGTATTTATCAATCAGGTAGTGATTAAATGAAAACAAGTTCACTTGTCTAACAAACATGGAGTGTGACGTGATCGCAACATTTTGAGCTTCCCACCCTGATTGATGTGACATCCAAGCTGCGATTTCTGCAGTTTAAAAAATGACGCCAATCAAGAGGTGGAAAAACAAAAACTGCAGTTCCCGGAGTGTCCACTAGAGGCTGGCTGCAAAAGGACAGGAAGTCACATACACACCCATTGTAAAAAAAAGCCCATTTTCACAGCAAAATTAAACACTATTAAAACAAGCGTGTTTTTAGCCTCTTTCCTGTATAAACACACAGCGTTTGGGAAGTTAGCCTATTTTTTTTTTTACCATTGTGAATGATCAATAATAATAAGAGGCGTGGCTTATCTGACTGACAGGCCCGCCTCACCTCCAGCTCTCATCTTGCTACTACTGTATGTAGACTGAAAGTTAGGTTGAGAGAGCATTGTGACCAACATCTTCAAAAGCCTGTTTGGGAAACTAATGAGTGATGTCACTGAGATGGCGTCCGCGTTGAATACAGACGATGGTGACGTCATGTGAAAAAGGCGGCTGGAGGGATAAATGTTGAATTGCAATTTGAGGTAGAAACACGAAGAAGTTCTGTTGTGTTTTGTAATTTTCATAAATAAACGTGTTAAAATAAGATTTATACATATTTAGCAAAAAAAAAAAGTCAGAGTCCTACATTCACATAGGTTTTATTTAAACATACAAAATAATTGTTCAGATATCTGGAGTGGTCGTTCTTGTCAGTGTGAAGGGAGAGAGTGACGAGATGGCGGTGAAAAACAAACAAACCTCAGCAACTTTCCGTCCATTCATTCGGAGCTCTCCTAATGAAATGTGCCGCTCTGAAACCCCTCAGCATATTTCTTGATTGATTTAAATGTGTGTGTGTGTGTGTGTGGGGGGGGGGGGGGGGGGGGGGGCACAAAAATCACACCCATCACTCATTCTCTTTTGATTTCCACAGGTCAGTCCTCCCCCCCGGGTCCCTCGCACACCTCTGCTGCTGCCGCTCTTATTTCAGGGCCGACTTGTAATGAAGTCCTCGCCCTCTGATGTATGTTCCTCCGGGGCAGCAGGCCGTGTGGGCCGCGACGCTGAGCAAGCGAAGGCCTCTCCATTACAACCGGGTTAACGTCTTGTGTCAAGCTCCGGCCGCCGTGGCTGCAGTTGTCATAATAACATAATGACTTTCTACCCCTGATTACCAAAGAGTCCCAAAAACACGCCAGGATCAAAGTAAATAACAGAGTAGCACCTTCGGCTAGAACAATAAACCCCCTCAGAAGTGGTGCATGCTGGGAGGATTACTCATATTTTTTCTTTTAATTAGGACAATACATCATTTACATCTCGCATGGAGGAATGAAGGGGCCCGGGTTACTCAACATGGGGTGAGTTTAAACTCATGAGCAGCCAAGGAAAATGAATCAAATACAGGAAATATACGGAGTATGTTCAATTATTTTAACAGAAACACGAGCGTTTAAAGTTGATGGATGTAATTGTAGTTGCTGCTCACATCTTGGGTAACATAAGAGGAGAAATCAGTGGAGATCTATTGTAGTTTTCTTCTTTAAATAGACAACCATGGCGTGTGTGTCATGTTTGAATATAGTGCTCTAAGTGTGTGTGTGTGTGTGTGTGTGTGTGTGTGTGTGTGTGTGTGTTTTAGAGGCTGCAGGTGTCTGTTTGTGTGTGGTCCCACAGCGGAGGTGCTAGCAGTATGGGGGGGCTTTGAATAAGGAGGCCTCTTGGAGAACCATCACTCGCAGGGTTAATATCTGTTTCCCATCTTTTCCAAGTGCCTCTTGAGGAACTGCGGCTTTCCCCCCATTTCATTTTCAAAAAGGAGGAAGAAAGAGCCCTCTTATGAAATTACAAGTACTTGAAAAGATCTAATGTGGTCTTAATTGTGCGGCTGCATGTGACAATGGGTGCGGAGGGAAGCCGTGGGGGGAGCGGAGAGGTTTCTCAAGTATGTTTCAAATTACAATAGAGGAGCTCTATACGTAGAATGGGCTCGGCCGCGTTGTGTGGCTTTGTTGTCTTGAACGACACAAGTGAGGAGGTGCGAGGCTGAGGTGCTGCATGAAAGACAATAAACTTTAAAGCAGCTTTTTTTTTTTGCACCTTTTCACTCCTTAAAAAATGTCGAGATTCTTTTTGGACTCTTTCTGCCCATAAAGGACCGACATCCGGGGCTCGTGGAGCCAGCGTCCAGCGGACCCTCTATGAACTGCAGAATTCAACACTTCTGCATCGGCTTCACTTTTCAAGACCAGAGGTTGCATGTATGCAGGATCGCCAGTGAACCTGTATTCTGAAGCTCTGTATACAATGCCTGAGAACTAAATGAACTTCCATTATGAGCCTATGTTAAAGGCCTTTAGTATCTGTATGAATCACACATGTTGCCTTTCTGAAACAAAGACAACATGTGGCATGAAGGCTCTTTCACACATGTACTGACCTCCTGAGAAAATGTCAGAATATTTCAGCAAAGGGTTCTTGTGAAGATTTATTTGACCTTTTTCTTGTCGGGTTTCTTGGTAATATTTTCTCAGGACGTCTGGTGAACTCAGCGGGTAATATTCAACAAATTCACTGGGGGAAAAGCGATGGGATCTTTGTGCACGTAATGAGACTGTTTCAAACATTTTCTGTTTGCCGGCGTGTTCTTAATACGTCCAATTCCATGTTACATGATCATCTATCTTTAATGAGTTTTCATGTCGGTGGACTGTATTTTAAACGAGGCACCAGAAATAAAAACCTAAGATATTTTTAAGGCTGTTTGTATCCAAGAGAAAGAACAAAGTCTCCTTTTAGCAGCCTTCACATGTTGAACTTTTGCTCCTCAATCACCAACAAGTGATTCCTGTACAGGCAAGCCACAGAAACCAAAGCCAGGGCGATCACCGAAACTTTATTGTTTGACTGTACGGCCACCCCTGCTGCCAGGTTTTCTCCTCGGCCAGCCGCTGTATAACCTAATTAGCCATTTCACGAATCACCACGCCAGAAAAGATCTGTCTCCTTGTGTGTGAATTTCCTTCACCGGTCGTTCACTTCAGCATGTTTCCCACCCTCCACGACGACCAATCTGCATATGGCGCACATCTGGGCCTTCATTCAGGAACGTTCAGGGCACTGAGGTGGTTATCTGATGAGAGGAACACACAGGAATATGTGCCGCCATTTTTTTTTTTTCACACCGTGTGACCGATTTGATGTTGACAGTTTGAGGAATAAATGTGTCAAAGCTCAATCGGTTTAAAATACACAACTGCTTTTGTTATTTTCCTGTTTAGCAGCAAGAAAAAAAAATGCCTCTTCGGCATTTTTGAGCACGAGCTGGAACAAAGAGTTCAGTTTATACTCCTTTGATTATTCCCAAATTAAATCAAAGCGCAGCTTTCAGTCTGAAAGGGATTTACAGCTTGCAAAAATAAAGAGACAGATGCACACATACACACACAAATGCAAACAAAATCATCTCTAATTGGATTAGAGCAGCTCTTTGGGCTGATTCACTGACCATGGAGGCCTCGTCCTCTCATAAGTAGGGATCTAACCAGCACTGGTTGTCCACCGACACCTGACACGGCCGGCTTATTCTCCCCACCGGAGCCTAATGTCTGCTGATGGCACGGACCACCATCCCCTCTTTAGTTTGGGTGCAGTGGGCCGCGTACACATAGGCCACGCAAGTCTGTCACCCTCTGCCCAACGAGCTCTCATTAGCACCAGACAACCTGTTTCTGTGCAAGCAGTGTAGTCAATGCGGGTGGTGGATGATAGATAATAATTAGACCCCGGGGGCAGTGCTAAAATACCCCCACAGTCTGGTTGGGGTTGGATTTATACAAGCGTTTAACATTATGTGGCTTTTAGAACAATTTAGAAAAATTACAGCCCACTGTTTAGTGGTCTTAAGTTGTGGTTTTTCCCATTACACTGAGCATGTGCACAGCGGGAGCATGCAGAAGCATAAAAACCTGCATGATATTAATAGCACGCACGGCAGCAAATTTTGGCAGGGATGTGGCCGAGCTCGGAGTCCCACCAACGGAGCTGCAGCTTTCCCAGAATTCAACAGTAAATAACCTGCAGCAAGACTGATTCAACATTGATTTGAAGCTGGATTAGCTTCAATATGTGTGATTGAGTAATTGCTGTTGTGCTTTTTAGGGGCTCGGTTGGAGGTATTCTGTGCTACTTGACTCAATGGAACTGCTTGACGACTTGATTTAATGCAGACTAGAAATAATCGCTTTAACAGGGAATTCATTCGAATGAACACTTCTCAAGTTCTTTGTATGATACAGTTCTTGTGTTTCCTTAATAAGTTGTGATTCATGATGTGGGAAAGTTCAGTCAAAACTGAATTCAAGTGAAATCCATCTGAATGTGATTGATTACACTGTATATTTTACACATTATGATACACAGCTGAAGTCAATGAGGGGATGAAACAGATGCTTCTTCATCTTTGGTGTCATCACATGAATGCTGTCAAACATGTTGCTCTGAAATCTCCCAACATAAGAAATCCCATCACAGAAATGCAATACTATATTCACACATGCACCAAAGTCCTGGCCTTACAGGATCTGGACATTTTAAGGCGGCTATACTGAACATGCGTCAAATCATCAACCCGACTGTTTATAGAGATAGATTTAGTGGGAACTAAAGTGGACATTAAATATAAAAGTTTATTTGAGCTTTTGACAAAAAAAAAAGTTGCCAACAGGTTTGGAAAGTCGTCAGGTTGGCAACACTGCTTGCACCATGAAGCTTCATTGCCGTTGCATAGCAACAAACATGAATGCCACTATATCATGCGGCAGATCATCTCTAGGTCGGTGTGTTTTCGCCTTTCTCAGTTTCGTGGAGCTCCCTCTAGAGGACTCCTCCAGTAACACGTTGTACAAAAGCAAGTATGTGAACATTCATGTTCGAGGATGCAGCGTATTATTTACGCTGATGTGTGGCTCGAATGCAAGTGATATTTGAGCCTTAAGATTCTTCTTTAATCACTTCCACAGTGTAACTCAGAATCATAGAAATAGAAAATAAAATAGAATCTAAGAAGCAATTACCGATGTTTGAAATCGAATTTGAAAAATGTGAAATATAAAGAATCATTTTTTTTAAAAACTGTTAAGTTAAAGTTATCATGATATGTAATTATTTTGTTCACTTTTGTGTTAGCATTAAGCTAACACACTTGGGTGTACAAACTGGTGCATCCTCCCACTTGGGAACGATGCACCAGCAGCCACTGCTAATGAAAGTGCCGTACTCTTCCCGATACTTTTAGTTTGACTAAGTTGAGTTGAGTTAAGTTGATTCAGTGCAGGTGAGTGTAACCTCTGCAACGAGCAGTTTACACAGAGAGGGTTAAAGGCTACACATCCCACTTTGTGCACAAGTAATGAGTTCATCACACTCGAGTTATAATTCCTTTTAAATGATTTTTTTTAATCTTGCTTAATGGTTTAATGTCATGTCTGGAAATATGGAAAAAAATAGGAAATGAATGTTCTGGAGCACAAATCTAACCAGCAGTAATGTTTATCAGCTGCCTGGTGTTTGCCTCACAAGTTGGTACAATAAAAAAATACAATTCATCAAATGTAATCAAGTGCAACCAGTCGATCGTTTAAAAAATGATTAAAATAAAAAAAGTAAACTGTTGCAGCTTTCTCTGCAGCGTTTAAAAACCAGGAACGAGAAGCTTCATGTCTGATCAGTGGGAACAAACAGCTAATGAATCAAAACTTCAGAGATTGGCTGATCGGTCCTACTACATGTCAACAAGCTAACATCAAAAGCTCAGAGTGTTTAAAAAGAGGAATTAATCACGTCCTCTCTGCCTTTTTCTTTTTCTCGCATTCTCCAAAAAAAAAGTATAAAAGATGGATCTCTCTTCCTCTGCACATGCTCGTCTGACAGTCCCTTCCAATTATGGTTAGAAAAATGGGGGATGATGCTCATTAACTTGGGTGGAGAAGCTTTCTCTCCCACTCTTTCACTTTCTGACAGACACTATAATTCATATTGTGAGCAGAAGATTGGTGCATGTTAAGCGCGGAGCAAAGCTGGTGGTCCGTCTTGAGTTATGGCTGAGGAAATGTTTTGTGCATGTGTGTGTTTTTAACTTAAAAAATGAAAAAAAAGGACACAAAGAAGCACTCTCGACAAAACATCCATAACGTCCTGCCTCATGTGCTGTCTATGAACACCACATGTTGCTCGGTCAACGGCTGGAGAAATACGACTTTCCAAAATCGCTTGTGGCAAGTTTACAGTACGCTCCTCTCTGTCCTGCTCGCGCGGCGTGTGTCGCTCTTACGTAAGCGCTCGTAAAAACACATGCGACACCACACACAGGCATCGCACAGGCCAACATGAGACAGCATCATTCAAGACGTGAGCTCAATGAACAGGACGTTGTTGTCTTCTGTCTGCGTGATTCAAATCATAAAAGTTATTATAAAGCACATATTGTCACAAACGTAGACTTTGAAATGTCGTCTCAGTGACGTCACGCCTCGGTATCTAAAGACGCTTGATGGTCTCCGTCTTGGAAATGCTGTCTTAAACTACCTTCAGATGGATCTAAAACCAGGCCGAGAGGTGGAGCTGAGATGATTCTGAAGCCTCCTGACAAACAGCTACAACTCAGACACGCCCCTAACGACGTAAATGTTTGCGTCGCTCTTAGCTAACGGCGTAAATGTTTGCGTCGCTCTTAGCTAACGACGTAAATGTTTGCGTTGCTCTTAGCTAACGACGTAAATGTTTGCGTTGCTCTTAGCTAACGACGTAAATGTTTGCGTCGCTCTTAGCTAACGACGTAAATGTTTGCGTTGCTCTTAGCTTCGGTATCATGGAAACAGACGACTAACAAAGGAGTTCATCTCTCATCAATCTGTACTAAAGAAGAAATCAGCCGTAGCGATAAAACTGTTTTTTTTTTAACCAAGCTGTAAACATGTTGATTTGTGCTCGATGTGCAGCCTGCCTCAAGTGGATAATCAAGGAACTGCAGCTATTTGCACTTAGGCTTCATTTTTCTGCAGCAAGGTTTCTGCTCGGCCACAAACCTGACTTCTATCTATGGGGAAATGAAAACTGCATTTCTGTAATTGTACTTCAGAGGAGTCAAAACAGGAACGTATCAGAATAACACAAAGAAATCCTTTGGCTACATGACACATCTATGGAAGTCCTATGCTGACATACATCAGTACGATACGAGTCCCTCCATTTCCAGTTGTTTTCTCGAGGTCTTGACTTGTTTATCTTTTATTTGTTAGAGTTGTAAAAGCACAAAAAAAATGCTGAAATACACCTCATTAGTGCGGGCAATAGCAGCATGATATGTCATGGTCTGGCCTATCACATCCATCCTGCGTTTTGTTTTCTAGCCAGGCTAGCTAGTTACATTCAGGGCTTCTTATTCTTCTGATCAACTATTTAACTTTCTCTTTAGATTCTTTATTCTGTTCAGCTGCAGGACAATTTGATCCATTTTGAATGTCAGCATCCCTTTGCTTTTTAATGTCGCTTAAAATTGAGTATTTAAGTAAGCGCTACTTTTCAACATGTGCAGTGCGTTTATGCAGTCCCTGTCTCAACGAGAACACAAGTCCTGTCCAAACTGTTAAAACAAGAATATTGAGAAGTCGTATTAACAGTTCCTTTGATTCCTCCAGTCACGAGCTTAAGCTGGCCAAAATGTTCTCTTAAAATGAAATCGTCTCTCCCCCACAGAATAATTCAACATTTTTGTGTCGAGTGTGGGACCTTCAAATGGGAGCCAGCCGTGATCATCAAACCAAAGAATTAAAGTTCAGTAAAAACTGATCATTCTTTCCTCGAACTTTCCATGAAAAACAATATTTCAAATCAATCATAGCAAATAGCCATGCACCCAAAAATCTGTTTGATTGGTCCCCGTTGAAGGAGTCATACCCCACCGCCGCCACAGACCAATGTGGGATGAAAACTGATGTCACATGTGTTGAAACAGTCCCATCCGGAAAAGCTGGCATCTTTGATTCGGGGGGAACGATGCATCACGAGTTGTTCATCTCTCATCACAGGTCAGTTTCATGTGTCGCCAAACATGTCTGGCTCTGTTGGTGGTTCTGCTTTATGCCATGCGAGGATCCGTACCCACCGACTGCAGGGGAGTGATTTATAATGTATGAAAAAACAACTAATCATGGCTAGTCATTCATAATGTAAGAAAAAACAACCGCAGAGCATCCAGTCCCTGATGTCACCTCAGAAACTTCCTCAGTATTCTTCTAGCATGCTGTCGGACAAAACTGATCTTTAGATCGGGACGTTACACCAGCGTCTCATCATCTAATAATGATGTTTTTGGTTTAAATGTTTAGATCTGAATGCTGTTACCGCTTTCCAAAGATAGGGCCTTTAAGTCATAATAACCCTGTGTGAATTCATTGTGCCCACTTTCCTCTGATTGGTCAGCTCTCTGTAAGCCTTCAGGGGGGCCGAACGCTGTAGGGCTGCCAGGGGAGTGCTACTCTCCAGTGCTCCTCTTGACGCCGTTGACTCTCTAGAAGAGAAGTGCAACATGCGTTGGTTTTTATATATCTTAAAGGTTCTTAGTGGAAAACTTCCGCCTGGTATCACAGACCTGATGGATCAGAATCCGGGCACCGACGTGACCCCTTCCTTCTGATTGGCTCGTTCTTCAAAGTCCTTCAAACTTTTACTGAACTCAGTAATTGTGCCAAACTTTGAAGAATGCAATCCAGCAAAGTCTAAAGATTAAAATTCATCCCTCTCTTGCAGAAAATTTTAATTGATCTTAGTTCTTTTTGTCGATTGCAATGGGAATGCCCGGAAAATTTCCTTTTCGAGAAAAAATAAATGGTTTGAATTGAATTGAACTTCTCCAGTCCACACGACCACATACTCTAACTCTTGTTTTGCCTGCTACCAGTTCTACGAGCTTGTGCATAAACACATTAAAATTGCACTGCCTTTAGCGCTTTCTGGAACAACAATAAAACCTGAGTTTACTTTCTCACTGCTCAACTCTTCCTGGTTTGAAGAAACAGGAAGCTTTTTGCCAGCTCTTGGCACCAGTGATTACATTCATTTACAGTTATATCATGGAAGTGTTTTGTGGCCAAAAGTAGTCACTGACTTAATCACAGAGTTTGACATCTAACCATCGAAATCCAGACTCATTAGGCACCTAAAAATGAGCCCGATGGTTGCTTCTGTGAAAAGATAAACATCTCAGATTCATGAAGTCTTTGTAAAATTTGTAATAATACAACAACACATTCATCACATTATAAATATAGACTAAGCAGATTTCATGAGCACAACTGATGGATGCCCTTACAAGGAACAATGCATTTTCCCACTGAACTCAAACTAAGAAATGGAAGGGAAATGAGTAAGAGTGATTGATTTAAAAAAAAAAAAAAGACAATGGATCCCAGCTGAGTAATATAAGTGGCGGATGAATTGAAAACAATATCCCATCCACTATAGGCCTGCCAAATTCAGTTATGCACTTCAGCTTCAACCTATTGGATCCCTGGAGCTGTTTTGCGGGGAGTGAGCAGAAAAGCAAACAGTATTAATCCTCAAAAAGTTCAGAATATCTTCCTGTCATAACAAAGGATCGGGGCCTTGTTCTGCGTAAAGTCTGCAAAATGATATTAAGTGCAGATGTGAAGGAAGATGGAGGCATAAACACTGGGCCCTGTCTTTTCTAAATGTTTAAAAATGAGCCCTAATGCAGAAGGGCTGCGGGTATTTGCCCAGCTGTTGGATAAATAAGCAGAGAGATTCAAAGGCTGGATAACCTCCGCCTATGCCCATCAAACCAAACAGATGAGAGGCCGAATAATCTGTTCCATTCTCTGATGGGACAACACTGACTCCAATTAGCCTCCAAGTCACACGGGCACAGAGGGACGTGGGCGGGGATCTGAAAAACAAACGCTGGGATCGTCCTTTAAGTTTAACGAAAAGCTTTTCAAAGATAAGTAAACGCTTTCTCTCCGTGGTTTCTAAAAGGGCGTTTTGATGATCTCGCTGCACATATTTAATATATGTTTTCTGTTCGCCAGTGTGTCCTTCTCGACAGAGGTGCTGCTTAATAATTGAGCCAAAGAACAATGTCCACAATTAGGTAGCATAAGTGCCATATTGGATATTTACATTTATATGATATCTTCAACCTGTTCTTCTGGATGACACTTCCATCAGGCTTTGACCCATCTGTCACCGCACACAACCAACCAAGGCGCCCTTTCGCCCTGATTGTCTCATGAGTTCAGTGGTACAGTAAATCAATAAATGAAAGGAAAACACCTCAAACCCTCTTTTTTGTCCACTGACCAAGCTGCTGTATTCAACTTCTGGAGATTACAACCAGGCGTGGGATGAATCAAGTCGAGCATCTTTCGTTGTGATAACGGTCACCTCTCTGTTGACGAGCTCGCGCGTCCTCTCTGACACGTCGAGTCCAAAGAAAGGCCTCGATGAAAAGAACAGCCGGATCCTTCTTGGAACACGCGGGACAAACTTTCAAGAAATGTTTTCACTCCTGTTGAGCTCACCGCCGCTCGCTCCGGGCTAAATTGGAGGTGACTGAGGAATAATTAAAGCGAGGTGGAGAAAGTGGGGCCAAACTCATGTCCTAATTCTTCAGTTATTTTCTTGGCTTTCCCTCTCTCTGAAGTTTGTTTTGTCATTGTACCACCGATTTTTTTTCTGCTAGCCCAATGTCACGCTTCCGCATTTAATCCTCGCTATTGATTGTACAAACACAATTTCCAGAGTTATTATGTAATTAAATGTATGTTTTGCGGATGGAAACTTCAAAAGGCCGCCTCTCTCTGAACACATAGCTTGTTGTTGATGTAATAGTTTCCTTGGGATATGTAAAATAAACACATTAGGCTTGGAAGAATTCAAAACTTGTCTGGGGCCATAATGCCCAAGCTTTTGATTGGCGTGAGGAGAGGAATGCCGTTTTTTTTCCTTTTTTTTCTCCCCAGTGTAAACCAATGGGTCGCCTTTAACAGGCTGCGTTTCCAAGCTCCCATGCAGTGTAAATTATAGGATAATAGGGCGCAGGCGATTGCAGACTCTGTTTATTCAATCCATTTCTTCACACAAGTTCCCATTGGCTTTTTCCTCCTCTCTGCCGTGTGTGTGGTGGTCCCTCTGATCCGACTGACCCTCGCCATGTGTTTTCACTTTCCTCTCTGATCTCAGCTCCGCGACCAGCGGGGAACCAAATACAAATTGAACAGTAACCATTCACAGGCCCACCCGTTCTCATACCAACGTTAAACCCGCTTTGTCTTCCTCAGAAAAAAAAGAGATCCGGGAATACTTGTCTATGGTTTTGGTTCTCGGGCTTTCAATGTCTTGTTTAAGACATGAAACAACAATGCGGTTTCCTGCAGTTCGTTGCGCATTAGACATCTTTTATATCTACATCACATTATCCCCCTTAAAGAATCAACAGGCCACAAAACACAAGCTAAAAACAAAAAAATGTGCTCAAAGCATGAAGAAAGTGAGCCAGGGCCCAGAGAAAACACGGCACAGAGGAACAAATCTGGACTGTTTGGGTGGTGTGCTTTTTATTATTTCAGTTAAGGTGAAGTTTTCATTAGTCCCATAAGCCCCTCTCCCCTCCCTCGCTCCCTCCTTTTTGAAAGCGAGCCCTTTTTCTGTGAAACTCGCTGGACAGCAGCCGCTCGCAAGTGGCAGGGTATGTTTGTTCAGCTTTTATTGGGAGATGTGGTTTGAAGAAGTTAAAAAGAACCCTTTTGTTGTTCTTGGGGTTCATATTTTCTCTGGAGTCGCTCCACGTGTGCTGTTTGTTCCCCCGGCTGAAAATGAGAAAAAAAAAGAAAAAAAAATAACTCACCTAAAGTGAAGACAAACTCTGAGAAGACTCTGTGGATAATCTCTCAGATAAGATATAAATCAAGCGAAGGTGAAAACACCTAATCTGCAGGCTTTCTTTCTAAAGTGGCTGCCAGAGCTCGTGTTTGCACAGTTTAGCTTCAAGCTCTAAATGCCGGGCTAAGACTTAGCTGATATTTTAGGGGCTTAACATAATGATATCCATAAAACAGAGGCAAAATGGTCACTAAAGCCATGATGTTTGACCGACTGATACTGGACCGATAACATCTGCAGCAGAATTATTCCATTTACAGCCCGTGGACTGGATGTATTTATTGACCTCAGTTGGCGTCGTCCTGATACTTTCTGTCTCTGTGGTGACTCATGACTTCCCTTCTGCAGAGCGAACGCCGGTTTGAACTTACAAAGAGTTGAATTTTGTTGTTTTATAAGAAAAAAAAAATTAACGTCATTGTTTTCTCTTTATTTAAAAATGTTTGCGAACATAGCACGTGTTATCAGATGACTATCCCGCTGAGCATTGACCGGGATTTATCAACGTTGGCATTTGGTCAAAATCAATTCAAAAACTTTATTTGTCCCTTGGGGGGAAATTCAGATGACAATGGCGTAAAGGGCGAGTCCGTCCAAAAACTTAAAATACAGTCACATCATCAACGTGTCGTGTAGTTTTAGATAATCAGCTCAGTGAAATCTTATCTCAGTGGCCTGTTATGAGGAAGAATCGTCTTCAGGACAGATGACAGCTGCATTAGGTCACGCCACATATACAGAGGTCTTCAAGTTGCCGGCCTGGGTTCAAGTCCGACCTGCGGCTCCTTTCCTGGACGTCATGCCTCACTCTCTCATCCCAATTTTCCAAGGCAAGGCAAGGCAAGTTTATTTATATAGCACTGTTCAGACACAAGGCAATTCACAGTGCTTTACAGACATAAAAACAGAAAAACATTAAAACAGAGCTTAAGGAAAGGATGCAAAATACATCATTAAAAGACGGGGATGAAAGTGAAAATACAAAGGAAGAATGTGTTGCAGTAAGGCAGACAGTATATTTCTATTTGAAAGCCTGAGCGAATAACAAAGTTTTAAGGCCTGATTTAAAGGAGTTGAGTGTGGCAGCAGTCCTCAGGTGTTCAGGGAGTTTGTTCCACAGTTGAGGAGCGTAGTGACTAAACGCTGCTTCACCTTGTTTGGTTCTGACTCTGGGAACACTGAGTAAACCTCTTCCTGAGGACCTGAGCGGTCTGGATGTTTTATATTCTACAAGTAGATCTGACATGTACTTAGGGCCAAGACCATTTAATGCTTTATAGACCAGTAGTAAGATTTGCCTCTATCCTATCAAATAAAGGAAAGAAAAAGCCTCTTTGGCAGCCTGAACAGTAGTCTGTGAAAAAGTGTTTGTCATGTCCTAATGATAAAAGTCCGAAGTCTTTATCGGTCTTTATCAAGTCCTATTTTTAAAGCATTTTAGTTTCCATGTAAAAATCACAAGTCCATCGATTTATTGGCTGTGTGACCTTAAAATAACAGATAAGAGAGCAGAAGAAGAAAAACAAGTCATTCTTCAACTAAATCTTTGTGTCTGCTGTTCAGCACTGAAAAGAGTATTTATTAAAATGGTACGACTGAAAAAGGAATGAAAATATATAAAAACTGTGTTAACTGAGACATCAACCTTCCTCAAAGTTGAAAAAGATGCATGGTTAACGTTTTCAAATTCCTAACACACCAAAATATGTAAATACTCAGCCCCTTGGCAGGTCTCTGTTTTCCCTCTATTTTGAGTAGCAGTCGGTCCTGATCTATGTTTCTGCACACAACAGGACAAACCAAATCCGTGATCTCTTCTGGGTGTTTAATGTAGATTCAATGATCTATTCTTCACCAGGATTGTCCCAGGGAGCCTCTTTATGAGAGTAAAGAACACTCATCACCTGTTTCACATTACAGTTTCACGCATGCAGCTCCAGCCGCTTGTATCTTGTAAACTCTGCTTCGTTTACTTAGCCTGGCTTTCATTTTGGCGGCCATTTTGCAACGGTTTGCCTTTGTTTAGTTTATTAACCCGGGAGGTTACTTCACCTAAACATCACTGACGAATGCTTCTGCTTTTGGATTTCCACATTTGGAAGCAAAGACTTGACGTGACGGAGGGTGGGGAGGTTTATGATCCACTCTGAGAGAATGGATATGGATGTGAAGTGGGGATGTGGTTTAAGGAAAACATATAGAAGATTCTTGAAATGCGGACATATAGACGGAGATTTGTTTTGATTTAAAAGCTCTGGAAGCCTTTATTTTACAACACACTTATGATTCTGTTTGTTAGCTTCAGCATGGCAGCTTTTCTGCAGTTCAAATCTGAAAATTTTAAAATCCCAAAGAACCATATTATCACCAGCAGAATTTGGATTCTGCTTTTCTACGTTTCCAAATCCGGCCCAAGTCAAGCACGCCTCAGTAAGGTGTTATTTACACGCTGCTCCTGTTGTTCCCGCGTGATCTTTTAGTTCTCCCGTTAAACCACAGCGAAGACAGAACACTGCTCATGCTAATCCTGTGAAAACCGCCAGTTAGCCAAAACGTTCAAATACAGGGCTAGCTAATGCAACAGAGCCACCTGCGTTAACTGTTTTAAAAAAGAGAAACAGATCTGGTGTCTTCTTATATCATGATATGCCACTGGCTAACTTTGAAGAACATTTCGATATACACTTAAAATGTTAACTTAGAGCCCGCTCTTTGTTTTAAAGCTATGAATATAATGCTGAATCACGCCTTTGTTGCGCTAGCTTCGACGTTAGCGCATGTGCCTCAGTGGTAGAACTGGAAGGTTCCCAGCTCCTGCAGTCATTCCAGCCGCACTGCAAACAAGTTCAAAGGATAGCCGACACCTTCCGTCTGACTCCCAGGATGCATCACTTTCAACAACACACTCTCAGGGGGGAACTTTGTGTGCGCGCTGAAAGTGAGTTAAACTGTGCTCCGGTGCTAAACCAAAAATATCCCCAGTTCAAGGAGAAGCTCCATGGCTCCATGTTGCTCGGTTCCCATGCTCCAGCATTGTGTCGCTTCCAGCTGCAGCAAAGGGGAAATCAGAGGGGGGGGGGGGGGGTGCACACTCATGGGTGGTCTGCCCCCACACGGTCCCACACTCTGCGGTTTGCGCCCTACATCTGATAGCAGTGGCTCTCAGCTGTGGCGAGCAAGGCGCGCATTCTCCGTGCCATTTTACTGCAACAATCTCAAAACTCCAGGAGGAGGCTGGAAATGTTTACCGTCCAATATCTCCATCAGGGCGGCTCGCTGCACAGCTGGATTCACACACACACACACACACACACACACACGCACCAAGGGATGCTGTAAAAATCCTTCACATCGTAATTGATAATGGTTCTTAGTGGTTATGACTTATCTTTTATCCACTTTCCCCTGCATGCTGCCCGTCAAAAAACATGCCTCCAATAATCGACACTTTAATCTACTTTCATCCCGCTGAGTCGAGTGAGCATTAACTACTTGTGCTGCACCGTAACCATTACTCAGCGCACATTTGGCGTAAAGAGACTCTCACACGCCCTTGCTACGGGGGTAAAATCGATCATTTCTCAGCCAGAAGGTTTTGCGCTGTTCACACAGCCATACAGTCGAGTTAATAATCGAGGGGGCTGTTAGATCATTTATGTCGAAGTGGATTTATCTCAGAGCCCACAAATACCACATTTTATTGACTTTCATACGCTGGCAATCTGATCTGAAGTACAGGAGCACAATTAACTCCATAATAACATTTTATGGAAATCATCGATTTATGGAGCACGGCACAGATTTTGGGTTGCAGCTTCACGTGTGGTCCATGAGTGCAGAAGCCAACCACACACGTAAAGATGAATATCACATCTTTCTCACAGGAGGAAACGAGCCTCGTGGTCGTCGTGAGGTGACGTTTTGTCTTCAGAATTTTATATTACACTTTGCTCCACTGAATTTGAAGGTCACTTACACAGTTAGCTCTTTTTTTCTTCTGTGCATTTTACATATAGACGTTTTTATTATGATCATGAATGTCGAGGTTGAACCATCGTAAAAAGACAGTGAGGATTTTACAGTCATGTTCAACTCTTCCGATGGATTCAATCCGATAAAAGATGCCCATAAACCAAGACTGATGTTCTCACATGGGAAGATTTACTGTAAAGGGAGTGGTGCTCGATGACGACAACCAAACCTGCAAAAAAAAAAAAAATAATCCAGATGCAACAGTAATTTATAAAAGCAAAGCGGAAGGTTGGTCGTACATCATTCTGCTTCAGAGGCTGTTTTGCAACCGTTTTAATGCTCATCATGTTTGTGTCAAGACGAGCGCCAGAAGACTCGTTACGCAAGGAGCGACGCTCGTTCTGAAAAGTGACGGAAGATTTCTCCGAGCCAAAATACGACGGCCTGTTGATGATCCATGTTTTCAAGTTTCTTCTCTTTTCCACTCACTGAGGACGGCGCAGACTCAGGTGTGTGCTGCTGATTGGCCTTGATTAGGACCAGGTGTGGGGAGCTCGTGTGAAACTGTAAGCCTGAAGACGGACGGACACGTCGCCATTTCAGGACAATTTAGATTCTATTTTTGATAAGTCCAATCAGCTGCTCTTGATTGGTCAGAGTAATTTCTGTGAGAAGAACCACGAGCTGATCCCCGGACTCCAGGATATCTGAACCTGACAGAGTCTGGAAGTATTGGTCTCAGTGAGTCGACATCTTTAGGCCATTAAGTCCAGTATTTTGGGGCGTTTGGAAGCCAGCAGACATCAAGATCACTGATAAACAATCTTCTGGACAATTGTGTCAATCAATAATAAACCGAGTCAAAAAATTTCCCTCAATGGTTTTTGTTACCTTTGTACACCCAAGACACACTTTTATACAGCTGTTGAAGAAGAAGCATTAATGTGCAGAAAAATCCAGACTGACATCGACACAGACACTCGCTGTCCTCCCTCAGCAGAGCCTGTTGAACAAAAGTGTAGACAGTGGTACATAAATCACATCACCAGTGTTTTGATTTGAGTCTGCAGCTCCACACTTCAGTTTGTAAACCTTTAATACAACAGAATTAGATATATTCCTGAATTTCCCTCGGGATCAATAAAGTATCTATCTATCTATCTATCTATCTATCTATCTATCTATCTATCTATCTATCTATCTATCTATCTATCTATCTATCTATCTATCTATCTATCTATCTATCTATCTATCGTTTACAAGGGGGAAATTCACACAGACAAAGAAGTAAATGTTTCATGGATGCAGCGAGCGTGCGACACAATATCTAACACGGTGTAAGACAGCGACCAGCTGTTTAATTTTTTTAATTAAGAGTAGATAAATAATATTAAACGTACTTACTGTTGATCATTTGGATTCAAAGTTGGACAAATCCACTTGTTAGAATTTAGTTTTTTGTTTTTTTTGCAGTGTTAACGCAGCTTTCTGATCTCATTTTAGCCAATCATAAAGCCCGGCACACGTGGTCATTCTCTACAGTCATAGCTGACCCATGTGATGCTGAGCTTTGTGCTGCTGCGTCTCCCCCCCCCCTCCCCCTCCCCCTCCCCCTCCCAATCCCAATCCTCACATTGTCCCAAAGGTGGTACCTCTTGGCTGATGTCAGATCCAGCCCCCCTCCCCCTCAGATCCTCCCCCCACTCTAATTCTCCCCTCCTACGGTCTGATCCACCCTGGTTTTGTGTCCCGGCTCTATAGTGGAGACATTACATGGTAAATCTCCATTGTCGCTCCTCGGGCTCTGCGTGTAATCTCTCTTGTCAAAGGGAATATTCAGCGATTAGCCCCCTGCAAATTACAAGGGCTGATCAGTGTGTCTGTTCAGCCCTCATTAACTGCTAACAGGGGCTTCATCACAACCACCCACACTAGCAGGACCTCCAACCTCTCACCCCTGACACCCGGGACTTTCTCACATTGGCTCCCCGAGCACAGAGTTCTCTCTGAATTAGACAAACTTTTTCTTTTTGTGTCTTTTTCCAGAGACATCTGGGAAAGACGGGATGATTAAAGAGCGGCCGCGGTGGCTCAAAAGATAAAAGATTCGGTGGCATCGCACAGAAATAGGCGGGTTGTCATCGCCTGCCTTGACATCATACTTGGTGCCCGCCCATCTTTTAAACTGAAGAGCTCAAGTTAAGGTGTCATTCAGGCCTTGTTATCACAGGACCACCCATCTGTTACATGTGTTGGACAAACTGAAGAGTTTAGGAGTAATATCTTACAGATGGGGGGGTCGTCTATGAAGCTGGTCAACTGGTCATTTTTCCCCCCTCCCCGACCCATTAACCACCTGGGATCGGCTTGTTTTGTCAGCTTTTCCTGAGTTTTGAGTTTCATTTTCAGAGCTTTGAAATCAAACACGGCCGGCCCACACACGCCCAGAAACAAAGCTTTCACTGACAAACGCACATAAACACACGTGTGTGTGAGAATGAGTGTGTGTGTGTGTGTATGCACACTGATGGATGCCCTAACAACATCAAACACACACATGCTAACGCTAAAGTTATGTGCATGTCGGAACGGCAGATTTTAAAAATGAGATTGTGTTAAGGACTGAACTCAAACTAATCAGATGATCATCAGAGATTCAATTATAACGGATGAACGTCCCCGAACTTTTTGTATCACAGACGGGACGGTGGATAGAGTCTGAAATGAGACTGAGAGAGAGAGAGTGGGGAATGACGTACAGAGTCACAGGTCCGATTCACACCTGACATTCCTCACTTATAAACTGAGGATGTGTAAACACTCGAATAAATGCAGAAATGTTTTAGTCTGCAGATGTTCCTTTTTCTCTAAGATCAGAAATCTGTCAAAACTAAACTTTTTCTTTTTCAGATTCGAATGTCACATATCAGGTTTTGGAAGAATTTTAATAAATGAGGCTGAAACATATAGATCAACTTTAGAAAGTTAGGTTTGCTTCACTGACTGTATATAAAAATGGACGTATATCAGTGATGTCACTCATTGGTTTCTGAAAAGGCGGTTTGAAGCCAAATGATGGAGGCCATTTTTATTTATTTTTATTGGCGCCAGTCGAGTCCCGCGTGCCTCAAGTGGATACAAGAGGAGCTAAAGTTTTGTGGAATCCATCTTGACTTCATTTTCCTTCATTTCACCAAAAAAAAAAAAAAAAAGGACGGCCTGGGTTCAAATCCGATTCCCCTCCATCTCTCTCCTTGATTCCTATCCGCCATCCTAACTCTAAAGAAATGCTTAAAAACAGAGCTGAGCGGTGCTGCTGGCGTGCTCTAAAGACGGACTGCAGTGGTAGCGAACGGCGCCATAGTGCCGGGCGCTGACAGACCGCGGCGTGCACGGATTGCATGTAAATTGGTAACCCGACATTTTCAGTAAATCAGCTCTACTTAAGTGTCGTGAAGAATGAAGCAGGTGCGGAATATGATGCACTTGTAATATTCAAATACTGTGTGAAACAAAGAGAAAAAATCCAGAGTCCGAGGGGTTAACTTAAACCGTGATGGACTGCGAACATGTCATAAACCCAGATGCTTCAAACCCACATGAGAAGAACCTCCGTGCCTGTCTCAGCGGATTAAAAGGCTGCGCACAGACTGGGCTGATAAGTGTGGAGGATGAAAGCGGAGATGGTTACCACTTTTCCCCTTTTTGAAATCTGCAACATCTTATGATTCACCTCTCAGCCTGTCGCACAAATCACTGCAGAGAGTTCAAGTATGATAAGACGGGGAAAAACACAAAAGGAAAACCGATACTGTTCAGGGCTTCATGGTGTCCAGACTGCACATGGAAATGAAGCGTTGTATTCCCAGACGCTGAATACCAAATTTTTCTTTGGGGGGGGGCGAGAGAGTTGATTATTATCAGATGCAGACAAGACACTCTGAGCACAACCAAACACTTCAGAGCAGTTCTCACGGTTGCATTTTTCAGCTTTGCATTACGGTAAAGTTTTGCAGTTTGAGGGGGGGGGGGTGATTTTAGACGTGCAATCTACAAACCAAGTCTGCGTTTCATTTTCACTCTTCAACGACGAGCTGGCTGATGTGGAGGCCGTGAAACCCAATCCAATTGTTTCACTGATTGTTTACATGAAGCTCGACAGCAACAATGCCAAACATCTCATCTTTCATGGCTGAACACACTTATTAGTCTGTCATCATGTTTGCGTTCTTCTTCTCACTCGGCTGAGTTATGATTGGATCCTGAAAGAAGCCCCCCCCGCGCCCCCCCCCCTCCCCCCGCCCGTAGCGTGCTGTCCCCTTTCATTGTGGTTTCCTTTTGTCGGGAAATGACTGTGTACAATAATATTAATAAAGTGCCTTGATTTATTCCTGTTTGGTGTTTAGACACATTTATCATACGAAACAACAATAACATCTTTTCGTACAGGCCTGATTGACTTGTAAAACTGGATTCTCTCTCAGAGGGCTGAACGCACGAGATTAAAGGATTTATTTCCTCTCTTAACAAATTAAAAACAAAACTTTTTAGTTTGATGAAACGTGTCAGATGTTTATTCTTCACAGCGTGGGGCGAGCGCCGTTCTCATCCTTTACGGCCCTGACACACCAAGAAGATCGTTGGTGAGCGACCGTCGCACGGCTGCCTTTCTTCGTCCGATTCGACGAATTGGACAATCGGCCAATCAGAATCGGCGAGAGATTCCTCTTTCAGAGGTTTCATTAAACTCTCGTCACAGGTTTGCGCCATTTTCAACATTTGATCAAAAATGATTCTCGACTAGACGCATCTGTAAGGCGAGTGGTGCCCAACAGCAGTGTGAAAATTTTTCGTTACCTCCATTTTCAGTCATTTCCTCTCGTGCATCAGCAGAACAGACGTGGTGATTGGCTGTCTCCGTGACGCGTTCTAGTGCAACTTCTTAGCCGAGACAAAGACGACGGCGTCTCCTTGGTGTGTCGGGGCCTTTAAACGGACCGTGTGCATATCAGAGACTGACTGACTTTCTGTGGAGTTCGACGGAACGACGACGTGAACGAAAGAGCAGAGAAGAACATGCAGGAGATCGGAGCTCCCACATGCACACAGTCTAACCTTGAATTTGCATTATTCCATCGCATGTATCTTTGTCACGCTGAAGCTCTTCTCCGCACAACAAATGATCGTTTTCAGATGCCAAAAAACCCCCGAAAAAACCTTAAATCTTAAATTGTTGAATAATATCTCAACGTTGCAGTGGAGATAAAAGCGTAAAAATGAATAAAAAGGAAGCAGCTGGATGAGAAGTCGTCTCAGCTCTGTGAGGAAGCTCGGAGGAGGAAGAGTGAACACATGGAGAGCTCATAACTCAGCGAGGCCCGGCTGATGAGTTTTACAGAGGCGAAATGATTCCACACAAAATGAAGCAAACACTCTTACATGTGTGAATGTAACACACACTCCTCGGTGGTCCGTGTAATGCACTTAACATTTAGACGCTCCTAATACAGCGTGTGGTTCATTAAATCCACCCATGAGCTCACTTCTGCGCTCGCTTTCTCGAATATCTGCGATAGAGAGGTGCAATGCATGATGGGTGATTAAGGTTCTTTGTGGCGTGGATGACATATCCAGCCCGATTTAAAGTCTGTCGCAACCGATTGCGATAATTGACAAGGCCGTGTTGTGTATTGCTCCTGATCGAATCGAGCTTCCTCCGATGGAATACGCGACTTCATGCTCGGCCTGCTCCGACCTTTGACCTCCACTTCATCGGTGAGACAACGGGAACATGAGGAATGCAAAGGAGAAATCCTTCCTGCATATTTCCCCGTCTGATCATTTGTCTGGAGGTGACACTTGTTATAAATCGATTGATTGATTGAAGAGCTCGCTCAGTCGTTAGCTTGACTCAAAGACATTAAACCAGGATATTATTGGGACTCTGGTTTAAGTATTTAGACTTTCTCAGAGAGTTTTTTTTTTTTTTTTTAAACTCTGACAGAGCGGGGTTAAATAAAAGGGGACATGCAACCGAGCTAATAAGCTACAATATCTTTCTTGGTTTTCGTCCCTCCGCTCCCAGAAAGGTCAGCTCTGTCGAGACGGGAAAAGATAATCCCTGCACGAAAAATATGCAGGTTTTCTTTTTTTCTTTTTTTTGCCCCTTCAACCGTTTTATATGAAATGATCTGATTTAGCCGCACAATTTCTTGGAGTCGAATGCAAGAGAGAATAAAGCCTTTAAGATGTTCAAACATGCCTCAGCAGGAGGATAATGAGCGGCAGAGGGATCAGGCTCTGTGAGGCTAAAATAAGATGCCGTTTTCTTGAGAATCGGAGGAACATTTGGTGAATTTTTTAATCTGTTCTGTGTTATCTCGTGCCTCCGATTAGTCCCCCTCAATCTCCTCTTTAGTTTTCTCCCTCCTCTGACATCCTTTGTGTCAGTCATATCTGAGACGTGTGGCTTTTTGTTTTGCCAAAACATCCTTCGGGGTTTGGCACGAAGGTTGAAACCAAAGCATGCATGCAACATGTTGTACAAGTCTGCAAAGACGGATGCATTTTTCTTTTTCTTGTCTTGCTTTAAGGAGCCTCCGAGGACCACCAAGGATGTCGGCTTCAAATTAATTACAATCTTGAGGACGCTCCAGTTCGAGTGACATCAACTGCATGTTTCTGTTCCCTGATTCATGTTTGTGTGCATTTATTTTCAAGCGCTATTTGACATGCACTAAAAGCACTTTGAATCCCAAAGGCTCAGCGGCGGTCATGGGAATCTGTAGCTGCACGTCGAACATAAACTCCCAGTGGCACCCTGTTGTAAATCCTCCTGCTCTGAACATGTATGGTATCATTTTTTAGAGAAATGATTCCTCCGTGTCACGCACATTTTCAGGCAAAAAAAAAAAAAAAAGTTGAAACATGAGGCGACACGGAGGTGAAGATGCGGTGCCTTGATTTAACAGCTGAAGTTTTAAAAAAGCCCAGTGCATATAAAAGCCTGCCATCAACACATATAATCTCTTAGCTGAGCCCATTGAAAGCTGGGTCCCAGGGGTTAATTCTCCCATCACTCCACGTTTGAATCAACTCCTGACTCACATTGAGATGAAAGCCGCAGAGTCCCAGGACCAGAGCCCGGACTCCGAAGGGCCCGCTGATTCTGGACGACTGGAGCGGATTATTGCATGTTCGTCTCGTCAGACCTCCATCGGGACAGGGAAACTGAAAAGAAAAACAATAATTAGAGATAATTGCTTGTGTCCAAACACGAGCGTTAAAGCCCCCCTCCCTCCCCTCGCATCTCCTTTCGTAGTACGTGAGGTGGAATGAAAGGGACACCCCCCTGTTTTGACAGCTGGGCAGGCGAACATAATTTGTGACAGCTGAACTGAAACGTCTTTAACCGCAGGGACAGACACAGAGAGAGAGAGAGAGAGAGAGAGAGGTGGAGGGAGAAATAGTGAAGATCAGACGGAGAAGCGAAGAAAAGAAGATGTAAGAGAAGAAAAAGAGACTGAAGAGGAAAAAGGGAGAAGTGATTGTGATAAAGAGCGGGGAGGGGGATTTTCAGCGAGAAAAAGGACGAGGGAGGTTAAAAGGGGGGGGGGGGAATTAGTCACACACCATAAACTCTGAATTAAAAATAACCCACAAGAAAAAAGAGCGGACGAGGAGAATATTTAAACAACAGAGCTCGGCTGAACATGGTGTCATGCCAGCTTTGACACATTGGGTTAATTTGCTGCTCCCTGGAGTCGACCTTTGAGCTTCGGGGGACATGGGGGTCAAATTGAACTCAAAGTGAGACAGCCAAAACCATGTTAGTCTGAGGGGGCTGGGGTCACAGGTCACCTCGGAGATTCTTGGTATATAGGCCAAAACTAGGACCATATGTGGACGGAAACACGTTGGAAACAAAAATAAGTCCCCACTTTTTCCGTCTTCTCTTTCTCTCCGACCCACCGCAGACTTTCTGCCCTAATTCAATAAAGTCATAAATACCGCCGTAACAGCAAATTGACATAATGTTGGCCGCCGGCCTTTTAAATTGTCAGTGACAGAAGTTTTCCCAGAGGAGAAATATTAATACAAACACAGGATTCTTTTCCAAAATAACCCGGCTCCCAAATTCTCCCGTGTTTACTTTTCTCCTTGCTCCTAATTTCTGCGAGTGTGAAATGTTATACTTACTGTTGTGTTCACTGACAGGGGGAGGGAATGGGAAACCTGGCCTCTCACAGAGCGATCCTCCAATAAGTGAGGCTCTGTGTCCTTTCACTTTCACTTCATCCCCCGGTGGGAAATCTCCTCTCAGCAGTCGACATAAAGGGAAAAACAACGAGCAAACAAACTCGACATTAAGAACCAATGAAAAGTTGTTTTTCCACGTCATCAGAAATGTTTCAAATCTTCCCAAAAATTCCCATTACACTAACTGCATTATTGCCAAGAATATGGACATTGAGATGACAGTTATTGAATCTGTTTTTAGTGATCAGCAGGGGCCCGATGCAAAACCTCATTGGGGGCCCCTACAACTAGGCATTGGAGGCCCCTACAACTGGCATTAATTATCATTTACCTGACACTCCTCTTCATTTTCCTTCATTGATACATTTTGGTTTTCACAGGAATAATGCTAAAAACACTTAGCAGGGCATTGAGAGTGAGTGGGGGCCCCATCAGGGAGGTTTCCTACTGTCGTTGCAAAATTTGCACATTTTGAGGCGATGATTTGGTTCAAAGTTTGTCAGCCGTTAGGGGGCCCCCTACTGGCCTGGGGCCCCCAAGCAGTTGCCTGTTGACAGGCAGATTTGTTTTGACGGAGTCCCTCAGGAGACATCAGAGGAGGAAAAACTGAAATAAGTGTTTTGTTTATGTCAAAACTTCTGTCTGACGTCTATTTAACAGAAAATCTGAACCAGACCGAGTCGTATAGAATACCGAAGAATGCACTTTAAGTTGAGACCACTGCGTCTAAATACAGATAAATCAAATACACCCGCAAAGACGAGACAGCATTTATTTAATTTAGTTGTTTTCATAACATTTCAAACCGACTGAATGCAAAGCGTTAAAGTGAACGGAGCAGAACTGAACAGTAAAAAGAATCCCTGCGTGGCTCTTTATTTTTATTCTTCATGTTCAGAGACACGATACCCCCCCGATCCCCCCCCCGCACATGTTTCCCCACATTTAACGCCTCACACTTGTTAAAGTCATACACAACTCTCTCAAGCTGCTTATCGTATCCACAGAATGAAAACGGTGTCTCTCAGATGTTTAACGTCCTCCTGCGGTGTAACGGAGCGCTGACCCTGACAGACGACACATGTAATAACACTTAAAACGCCGTTAAATCCTCCGTGCTGGGACTCGGACTATATTTCCAATAACGCCGAATGAGCTGAACACCTGCTCTGGGAGGTGATCCGGAGACGAACGTCCTCGCTGTAAAAGTCAAGAGGGGAAAAGTTATTACACAGGGAGGGAGATGACTTTATCATGGCCGCTCTGCCTTACAGTCAATAAAGAGGGAGAAATGAGCGCGGGCAGCTGATAGTTTGTCGGCCTTCAGCTCGGGGATGAGCCGCTCTGATGGTTCTAAACTCTTTATGAGACATTATAACGACCTGTAAGTCAACAAACGGACAAATAGAAGATAAGAGGATCCTTTATGAGGAGACATTTAAGAGCTGCAGCCGTGAAAATACAAGAAAAAGAATAATACACAAAATAAGAATACACAAACTATTCAATTCAATTGAATAAACTTTATTTGTCCTGGGGGGGGGGGACAAAATAAATGGATCAACTTGGGGTCAGATGTGTGGCTGCAGGATCTGGGGATCAAACCCTTGACCTTCTACTTGAGAGACAACCAACCCTTCCACTGAGCCATGGGTCATATTTAAGGGGGGGTGGGGGGGGGAGGGTTATGGCCGCTCCTGATCTGACTGCGAGCGGGCGTGTTGCAGCTGTCTGTCCGGTGGATGACGGGCCCCGTCTCAGCTCCGGCTCTTCAAGCCTGCGTCTGTGTGACCTGCAAGTTTGGTTGAGGACAGCATTTCCAACATGGCCGCCACCATCGACGGGCTTCAAAATGCACCGTGGCTGATTGAATCAATCATGGCGACACGTTCCAGCTGGTTCGGTTTTGCTGCTTGAGGAGCTGAGCAAAACGTCTGTGAATTATCCGCCGTCATTTTTCAATTCGATTCCTACATGGTCATTGATTTAAAAATCAATTATTGACAAATTTAACTTCCCGCTCAATTCTGTTTCCATTATTTTCCCAGACATCCTGAGCGAGAGCATCCCGCCTCCTCTCCTTTGGAGAGTCTCTGCGTCAGTGGACTGGCCCTTTAAATGTCCTGTATACATGCATATGTGTATATGAGGAAACTTCAGCTGCATTAAAGGACATGTGTGTCTCTGCCGGGACATTTCCTCTCCTTTGACGTGAGACGCAGATCCTTTGAGCCCTGCACTCACTTTGTCAGGATTATTTTTAGCAGCTGAAGGAGTCCGTCTTCAAATCCTGATCCCAGTGACAGTGTGTGTGTGTGTGTGTGTGTGTGTGTGTGTGTGTGTGCCTGCTTCCTTTATTCCTCCATGTGTATCCGTCTGTGGTGCTACGTCAGAGCCTGCTGCAGCTACAGGGCACACGGGCGGGGGGGGGGGGGGGGGGGGGGGGGGGGGGCGCACAGACGGGGGGGGGACAAATGGATTCCATGTTTGCAGGGAAAAAACACGCTGCAGGCGCAGGAAAACTTTGTTGTTTATGAAGAACACGTGAAAACCAATCAAACGTGAATTATCTTCCTGTTGTTCCAGCTTTTGTCGTTTGCAGTTTTTTCAGTTCGCTCGCCAGCAGTGTCACCACCACCCATGCAGAGAGAGCGTGTGTGTGTGTGTGTGTGTGTGTGTGTGTGTGTGTGTGTGTGTAGGGAAGGTAGATACACTCAGGGAACTTCCAAACGCCTGTTATCAAACTGTTTCTTGTGCTTCGTCAACATCGAAGACGATCAGCTTTTATCCTTCAGATTAGTGACCAAAAAAGATGTTTGCTCTATATTGATCTTCTACACACACACACACACACACACACACACACACACTTTATTCTTTTGCAAGAAGAGCATCTAAACCTCGAGGGGATCCGATAAATAGTCACCACAGGAAATGATTTGCAGACCTCCTCAGCATAATAACCCATTTACATACTCATCCTCGTGTTTAGCACACACACACACACACACACACACACACACACACACACACACACACACACACACACACACACACACAGAGGCAAACATCCTCTTCTTTGTAGTGTAACACACACCATATGCACAGACAGACTAACAGGTATGTGCAGTAACTCCAGCGTCATTACTGCTGTCAGATTGTTGTTCTTTAATGAAGTCGTCTGTACGGAAGCCCAGAGCGGACACTTTTCATGCAGCACGCTCAATTTCCCTGTGATCGTCGCTCCTGTTGTTCTCCCACAAACAACGACACAGCTCAGTCCTCCTGTTTCTGAGTCCTCCAGGTCAAACACTTTTCTTTTCTTTTCTTTTTTAAATGTTTGTTGAATACAAATAATTTTCCTCCCACTTTTGTTTTTTTTCTTTTTGTTCTGGAACAAGAAGAAACACTTCATAACTTGACTCTCACAGTGACTGTGATGCAGTTAAATCAGTGCTCCTCCTTTAGGACAGTGAAGCTCACACGTTCACTTATTCAAAGTCAATTTAAGGCAGAACAAACGTGAAGCTCTGAGACACTGAGGAGGTCACCTGCTGCTGTCGTCATGGAGACAGACGTCAACAACCAATCAGAAGTTCAGGTTCAACGTTTAGAGATTCACTCTTTTCTGTCATGTGTGTTCCTTTTCTTTTAAATGAAGACTGTAAACTTTTCCCACGTCACTCTTTAATTTTTATTAAAAAAATCAGAGGTACTCTTCAAGACTTCAAGACATGCAACCTGTAACAAGAAGGTCCCACATGTGTGTCCTGAGGCTTGAGGAACACAGACTTACTAAATCCAGGTGCAAAAAAACAAAAAATGCAGAGCCGTGCATCCTCATCCAGGGTGCAGCTTTCCCAAGACCAGGACTGTTCAGATAGACTTGTAGATATTCATGGGCGGATGGGGTGGGGGGTTAAATGTATTAAAGTGATGTGAGCTGGATTACTATGCCGATATAAAAACCTTCTTAACATGCTGAAAAATGATCTCCAAAAAAATCATGACAAACACCCCGTTACCGTGACGACGCCTCACTTTAACTCTCATCTCAGCAGGCTTCATATTTAACCCATCTGTATTTAAATATAATGATGCAGGCTGAGCTCTTTGCAGGACTCGAACAAACAAAACATAAAACAGTCCGAGTGTGAGAATAAGACGGGTGTGTGTGTCCCGTAGAGCCACATGAGGAGAATAATTTACTAAGATACTGACTTAATGGTAGTTTGCATGTTAATTGTGAACAATCAGCGGCTCTAAACATTTCTCCACATGATGATGAAAACTCTTTCAGGCAGCTTTTTGTTCTCCTCTTTGAGCTGTGACGTTTTTTAAAAAACCAACAATGAGCTCCGGTTACAGCCCACAACTTCAATCTGTTGCTCGCCGCCCAGATCAGCGTGCGCCATATGGGAGGACGGGAGGAGCAACAATACAAACACAATGACCCACTCGGGTCCACTCGGTGCAGCCTGCAGAGCGGGGTCAGCACACATCACTCCTCCAGACTCATCATGATTTTCAGGGATTATCGGACACTTTGGTGTGTTTGAGCCTCGAAGAGAAAATCCACAAATGTTTAGGGAGCGTATTTGGCCTTTTCCCCTCTGATGGGAAATAAAAGCACTTTATTGAACGCTCAGCCTGGAAATAAATCATCTTTAAAAAAAAGAATTAAAAAAACTACACAGGGGAGGAAGAGCTAGGCAAAAAACTAAGCACAGGAAAACACCTGTTGCGTTTAAGGACAGCTTTAAAATGACTTCTTCCTCCTTTTTTTGTTAAATCTTGAAACAATTCACTTCATTCATTTTATAAAATCCTCTGATGTGTCACATCTATCTGGGAAGTGCTCTATATTTGCTCTCTGCTGCTGTCATCTGAAAATGTCCCTGTTGTTTTATAAATAAAAGTTGATCTAAATTAGATTTTCTCTTATCTCAGAGTTCATTTTATGAAATAAATTCCACTAATAGGCTGAAAATAAAACGTCAACATGCTCTTATTTTGTTCGTAATTGTCCAAAGTTGCTGCTGTGACTTTAAATGGTCTCCACATGGAAATAATAAAGTGTTCTACATTTTTATTAACCGCAAAATTACGGATCATAATCTTTTCATAACTTTACAAACTCATATCAGGGCTCGTGAGGATTTCTCGTGGGATTTTTTTTTTCCTTCTCCTCACTTTTTTTTTCTCCTCTTGTTTTCGCTTTCTTTCCGGAGTTGTGATGGTTTCAGCTTGTTCCCTCAGACTTTCATAAATCGTCTCTAATGCTGCAGAAAATGTTGAAATCTATAATAGGGGGGGTTTGGAGGTGAGGTGTGTGTGTGTGTGTGTGTGTGGGGGGGGGGTTCTTGTCGGCCACCCGCGTTTTACAGCGCTGTAAAAATAATGAAAGTCATATTGCGCTGCGGTTACATCCAGATCTGCAGGCACAAGTTTGAAGGAGGTTTGCTAAATTAATGTCAATGTTCAATTTTAGACTTTTTGTCTGAGAGTTTGAGTGCGCGTGCATCAACGTGCACGAGCGGCATACACTTATAAATGATTTTAAGTTAGTTATAATAAAACATAAATAAATACAGATGTACGTGCTCTTGGAGATGAAGATAATCTTCCGCATAAAGTAGATCCACTTTAATAGTTTTTCTCTGCAGCTGAGGCTCCGTTTGTGTCTCGTGAAGCTCCAAATTCAAAACATTAAACAGCAAAAATCTTTATTCTGAAAAATAAAGTCTCGTTTGTTTAAAATGTATCTGAATCTGATGTAAAGATTTGATTTATTAAAACACACTTATATCATTCAGGAGGAGACGTGAAAGGAGAAGTGTCCGGAAGGATGGGTGAAAAACAACAATTAAATAAATCAATAAAGTTTAAAGTGAACTTTTTTTTTACCCCCCAAAAAAGCTCTAAATTTATAGAAATTGCACTATTAAAAATACAATTTAAAATCCTCTTTTACAAACACTGGTTGTTTGAAATATATATAGAAACATCATGTGTTTTTTATTTAGTTTTTTTTTTAGATGTGACGTTTTGGAGGCTTCACGTGCTGACGTTTTACTCACGATCACAAAACACGACCCTCCGTTAACACAGCATGGAAATGTCTTTTACAAAAACAACATTTAAGACTCACTTCATGGATTGATGAGGCTGGTTTATATGTAAAACATCTATTAACAACCTGGGACATTAACGTGACGGTCTGTGACGTCATAAAAACACGATAATAATGATTTTATAATATTTGAATCATGTTTTAAAAAGCTAACAACATTTTTTTTAAAGAGTTAGTTTTAAAAAACCCAGGAGAATATCAGATAGGCCCACAGGACAGTGAAAGAGAAGGAACCTTTAAAAAACAAACAAACAAAAAAAGACTCTTATTATTATTATGATTATTATGATGATGAGTCAGGAGGCCGCGTGCAGCAGACACCTGTCCTGATCCGGGTCTGACTGACTGACTGACTGGCTGACTGGCTGACTGGCTGACTGGGCGGAGGTGTATTGATTTGCTCAGTGTTTCTGCCCCCGTGTGGTGCTCTGACTCTTCTGTTTATCCTGCAAACACAAGCGACAGCGAACGCATCACTAAACCATTACATGCAGCTCAGTGATCCTGCAGGAGGGAAAAAAGCACTTCTGCTTCATATGAGATGTTTGCTGAGCCCGAAACGTTTCATTACTCATCATTAATTATTATTAGAAATAGGGATTTTCTTGATTCTGAAGAACAAGCAGCTTTTTCTTTACTTAAAATATCTCAAATTTCTTTAAAGTTTCTGTAAAATAATATACTTTTTTTTTTTTACATGCTCTCCTTTTTTTAAATGTGTGTGTGTGGCCCACTTTAAATATGAGCATATGATCTGTTCTGTGTTTAGACCTTTAAAACACGTCGGTGGCGGTCCTCTCTCTCAGAAAGACGTGATTTTGCATCTCCATCTTTTTATTGATCTCACAGGAAGACGACCGTCACACTTCACAGAACTCGTTCGTGTTGAATATTCCTCGAGTCAGATCAGATACAACATCTTCTACAAGGGCAATGAACTTTGACCTTTTGACCATTTCAGGGTGACTGTGTTCGGCGGGTTGTATTTATTGTCTATCTTCATTGAGCTTGCTGTTTTTATTCTTTTGTGTCTTTTTCTTACACTCTAATATTTAATAAATCTTTTTAATTGAATTCTTAGAGATCCGTCTGTTTGTTCACTTCAGTGTCCTCATGGTCACTCGTGTCCTGGAGGTCGATTCTCCTTTCACCGACCTCTTTCAAACATCATCTGGCTAAAAAACGTCTCCTGTCGTTCGTTTGGGTGAACGATCGGATGCTTTAAATCTTTACAGCTGTGAGGAACAGTGGGACGGCGTTATCTCCTCTCCTTTGATCAAGGATGGTCCAGGGTTTCCGATGCTAAAGGAGGCTAATGAGTTAGCATTGACCCACCTTAGCTCAGCTCAGCTCTTATCATGGCCGCCACTTAAAAGCTTCCGGATCATTTCCCTCAGCTAGGAACCTTCCCAAGCAAAAAAAAAAAAAAAAGATAATTTGAATTGATTCTGTAAAGAGTCAGTGTCGTTGTTAATTAGGATTCAATGAATTTGAAGACTGATATGATTTTCCTCTTTTGATTATTTCCAGTCTGCAGCTATTGACACACAACAAGCTCCGGGTTTGTTTGGAAGTGTGTCATTCTCTACACCAAAATATCCAAAACACTTGGAGCTGACTTTGTCCATAAATCTCTGTATTTTAACGAGCTTTTCCTCGTCTGATTGGATTTCTGATGACTTCATATTTAATCATCGTGGTGAATCTCGAACGTGATAACAGCTGTGCGGAGAGGAGACAGACGCCGCCAAGTCACTCTCTCTCTCTCTCTCTCTCTCTCTCTCTCTCGCCACTGTGGGAAACTGCAGAACTTTACAACATAAACATCTGACTCGTCATGTTTGATATGTTAACAGGAAAGAGGAAGATTCCTGCAGACTTTATGTCCGAGTGTGTTCATGTCTTCGCATGCAGGTGGACTTAAAGATGTCGAAGCGCTCTCTTCACCGCCGCGTCCGTCTTCAGGAATCAAACGAGAACCATCAAAAAAACAGGCACAAGTGTTTACTGGTCGGGTCAGTTTTCCTCGAACCAAACGTGAGGAAGCAGATTTCCCCTTTTTAAAAGAAAAAGCTGGAGGCCTTGAATTCCTCCCTTCTTTGGCATTAAGCAGCTGAAAGCCAGAGAAACAGGTCAGACGCTGTGACAACATAAGTGAGAGCCTGCGAGCGGCGCTTGTGTCGGTATGATGAGGGCAGCAGTTTACAGCTATCCCGGGTTAACTGTATTATTCCTGCTGTCTGTTCGGATTACAGTGAAGGACTTTTCCCTGGAAACCTGCTGGGAGGAATCGAGTAAAAACAATAAAAGAAAAGTGAGAGCTTGCGGTGAGACGTCTCCACGAGGAGATTTGATTGGATTATAAATAAATGAGATCCTGAAATTAAATGGAAAATCGTCCTTTAACGACGACACGTGATGTTGTTCTTTCCTCGGCACTTGCTAACGGAGCAGGTGTGAAAATATGACGGGCTGAACGCTGACGACACTGTTAGTGTTTCTTTCACATGCTGAACTGAACTGGTCTGATGTGAGACACAGAGAGGGGGGGGGGGAGCAGGGCAGGGGGGGGGGGGGGGGGGGGGTCCAGTAGCTCACGCTGCAGGGACTCATGGGCACCAGAAGGTCACCGGTTCAAAGCAGACCACAGTAAGGAAGTTAGTCTGCTGGCTGGAGTGGCTACAGGTCACTTCCAGAGTACTGCTGAAGTGCCCTTGAGCAAGGCACCAGACCCCTAACAGCTCTGTTCGGCTGTTGTTTGTGCATGTATATTTCCCTGCACAGAGTGATTATACGTGGAGCTGTTTCAGTCCTAATCACTTCGATCTCATTCATGCGAGGCTTATTTATTATGTGGTCAAGTCTGTTTTTTTTTGTTTTGTTTTAACATTTCTGCTTCGGGGTGAATTCTTTCCAAGCTGCTCTAAATACTCCGATCCAACTGAACGCCAGTTTTGGATTTGAGTGTCGTTGAGAGGACTGATGTGTGAGCTGCGAGAGATCAAACGTGTCATCCTGTGTTTGTTTTGATGTTAAAGCTGTTTAATCTGATTTCACTCTCTCTCTCTCTACCTCTACCTTCTCTCTACTGCTGACATGTTGCATGCTGGGTAAAAAGTCAAACCTGGCCTCAGCAGGATCCGCTTCCCCCGGAGACGTACTGTGTGATTTATTTTCTTTCTCTAAAATCTCTCAAATTAAAAAAGAAAAAAAAAGAAAAAGAAAAGTTGAGGAGACTTGGAGAAGTAAACAACCAGCTGCAGATTTGTTTGAGATGACTCAGCGAATATTTTCAGTGCTGAGTCAGCTTAAGAAGTTGTGCTATTGGTGACTTTTTCAGACTTCATGTCATCGGCTCGTGTGCTTAAGTCACACACAGAGTGGAAAGGTGCGACGATACGACGCAGCAGAGAACACGTGGATTTTTATCACAATCAAGTAAACAAATATTAAATGACCGCTTCAGGTCTTTGTTGGTTCACGTGTCCGCCGTGTGCTGGATAGCTGTGAGCGCTGAGACGGTCAGAGAAAGTGAGTTTGGAGTCATTTGGATGTAATAAACCTTCTCCTCTCTTTGAGGTGAAGCCCGTGTGGTTAATATTTCAGTCGGGTAGGAGACACGTCAGCGGCCCCCAGAGAGCATAACGTGAGGGACCCTGAGAGAAGGTGTGTTTAAGGTCCGTTTCAGAGGCGGAAAAATCCGAAGAAAGGGAGATTCCTGCACGCAGGGAACGTGATCCGAAATCCATCCTGTCACATGTGATTTCACACAGACACATTCCCCCATCTGCGCCGTTATGCATAACTTATTAGCGACAGCTCGTGCCGCAATGGCAGGAACAATCAGTCTAGCATGTTAAGTGAGAGAGGCTTAAAAACACATCACGCCATACTGTACGTGTTGCAGTCAGCGGCTCAATGAGCTGAGTGGAACACGCAGAGCTGCAGCACATCAGGGTGTCGGCGCACGCTCGGAGAGATACATGATCCGCTAATGAACGGAACGAGGGAACCGTTGAGATCAGGTCACCATGGTAACAAGGATAGTAACCTGTACGCGTCGTGTCTCCAAGAGCTTTTAACTTCCTGAGTGAGTTTTAGTTTTAGTTTGTTATGATTGGTTTCAGTTCGGCAAATCTGCAGATCGATTTTGTTTGTGCTGCTGTAGCGTGTAGCCGACCAATAGCAGCTATCGACGAGCTCGGACACACGAGCCATTTAAAGGCGGGAAAACCGTGTCACGCCTCGCACGCCGTGTGGAAGGCACAGATCTAAATGGTGTAGAGGGTGGGGCGGGGGCGGGGGACGCTGTGTCCAGGTGTAACATCAGAGCTGGAGAGGCAGAGCAGGGCTTCGTGTGTGTGCACGCCTGAGTGTGTGTGTGTGTGTGTGTGTGTGTGTGCACGCATGAGTGTGTGCGTGTGTGTGTGTGTGTGCATGACTGAGTGTGTGTGCACGCATGAGTGTGTGTGTGTGTGTGTGTGTGTGCATGCATGAGTGTGTGCACGCATGAGTGTGTGTGTGCACGCCTGAAAGTGTGTGTGTGTGCACGCCTGAGAGTGTGTGTGTGTGTGTGTGTGAAGCTCCTCCTTCTCCGTGCCTCTCGCACTTCCGCTACGCCGTGATATAACGAGGAATTCACAAACTCGGAGCCCTTTAGTACGACGTTAAAGATCCCGCCCGCTGACAGTGAAACTCAAAGCAGGTAAAAGGACGATTTCTGTGATCTCGTCTTCGTTCATCCTCTCGCTCTATCAGAAGGTGTTTGATCAGGAAGCTGATTGGGAAGTTACAGCTTCACCGTTGTTGTGTGTATCTGACTTCCTGTGTTCCTGCAGACAGCCTCAAGTGGACACTCGAGGAACTGCAGGATTCTGCTCGGCTTTTTTTTTTTATTTCAGGACCGGAGGTTACCGCTTGTCATTGCACCATATTTGACCAAAGAGTCGACTGATGGACAAAAAAAAAAAAAAGAAGGGGGGGGGGGGGGGGGGGGGGGGGTATGGTGACAGAATATGGCTCTTGAGTGAACTTGCGTGATGATTCGGTGCTTTATAAATAAAATGTGATTGACTTTATGCTTGTGTGAAAAGGCAGAGTTCCTCCCAGTCTTGCTTAAGTATTCCTCCTCTAATCTGATGATGAAGTCAGCGTGCCTTCCTCTGTCGTCTGCAGCATACTGGAGCTAGACGTGTGTGCACTACAGGACAAAAAAAAAAAAAAAAAAATCACCTCTGTTCATGAATTTTTAATCTTGAATGCAAACACAGTGACATGCAAACATGTTTTCAGAGCAGTCTGCTCCTCTCCCAGCGGACAGCTTGCATTCGCCTACATAAAAGCACACCCGCGCTGGATAGCGTGTGACCAGCCCTGCCAATGGGAGAGCAGCATCCTGCGCCGCTTATGGCAAAGCAAAACAAAAGGGTAACAACAGACTATCTCACACAAACACACACACACACACACACACACACACACACAATGCCAGGGGCGGACCGAACCTAACCTGTGTGTGTGTGTCTGTGTCCTTGAATCTGTGTGTTTACTGTAGCTGCAGTTCATTTCACTCGGCTCTAATTAACAAAGGGACAGATAACTATACAAAGAATCCATATGAGTTCAGTGTTTAAAGAACCCCCCAGAATTGAAGCTGCGCACATTCTTTCAATTAGCAAACTCCAAATATTTACGGACTGAACATTTCCTCTCTGCAGGGAAGGGAAGCTCTGTGTGTGTGTGTGTGTGTGTGTGTGTGTCTGTGTGTGTGTGTGTGTGTGTGTGTGTCTCCTGTTGACTCACACTGGGCCGTATTGATCCCCTGGGCTTATGCTTCATTTCACTTGAGCTCTGGCACCATCCTTTAAAAACACATCTGTGCAGCATCTATAGAAGTCTTTTTAGCATCAGAAGGAACACGCAGAGGTTTCAGGATGACTCGTCCACGTTTTTCACAATCACTGATTTTCCCCCCGTAAAGGTGACGATCTCCTCCCACTTCGCCTTCAGTTTCCTCGACGCTGCAGAAAGTCCGCCATGTTTCCTCTGTGGAGTCAGGGGCGTGGCTCCACTTCTTCAAGACTGTGGAGGCCAAATCGGGCGAAAACAGTATGTCCCATTTGTTTACTCTTTCTGTATCCACTCGTCATATCTTCTTGAAATATTTACACTGACTCATCTTTTAGATTGTGCAGAACTTTGTAACGCTAACACTGAAGGGTTAGCTTACTCTCCGTGTACGGAGGCTGGACTCCTCCAAGCGGTCCGACATGTGGCTCCCTGTCCTCCGTCCCTCTTCTTTCCCCACTTTATCCACGGCCCGTAACAGAAGCCAAACGGCCCAAGGTTGCATCTTTAAAAAACGGGAACACAACAGACGGGTAACCTACTCAAAAAGAAGACGCAGAAAGTCGTCATTTAAAGAACGAGGAACGGAGATGCAAATCAAGTCACAGCTCAAGAGTTTATTTTTTACAGAAGTCCCAAAGCCGCCCCCTCAAGACAGCTTCGGTGTCCTCCGTCCCTATCGAGTCCTGAGCACGTCTCACACATGTATGACACTTGTTTTACGGAGTCCTGAAAATGTCCACAAAGGACCAATGAAAGTACATCTCATGTAATCATACCGGGGATTCCCTCCAAGCAAAGTTCCTTCCTTAATTCTCTTTAAAACTTTTTTTTTGTGAAGCCTTGTTTTTTTATTTCTTTAACGGAGGGCAACAGATAAATATTTTCATTTATTTTATACATGAAAAGACAAAATCTGATTTGTGATGCTTGACTCTGTAAAATAAGTTAAAATGAGTTTCTTGCGTTTGTTATTTTTTAAATCCTCGGGAGATTATTCGCTTTGTAGAAGTGTTGCACAAATTCAACTGCCAATTCTGTTGGGCCAATAAGAAACCGCCACAGGATCAGAGCAGGAATTAAGATGTGACCATTTCTCAGTCATCCCCTCCCCCAAACACACAGTCTCACACACACACACACACACACACACACACATGCTTACCATGACAAATAGCCTGTGACGTGCCTCTGTGAACATGGCACGGAAGGGTCCACTCCCTCTCCCCGGGGCAGAGAAGGCAGTTGAATCTGCCGGTGGACGGGACTCAAAGTGTCTCCTCACTGGATCAGGATTTCACTCCGAGTAAATCATTCACCTTTCCAGCAGGAAGAAAAATCCACAGTGAATTTATTCCTGCTTCTGTGTGTGTGTTTTTTTTTTAACTTCCTGTAAAAACCGGCGGTGCAGATTGTGTTTACCTAACCTTTAGGTTTTTACACGTCACCTGACTCGGTGTCCTGGATGTGCAGAGAGAAGCAGAGGGGTGATGGCATATAGAAGTGGGTGCTCTGAAAGCAGCCAACCAGAATGCATGATTCAATTTCACCCAGTCACAATAACTGAGGACGAGGTGGGGAGTTTGTGTGTTTTTATCAAGAAGAGATAAAAAAAAAAGACAACTGGCAGAAGTGAAGTGGATTCTTTTCTCAAAGGAACATTTAAAACAAATCTGACGCCTTCAGCGCACTTTAACGTGCTGTTAATCCATCACGTCACTTTTCTACATTTAGGCATCATATTTGTTTTGGAGGGAAACAAAGACTGATGCTCTCCTCTTCAGGTAAGAGTGACCCGACCATGACATGACATGAAAGCTCTTCGATTGGCGAACATTTGATCGATCAGAGGCGTGGCCAAAGATGTCTGCGAGGCCGCTACGTTGAGTCGAGCTCTTCTGGAGTCACTAAACGTTCGTTGGAGTCAGTATTTCTAATTTGGCACACAGTACAGGACGCCATTTCAGAAACCGCTGGGTGACATCATTCAGACGACGTCCATGTGTTAAACAGTCTATGAAAAATATTTGTTGTAATCCAATAAAGGCAGGAAAAAAAAAAACCAACCCACGTCTGCTGGAGTCGGTTTGTCAAAAATCTTATTTGAGGTGATTAGTTTCCTGTCTGTTTTGTTAACCTTGAATTGTGTTCATATTTGTGTTACCGGGAGGTCGTGGAAAATGTGAGCGATGCCTCTGGAGGTGAGTCTGACATGTTCCAGCTTTGAGTTATTCTTAAGAAGTCTTCTGGGTTTTGGAGCCAGCGGAACAAGAACCCATATTAATGCTATAAACTTACACCGTCCCTGTTTGTTCAGATGGTTTTCCTCGCGGCGAGGAGGGAGATCAAATGGGCACATCAATTATAAATTGTCCATAAACGTTACTGATGTGGGGTTCGCTCTCTGGACTGAAGAATAACTCAACTCTATGGCTCCAGTGGGCTTCTGGACAAACAGAGCTGAGATGCTCCCTCTGCTCCGAGTGTTTAGGAGTCGATTCCCATCGTTCAGACACTTTCAACGCTCTGATGTTTGTTTGTTGAACGAAGCAGAAGCTTCTCAATAAATTAAAATAAAGAAGAGAAAGAGACAGAGGATAGTGAGTCTGTGTTTTGTGGTGGAAGAAAGTATTTTCACCTTTGAACTCAGGATGTCAAACTGTGGATTCCTCAGTATATTTCAATACTTAACATGTTTTAAAGCTAAACAATCTCTCTGTCTTTGTTTACATTTAAAAGTATCACAAAGCGCCAAATGCTTAAAAAAACTACAAATCCTCCGCCATCTTTTAAGGAAGTTAAAGAGATGGATCAGCACAGGTCAGTTCGGACTTTTAGCGTCTCATAATGATGCAGAAGTTACATTTCTGTGTTTTGACTGTTTATTATAAGCCATCATCAAGCCGGAAAAAAAATAAAGTTTTATTTTGTTTACATGTGTGAAAACGTTTTTTTTTCAGGCCTCATCTCAGAATCTGAAGCATTTTTACTCGGCCTCGTCTCGGACTGAACGGACTCCAGACTCTCAATGGAGACCAGTCAGGACCAGCACTGGAAGGCCATTCCTGCCAACCAATAACTTCAGTTCATTCATTATTAGACTTTCATCCCGCGGTTAAGGTCGTAACCTTCCCGCTGTCATGGTCTATTGAGTGACACGCCCGCTGCACACAAGATGAAGATTTTTCAATCATATTTATGGTCTCAGTCTTGACTCCTACATTTCTTGGTCCTGTTTCAGAGCACTCTGGTCTCGTTAAGTGTGGGCTCGACTACAACACTAGTGAAAACACTAAATCTCGTTAATTAGCCTGTTACCTTTGCAGTCGAGTCACTGATCCCATTAGGTTGTGAAAAATGACAGACCACACACACACACACACACACACACACACACACACACACACACACACACACACACACACACACACACACACACACACACACACACACACACACACACGGACGACCATAGGTTCGTATTTGACTTCAGCTCACATATCTTTCTTTGGCCTTTGAGAGGATCATCACCCTCACATCTCTTCGTCTTCATCTGAGTGAGGCTGACGCGGAAAAGTAGCGTGGACGCTGATGGCTCTCACATGTGGCTGTAAACAAAAAGGCGGCTCAGATGGCGAGGAGGAGGTCTTCAGACTGACGGACACAAGGCGTGACTCGAGTGTGGAAACATTGCACAAGGTGCTGATCGTACATGCACAGTCATGCAAACATCCTCCTGAGCGGAGCGCTGCACGAGGTCCCTCGCAGTCCAAACATCGCATTATTGGCAACACATGTGTGGCGGTGTCTTCAGGCTTTGTTTCAGGCTCCATCATCCTGCAAACCTTTTACCACAGGTGATCGTAATAAAAACAATGGATAGATTTACTGCTTTGATTTTTATTGATCTTGTAGGACTGAATCTCCGACTTTTCTGTAAAAATCAGAATATTTTAGTGGGGATTAAGAGGGCTTTAAAGGGCCAGTTCACCTCTCTCTCTCCCTCCCAGTGTTTTCATCAATTCAGGTCATTTCTGGGTGAATTTCAAATGGTGGAACATTTTCACTGAGCAGCAATGTCTCCCAAAGCGAGGCTGCCATCTGTCACCTCAGAGAAGGGATCAAGTGTTTACATGAGATTTGATGATAAGAGTCTGGCGTTCCAGTTTTCCACTGAGTCATGTTGTTGGTTTTTTGTTCGCTTACAAGTACAATCGACTGTGGTCCTCCTAATTCTTCTGTCGAGCAAAAACTCAGCCAAAAAGAGTAAAAAACTGTTTGTTCTACTGCGAATGTGAAACTCTAATATACTCCAGATATTTCTTTCCAAACCCCACATGGCATTTTTGAGACGTACAAATGCCAGGGGAAATAAATCACTCAGAACACACTTAGTCATTTTAATATATTTGTATATATTCATATATTACACATTTAATACAGGCACGATGATAAATCATAAAGACAAAAAGTGGCTGTGATATTGGTAAAAATTTACAATTTATGAGAATCATTTACACAATTTTGCTCTCTTTAAAGTCTGTTTTAATACAACATATAAAGACAGAAAGAGAAAAGTGGAGAAAGGAGCCCTGTCGAGTTTATTTTGAAAGTGTTGTCGGGACAGCAAGAACCAGCTTGCTAAGACTGAACATGATTACAGAAATGTGTGCTTTTTTTTTTTTTTTTTTAATCTTAAACACATTTTTGCTGATCTGGCGAAAAAAAACAAAAAACAAACTATGATCGAGACTATTAAGAGAAAATAGAGAGCGACATGTTAAATTCTCACTGTGCAACTGTGTGGTGCTACGATTTTAGGACACTCAACAACCTTCAAAAAACTGCCCGATTAAGGTTCAAAGACAAATATAAAATGTAAGTCTAACGGACATTTCACCCACTGAGGGAAAAACGTCTTCCTCTGAATTCTTATTAAACGTTTGAGTCTTTAGCGGCGTCCTCCAAGGATAATATAAACCACTACAAAAATGTTTGTTACATATATTTACCCTGGCTAAAACCTGAACTCAGAGCTCAGGTAGCCACATGATGCTCCGTGTATGAAACTCCAGCCCTTAAAGGTCAACGCTTCAAAACAACTAATCCTCTGACATCCAACACCTGAACCCATTTCAGGACGAATACATGGTACTGTAAATGTCCGACACAGCTAGAGATACTCCATAAAAGGAGTGGCATAGCAACCACAACGACAGCAGCCCTCATAAGTTAAGGCAAGAATGAAGCACCAAGAGCCAAATATGGCGACCCTCCATCCATCCGTCTTCATAGACTGTGTATATCAAGTGGACGAAGCCATTGGTTTAAATAAATGAACTCAACGTTGTAACGTACCATAGATTTTAAAACGGGTAATTGAAACCGTATTCTCACGAGGGAGTCGAGAACAATGCGTCACCTCATTGCGTCCACACAGCTCACAGGACGGGTGGCTTAAATTCTATCGTAAGGCAGTTTAGTGTTGATCAACGTTTGCAAATGGAATTAACATGAGCGATATGATGACGATAATTGTCCATTCACAGCTTTACATCTGATTTGTCACAAAAATGGACACTGAAAACAAGGACGAGCCGACGAGGGACAACGCTGTCATATGCAGGCTAACATTAGCATAGAATACTGTACAGTTAAGTCTGCGTCGTGTCTCGTGGCTCTGTGATCGCCAAATCCGCCTAAAGTGACCATCGTAACAGACGCAAAGATCATGTAGGCTGACTTTAAGCTAGCTAGTCTGTATTTCTTCCTTTGCCCAGCTAGTTGACGGCCCAGTCATACCTCAGGGCTAGCTAACAGTTTAGTCAACTCGTGATAAATAATGCTAACTAGTTAACTGTATTGTAAGCTAACAGTCATGTATGCTAGCTAAAAAATATAGAGATTTCAGTGCACCATTTAGATGGCAGTCAAAGATCCACTCAGTGCTGAATAGTATGCTAGCTCGGCAAGGGATAGCTAACGTTAGCTAGCTTGTGACTCAGCAGATTTCGCATTAAAACAGGGCCTGGTTCCCTCCAGATTTTAATATCCATCGTTATGAGCTAATTCATCAACGATTGGCGAAACGGTGAGAATATGACAGATTCAAAAGGTTTAAACAATTTGCAAACGGATAATGAAGAGGCTTTAAATCCACTTCGTATACACAGTCTCATCCCTCCATTTTTTTTTTTTTTTGTGCTGTTTCAAGAGTTGTTTCCCAGCATGCACTTGGGAAGAGGCAGGACAGGTTGGTAATCTAAAAAGGCAGTGCTGCGCCACATTATCTGTAAACCACAGTGAAGAACGCTGGATTACTCTGCGTCGAGTAGTCGTGTTTAAGGCATTTCCATCATTGATTTGGCCTTTTTGTGCGAACAGTCTTCTGCAAGTTAGGATGAGAGTCCAGTAGAAGAAGATGTATAAAAAAAAAAAATCAATCACAGAAGGCATAGCATGATTAATTCATTTCGTGGAAGACAGTTGGGGTCGTAAAAACCTTTTTTTTTTTTTTCCCTTCAACATCCAAAATATCGGAGTAAAAAACACGTCTGGCACATTTGTTGGTGCTTTTCTTATTACTGTGCTTTAGCGTACAAAAAGAAATACAGAAAAAAGTTGGACTGTGGCACATTTCTCCATTATTAGTGCACAACAATTTCATTAAAAAAATAACACAGCCAGTTCTTCAAAAAACCCCCACAGGTTGCACGTTGGATTATGGGTAACATCCCTTGACTTTGTTTTGCAGCTAACATTTGACGCAATGTTTAGGAGTCAAAAAATGGCTGATTTTTTTTTTTTTATGAAGAGGGCTTCAAAATGTAAAAAAAATACAAAAAAATGAATGAAAAGGGAATTCACACGGGGAAAACATCCCAAAAGACCGCACCGATCAGAGACCCCCCCGAAGAGGTGATTGTTAATTTAAAAAATACCTCTGTAGCAGAGTGACTTCAATCTGGAAAACCCACGAGGGTAAAACCCTGACGCACTTTTGTTGCTTATTGAACCACAGTATAAGAGGAGGCACTGAGGTCAGACTTCTTCTTTTTTTTTTTGCATTTGTTTGAAAGCACTTGGATGTTTTTTTTTCTTTAAAGGTCGAGTATGTGAGTACGGTTTCTAAGACAGATTCCACCTTCATCGCTTCATTGCACATGATCAAAAACGACAAATCGTGAGGAGGAAAAGGAAGAGAGGAAAACCAGTAAACAAAACTGATTTGAGTTGAGTCAGAGCTGGTCGAGCGGAAAATTCTGCGTTAATATTTACAGATTGGAGAGAGGAAGCTTTTCTTCTCTGCCGTGCAGACGTGGATTTGTTTTATATTCCTGAAAGGCTCGTGAAAGACGGATACAAAGAGGAGCAAGAAGGAGCATCGGAAAAGATTGTTAGTGCATTTTTTTCTTTGTTTTTTTCTTTTCATGATTTCAAATACAATATAGATTTATATCTAATCCATAAAATGTTTTCAGACTATACAGAAGTGAATTGATCAGAAAGCATTCATATCTACACATTTCCTGAAAGCTCGTCTTAAGTTTTTTTTTTTTTTTCTTTTTTTTTTTTAAACAGTGTTCAATACTCAGTGCTGCTTTTTTTGTAGTGAGATTCTCGCTTGCCGATCTGTGCTCGGATGGATCCGGAGTTCTGGAGCATCCTCGCAGAGTTGTGTCAAGCAAGATTTGTTTTCTTTTCTTGAGAAACCAGAGTGATGGGTCCATTTAGGAATCTGCCATATAACGTCCTGAAGAGAAGAACAAAACGATTCGTCCTTAGAGCCTGAGAGATACACGAGTCAACCCAGACATTTTTTAGCTAAACTTGCGTATACATTTTAGGATTTCCACCTTTATAGAAACTTTTTTTTAAAGACTATTGTGAAAAATGCTCACCATGTTTCTCCAACTCTAACATGAGTCTCTAGTCTGTCTACAAACCCAACCAATGATGAGAAAAGTCCCCTGCCTCCTGCCTGCATCACTTTTCAGAAAATGTGTGCTCAAACAGGCCGTTTGGAGATTTTCCCCTCATGACATCACAAAGGGCAGTAGCCCCTCCCCCAGGTGGGTGACACTCCCACAGCTAGGTGTTTGTTCTGCCCTCTGAGTCTGCCTTCTCACCGTAAACAATAGGACATGGAGCCAGAAAGCAGCGAGTACACCCGAGCCCTTCCAGAGAGGGGGCGTGGTCAGACACAGCTCATTTACATATTTAAAGCTACAGACACAGCTAAATGTAATTTTGGCTTCACTTTTGTACAACGGGACACACAGTGGGTTTGTCGGTATTGGAATAGGGATTGGTCGGGCTCCCTTAAATAAAGCAGTATGAGGTATATATAAATGATAAAGGGGACCACAGACCTGTTGCAAATCTCTTCTTGTTCAGAGAAAGTCTGAATCCCGTCCCCAGCAGATCCATGTCCACTCCTGACAGGGTGCTCCCCTCGTTCATAAACTGCACCGCCAGGGTGGAGGGGTTCGACGGGCCGTTGGACAGCTCAAACTTGGCCCTCAGGGACCCGGCGCCTTGGGGCCAAACACAAACACAATACAGTCATTTTCTTCAGAAAGCTTACACATGATTCAGGTCTATGCAGACAGAAGATAAAAGGATTGTTTACCTTCATTTTCTGACTTTTCGGAGATGTCACTCAGCTTCCACAAACACTTGTTCTGCTCTGCATTCCTAAAATAAGAAAAGGACATGTTGAGCCACCGGCATAAATTAAAAAAATAAATGTTTCCCATTTACAGGACAAGCAGCGCTCCCTACCAGAGGGAGTTGGGAAGCGACTGCATGCTGGTGACTCCTCCGTCAACGGGCACTAAGACCTGGATGTTTGTGAGCGGACCCGGTGAGGCCATGGACTCGGGGTTGTATCGGTAATCCACCCGCAGGTCCGACGTCGTCGGTGTGCACTTCCAGTAAATGGCCAGGTTGAGAGGGGTGGAATGAATCCCGTCAGACTGGACCTGAACACAGCACAAGAGCATTTTGTCCAACTTTAAAATTAAACATCCTTACAGTTTATCTGCACAGAGACTACAGCGCGAGTGGAACTTAATCTAAAGTTCTTGTATTTGTATACAAGTCTTCCTGGCTCAGCGCGGGCTCACACACCTGATATTTGAGGATGTCCACGTTATAGTAGGAAGCTGAAGGATTCTGATCCGCGGCCTTCCTGAGGTAGGACGTCAGTGCTTGCATGTTGAACCAGAAGTCCTTGGAGTTTGAGTCACTTTGGGAAGGATCGCTGCATAAAGACAAACACACACACACACACACACACACAGAGGGGGATGATCCAGATGCTGAATTATTAACTGCCTTTGTTTTAGTCTTTAAAGCTCCATTTGGACCTGATAAGTCATTTTCTATTACAGAAGATGCAACATCATACTCAATGAAAAGAGACGCATTGTCTTTGGAAAACTGAGAGAAACCGGGAAAATAGATGAGAATTCCCTTATTTGAAAGTTCTTATCATCATGTTTGTTTGGATGAGGGTGGCGGAGGAGACCTCTGCAGATATAATTATCTCTGTGTTAAATCTTCCTGAGCGATGAGCACAGAAAGTCACGTATAAAAAAGTTGTACTGAAGAGGAGGCGAGGCGGCGTGCAGACGCCGGCCGCTGGAAAATACTTCCCTGACAGCGTAATGATAGCTTTATGTCACACAGCTAATTGAATTTCCTCTCGCTGACGCAGATTACATTTCCTCGCTGGTAGCAAAGCCACGACTCCCGACAGTTCAACCGTTCGTCATCAGCTCTTCACTTTGGCCTCCAGCCGCTCTCTGAGCACATCGACACGCCGCTCTCACCTGAACAGCAGCTGCTGGTTGGGCAGGATCTGCTCCAGTCTGCTGGTGTTCTTCAGTTTGAAGGTGAGCACGGCGGGGGAGGGGTTGCTGGTGAACACCTTGATGATGCCCATCGGGAACGACAAGGTCATGTCTCCGGTGATCTTCACAATGCACCTGCAAGATGAGAAGCACGCGAGTACGAGTTAAACGTCTCATAATGATCATTTCTGTCCACTTTTTAATCCAATCAACTCGTACGAATATATTAATTTAAAGGTTTATTTATTTATTTTTTGATTGGACGGTGGATAGAGGAGGAAACCAGGGGAGGGAGGGGGGAGAGGGGGAGAGAGAGATGACATGTAGGAAAGAAACAGGTCTGACTTGAACCTGTGCCGCCGTACATGGGAATTAAACCCCCACCTTTAAGCCACCTGCAGCCCTGAACTTTGTTTTTCTAAGTAAAAGAAAAGTAGCAGAGCCCTGAGCGGACATGCACAGGAGATTCACATTCAGCTAAATGTTTTCGAGGGGACTCGTTTCGGGTTTTTGAGCTGATAGTGGACGAACCGGCTCAGGTTTAACACACCTTCGTCCTCCCCCTTTTTTTTCCTTTTTTTTCCCCCACATACGTCGACATGTTTCATATTCTGTAAATCCAGTTTCTGAAAACGTTCTGCATCCAGTAAAAGTCTCGCTCCTCCTGCGGTCGGCCTCAGCCGCGGTTGGTTACAGCCAACAGCAGGTCTCCACCTCGCACTGCGTCTCCGCTGCATTGCTTCTGAAATGTTCCATTTGCTAATCCCTGCATAAATAAGCCTTTTGCACAGCAGCAATTTAGCAGCAGTTAACCAATAAACGGCTGTATGTTTTCTCTGCCCCAGACTATAATCTGCCTCGTGTAGGTTATCCACTCTGAAAGAATGGTGTCAGACTAACGCAAAACATTCCACGCAGGCGGAGCGAGAGGCGCTAACACTCAGCTCAGAAGCCCTTTGGTGCTGTGTTTGGCAGAGTGCATGCTGGGTAACGCCCCATGAGGTGCAGGACCATGTACTCTTATGGGCTCAGGTCAAATATGGACAAAAATGTGCATGCGTGCAGGTCCGAGTCGGGGCCTTTGAGCAGCTAGAGGTCATGTGAGACTCACTTAGTGGGATCAGCTCCTTTGAAGTAAGCATTAACCGATTCTGTGAAGGCCACGGCAATGGGCAAAGCATCTTGGGATGCCAGGGTCACAGGGCTGGGACCGCGAGATGTCCCTGAGAAGAAGAGAGAGAGTGTTTCAGGTTTCGGCTGCAGGTCAGACTTTTATACAATTAAATAAATAAATAAATACAGGTTGGATCATGCAGGGAAGCATCGAATTATTGTGTTATTACATTTCAGCAAGGCACCAAGGCATTCGGAGTCAGCACATTCTGTTAATCCTTCACTTACAGAAACTCGAGCGAGTGATTTAAAAATGTCAATAAATTGTCAAAACACTGTAAATGTTCTACTTCTCAGATATTTCTTTTTTTGCTAATTGAGCAGCAGCAGCAGCAGCCGGCCGTCCAGAGACAGATGGCAGCGCCCAGCGTTTAGTCCGAGCGCTCAAGTTAAAAAATCTTTCAGGAGATTGTGATCAAACTTCACGGCCACAAATCCTGGGGCAGGTGATTGGTTGAATTTGATTGAACTTTTCAAACAGACTGATAATACTGTTTTTAATCTAGTATCATTAGAGGGTCAGAATATAAACCAAAAAAATAATAATTAACACGTCAAAATAAGTCATGAAGCATCAGAAATGAAATATTTGAAATGTTAGACGTTGATGCTGTTTGAGAAAATGACAGATGTGAGAATGAAACATGGCAGAGCAAGACATCCAGATGTTGATCCAGCCCGTCCGGCAGACCGGTGTTAGTTAGTTTGAGGAACAAACAGAGAGGAGAGTCTTCTGGTTTGAAGGTTCATCATACCTGCAGGTGTTTCACATCGCTTCTCAAAGGTGGGCAGCTTCGCTACGAACACATCGTCCTCTTTACGTCACATTTAAGGCGTAAAGAAGGAAAGAGGAGATAAACCCAGAGAATGTGAGGAGAGATGACGCTGACAGTGATGCTAATGAGTGATGATTAGCATCACTGTTAGCAAAGAGCTAACAGGTGCTAATGATGAGGAGTGACACGCATGACGAGGAGACACGGCGACGGAAAGGAAGACTCACTTTGGCTTAGTAGGAAAAAAGGAGAGAGGGAGAGCAGCTCTGGCTCGGGGGAGGAGAGGGGGAGAGCAGAGGTGTGCTCAGCTCCTGTGAGGAAAGGAGTCAAGGAAGGAAGGAAGGAAGGAGAGGAGAGGAAAACAGAACATTGTTTTGCAGAAATAAAGGCTTGTGGGAAACGGGAGAAACAGAGACTTTAAAAAGTACAATAAAAAAAAGGAGATACTCAAAACACAGAGGCTGAGGATGCTCACCGACAGTGGGCGTGTTCGCGGCGCTGAGCGAGGCGTTCGAGGACAAGGAGGAGGAGCTCTCTGCCCGGGCGAGAGGGGCAGAGCTAGGAGGAGGGCTGGCGTTCGAGGTCTTGGGTGGGCTGAACGGCCGTACCTGAAGGAAGGCGAGAGCATATTTTTTAAAGCTCCGTGAGGAATTTTTAGTTTGACCACAGGGGGCGCCAAAATCCACATGGTGGTATTTCTTATCTTTTTTTTTTTCCTGACACCTAGCGGTGATTAAAAACACTTTGAATCTAGAAATTACCGAGTTTGTTAGTGGGCTTGAAATTCCTCACAGGAGCTTTAAGACCGATAAACATTTCAGAGATTAAACTCACGATTTCATTGATTCCTGTGAGCTTCCCGCTGGAAAGTTTGGGCCTGGAGGAGGGTCGAGGCGGGGGCACCAAGGCTCCCGCTGTCAGCGGAGTCGTGGGCCGGTTTGGAACTGGCACTACACAGAAACACACACACACACACACAAAAGGAATATTTTAGTGGCTGTAGAGAGTCACACAGCAGCGGAATCGGGTACAGAAGAAGAACGTGTCGTATAAACAGACCAAAAGTGGCAGTAGTTCTTGCTTAAGAAGGCTTCCTTTGAGGGACCTTTGCATAATCACATCGATGCTTTTTTTAAAATTACAGATTAAAATATCACTGCATCAGCCCCACTATTTACAAGAATGAAAGATTGTGAAGGCCAATATGCTAAATCTACAAACCAGTGTTTGGCTACGTCACCTTCTTATCGACAATCGTTCCCATTTTAATTGGACCAAATCTATTGAATAGGTCAGGCTGACATGTTAAACCAAAAGTATTTACAAGTTTCAAGAGAGCTTCATTCAACTTGATGCAAAAAACAATCATGCTTAAAAAAAAGAAGCATAAAAACCATAAAAAGGAAGAAAATACAAAAAAATACAAACAAGCAAAAAAAACCAAAAAAACACTTTCAAATCTGACAAAGAAACTCAAAGAAACTCAAAAACAAACTTTGCAAACCAGGCAGTGAGTTGGACAAAGCAAACCTTTAAAATAAATCAAAGTAAACAAACACATCAAAATCAATCAACATCACAAATAAAACAAACCGATCATACAAACCACACGGTTCAAATCAAACAAAATGTGAAACAGAAAGTCCAAACTCAGGCAAACACCACGAGCATCCATATTTGTTACCATTGAAGATTTTAGGCGAAGGAGAAGCAGCAGCCATCGCCCTGTCCGTGACCCCGGAGAAGGCGTCCGTGATGGCGGGGTTTCCGTCCTCTCTGCTTCCTGAAGCTCCGCCGCACGCCTCTCCAGAGTCGTCAGCGAGGGGGCGACTCAACCTGCCCGAGAACGAGCCGGACTGCAGCCTCTGGAGCTCCTTCACCGACGACCCCGAGCCCTGCCGGCGAGGAGGAGCGAAGTTATCACTGAAGGCGATCCACTGGCACTGGGACCAGGACGCGGAGGAGAAGGCGTCCACGCTCTTCGGAGGGCTGGAGGGCGGCGGGCTGTAGATGGGGTCGACGGGCTCGGCGGGCAGGGTGATGGGGGCGCTCTGGGCCCTCGCTGGTACGGGCTTCAGTGCTTGGAAAGGGTTCTCTGGCGAGTCCCACGGCGAGGACGTCGAGGAGGAGAAAAAGGAGACTTCTTTGGACTGTTGGCTCTCTGCGAGGGGAGGAGAGCGCTCCGGTAGTTGCGCCGTCTCAACTGAAGGGGGCGACGTGATTGATAAACAAGTACAGAGCGTAAACTCATCAGACAACAAAAAAATATGACAGAAAAGCAACCCGTCGTCAGTTAGTCGCACACACGCAGCAACATGGAGCCGATGCAGAGCTGCAGTTCCTTGAGTGTCCACTTGAGGCAGTCTCCAACAAAACGAGGATTCCCCTTTAAAATATGTATTTTTACAGCATGTTAAAGAGGATTTCAGCCCCAGTACTGATTGAAATCTGAGCTTTATTTAAAAAGGAACAAAATTGTTTTTTGTGTCTCTGATCTCACTCACATCCATCACGATAACATCCACAGGAGTTCTGTTTTAAACGCGTGCGTTCATGTGTTTGTGCTTCCCCACTCAGGGACAGTTTAGATTATTCTGGAGGCTCAGAGAGGATCTGAATCTGCAGCTGGAGGAGAGTTATATCTTTACATAAATAACCATGCACACGGCAGCCACACAGCGCTTCTATAACTGGGGGGGGAAAAAAACGAAAAGAGAAAAACAACCCTGAAACTGTTTGCACGTATTTATGTTGTAAGAAAAAAACAAAACAGTCGAGCTCACACAAACTCTGACATGCATTCGAGGTAAAGATAGAAAACAGCATGCACAAAGGCGGTTGACTTGAGTTTTTTTTAAGATGTATTTTTTTTTCATTTTTAAGTTTGAAGCTCCGAGCACACACGTTTTACCTGCAGCCTCCGGCAGAAAGACGTCATCCATCAGTAAAGACGGAGAGGAAGGGATGGAAAGGAAGAGAGAAGCGAGGTCTAACGAGAGACGTGCAAAACATAAATCAAACCGATGAAACACCAAGTTGTTCGAAACTTTCAAATTAAACCAAATAAACGATGCAGAATCAGTGGCTGAAAGTCCAATCATTGACGGTGTAATCTTTTGAAACCTTAATGTGTCATGTGTGCTTTAGGAGCTGCTAATGCTGCCTCACTGTACACAGAGAGATTTAACAGGCTCTAAGCCGGCCTGTAAGTCCCTCCACGTATCCTAATCAGGGCACTGCGAGCTGCTCTTTTGACTTTTAAGCCGAGACCTTTGACAGTAATGAGACACTGTTTGACAACATACGTGCCAGTGGGCTTTATGGGTCGACCCGCTGACCTCAACTAGGTGCCAATTAACTGTGGATTACGCTTAACCTAGGCAACGGGTCAGTGCTAATGTCACTCCGTTTAAAGAGGGGTGTCATGAACCGGCGCTATGAGAACCACGCTGTGTCCTTAAAAACGTCAACAGTAACAAAATTAAACAAACGTTTAAATGTCTCCTCCTGCTTCTTTAAGAACTGATTCACTGTTAAATCGATTGTTTTAAAAGTCAGGATTTCAATACCAGACAAGCTTTTGGGGGTTTTACACTTTAAAGGCCGGGTTGGTCATTTTTTTTGAAAACTAGCATGATTTTGAAAGTAGCATTCCCTCAGTGCTCCATCTGCACCGCCTCCCTCTCTGTGCTCCCTCTAAAGCCACGCCCCCTTTCTTACATGCAGAAGGTGACCTCGGCTCATCTCTTCATCGTGTAGAAACGACGTCGTCTCATGTCTCATTCAGCGGTGAGTAAACTCTCAATATAAACTCCGTCAGCGGTGACGAGCTTTGAGCGAGGGCGAGCAAGAGGTAGAGAACGAGCAGGGAGACAGGGAGGCGTGTGATTGGTTTATCAGATTGGTACCTCGTGGCAGACATTGGTTGAAGTTTTTACAAACCTACAAACTGATACAGATGATGGATTTTCTTTGTTCCTTTTTCAGAGAACCCGAGTTATTAATTTCTGTCAGGACCTAAAGACAATATTAGATCAATCTTAAAAACTGGATCTGGAGAAAATGACCAACCCTGCTTTAACTCTTCAACAAGTCCTGCTGTGTAAAGAAGTGAGAAGATGAGAAACGGTCCAGAGTTTAAAGGGATATCTAACAGAGCTGTAACGGGTCGTATGAGTTTGATTCAACAGGGGAAATAAAATTGAAAAGTCCTGGATGCACATTTCTTAGTTTTTTCTAATTTAATCACAGATTGTTTAGTTTTTTCGATCTCGTGTTGTTCAGAACGTCCTGTGACGTCGTGTTTCACATAAAACAAGAAAAGCGGGAAACGAAACAAATCAGATGCAAAAACCAAAACAAAACACAAAAACATCTCCAGAAATGAAAAACAAAAACAATGATGTGGCTCAAAACCCAAAAATAAAAACAACAATAACACTTTAAAGTAAGGTCACAATATTCACCATTAGCTTCTTGTTAGCATGAGCTCAGCAGAGCACCCACGACTGAGTGCGAGCTGTGCTTCCTCTAACGCCCTTCACACGGCCTGACAGGAGCCCTCTAAGGATTCTGGGTAAAATGAGCGGAGTCGGTGGATTACCTGCTGATGACGACGCAGAGAGAGAGGAGTTTCCTGCCAGAGTCGGACCGAACGGATCCAGAGACAGAAGGTCGTTGTTGGCCAGACTGCAGAAGAAGAAAGGGGAGGGGGGGGGGGGGGGGGGGAAGCAAACGGTAAATGGACTGAAGAAATACGACACATCTGTGATTTCTTCACGTGGGTGAAGATGGCGGCAGCCGTGCACGCTTTCATACTTACTCGTATGAGGTTGGCGCTCTGGGTTTCGCCAGCTCATCGCCTGCAGCAGAGATGAAAAAAAAAAAACAAACAGAAAAATGAAGAGCCGGAGGCTGACGCAGAGCGATGACAGCGAGAACACTTTCACACCAGCTGAGAAATGAAATCCAAACCCCGACACAAGAGGTTTTCATGGGCTGGTATTCAAACACAATGTGCCAAAAGTCATGTTCGATCTCCATCACACCTTCGACCAAAAACATCAACTGAGGTTTGGACTCGGCGAGTGAGAACAACCGCCTGCCATGAAAAGTCAAAGAATTATATTTGCAGTGAGATTCGGGCGAGAGTCAAAGTTTTCCTTTTTTTTTTTTTTTCCCCTCTTTCCTTACACAGGAAAAAAAAAAAAAAGTAACATCGCACCCAAAAATCCTGCAAAAAGTGTTTTTAATGTGCTGGTGACACTTTACAACAGGGGGGAGAGAGAGAGTCATTCTGCAGATCTATCAGGTCCAGCATTTCTTACTTTGCACCCCCTTTTTCTAAAGTGTCACACAGACTCTCTTGAAGCGACCTGAAGCAGCCCGTAAAGCACCAGAGGGAAGAAAATAAAATGATAAATCCTCAAACAAATAAAGTGCATTGAGAGGACACAGCGTCAGTGGTGTTAGCTCGTGTCAGCTGGCTGCAGCGAAAAGGCTCCGATGAGGGGACAGAGATGAAGGAGGAGGAGGGGGGGAGGGGGGTAAAGGTGAAAACATACTCACCAGGACGGCTAGCCTTAGAGCTTAATGAGGACACTCTTGTGGTCCCTGAGTGTGTGTAGAGTATACATCTATCAGTGCTTGTGAAGATAACTGACCTTTAACTCTTCTTTAAGCTGCACAGTGACAGTTTAGTTACCGTTTACATCTTCTTTCAAATTCAAAAAAACAACTGTATTTGCATTTATCTCGACTGGTTAGCACCTCAGGGTGCCTTTGCAGATTTGCAGATAAATCACAGAGACGGCCATCGACGAGCGTCTCCTCTTTGACTGTTGGTTCCAGCTACGATGGAGACGCTTTGGTTTGGTGCCTTGCTCAGGTGCATGTCGGCAGTGCTAACAAAGTGAGCGTGCAGACCGAACCCTGCAGACCGAGCTACAGCTGCCCATGTTGCATGACGAGGTGCGTTTGCCCCTACAGGTGTGTTGCAGTCATTACAGGCTGAGTGAAGCACACAGACCAGGATGTGCTTCTACTGCTGCAGACACTGAATGTCCTCTGACAACGTGTGCAGATGGAAGAGATACTTTGTGACATGTCCAAACATAAACAGCTAATTTAGCTATTACTCTTACTCGTCGGGCAGGAGGGAGACATCCTTCACGCTCGCGCTCGGCGAGGAGAACACTTGTTTACCTTTTCTCGGGGACGTGTTGGCTTTGGCTACACTCTCTGGATTTTCCCTCTTTAAAAAGACGACCTCTTTAAAAACACGTCGTGCCAAGAAAAATCTCACCGAGAAGTTGTTCAGTTCAGTTCACCCCCCTCCCCCCTCCCTCCCCGCGCTTCATACAGTTATACAGCAACTGAACAGACAGAGAGGAGAAACAGAGAAAATACTTACTGGACTGATTCCTCCGCATCTGACCCTGAAAACACAAACACACATTTATTACTCAAACCACTCCTCTTCATGCTTTTACTTTGACCCTGAAAAATCACAGAACCAGTCAAATGTAAAGCGGATAGAGATGATCACACAACGTGCAGGATGAGAGAAAACTAACGGGCTTGCTGTCACAAAGTGAAATGCAGTGTGTGATAACGTCCAAACTTCAGACTTCTGTCGACGCTCGCTGAAACTTCCTCTGAAGGCAAAACGCACTGAAGTTATTATTTTCAGTGCGCCGCTGAGTTTTGATCCACGAGGTGAAATGTGTAGAAAAAACAGCTGTTTTGTTTTATGTGCGTCTCATGTTGAGTTGTCTGTGTTTTAAAGGAGGTGCTCAAACCTCCAGCGTGGACTACATGTCACTGTCACATCATAACAACACAATGAAATAATAAATAAGATGCTGAATGAGGCAGCAGAGACGACCCCCCCCCCCCCCCCAGGAGGACCCACTTAAAAAAAAGAGGACAAACATTAAATTTCAAACATTAACAAACATTTTTGCAGATTTCATTCATCAGAATACGTCCTCTCACTTCTCACTAAAAACCTCTAAGCATTATTGAACATGATTTTATTCCATTTTAGCAAATCTAATTGGAAGACCCCCGAGCAGACAAAGCCTCACAAACCCCCCTGAGATCTCAGACCCCCCCCCTCTCCCACCCCCGGGTCCTTCGAAGAGGGCGATAATAGGAGAGTTTTCTGGCTTTACACGTGCACAAACGTCTTCCCTCTTTATTCACAGTGCAGCAGTCTGAAACCTCCTTTGATTGTGTTTATGCAATAACAGAAACTATTTAAAGTGTAAAGAAAGAAAAAAAAAAAGCACGAGGAAAGTTAAAGAGCGAGAGAGACTTCATGGAGTGAAAAGTATTCGGTGAATTGTTCCCAGCGGCCCGGGGAAGTTTTTCCACTTCGGAGTTAAAGACAGTAAATCACAGGACGGCTCTCCGCTCTCACATACCTCACGTTAAACCTAGGGTGAAAAATTCAGCCGCCGTCCATCAAAAGTCCAAACAAGAGTCAGTGAGGGACGGCGGCGAGCGAGCGTGGCCCCGACACTTCACCCACTTCCTTTTACACGTAAATCTGCCGCTTCACGCCGAGCAACACAAGATAGGAACGATACACTCCAGAGGGTCAGCCGCCCGCTGGAGACTTAGAGCATCAATTTCAATAAAGAATATATTTTCACAAGGAGAGAAACGTGTGTGTGTGTGTGTGTGTATGTGTATGTGTGTGTGTGTGTGTGTGTGTGTGTGTGTGTGTGTGTGTGTGTGTGTGTGTGTGAGGATGGGAAAAGCAGGAGGAGGAAAGGACACTGAAAAAGTGTTTAAGCAGCACAGCGCTGTGAGGCCAGGGTTTAGTCCCACAGGCGCTAAGCGGCAAATGGGTTCAATTACGACTCTTGCCGGCCACACACACACACACACACACACGCACACACACACACACACACACAAGTACGCTGCTTCAATAAAAGGAACACCGCAGAGAGGGGGAACCGAACAGGAGGAGAAATGAGCACGGAGAGAATAATTCGCAGCAGATGATGAAACCTTCGTCGTCTCCACCTCGGATCTCAGTTTTTACTTTAATGCAAAAATAACTTTGTTTGTTTGTTTGTTTGTTTTTGTTCTGACACTTGAAGGACGAGAAAGTGTTTGTGGGCTCGAGTCTCGACAGAAAACGTTTAAAGGAGAACATGCAGTAAATATAACGCAGTGAAAGTTGCACTTATTGATGTGCTTGAGTTTCCTTTTATGTGGACAAGAGAAGAAAAAAACAAAAAGGAGAGCCCTGAAAATGTGTCACTTCTCTTAATTATCGACTCTGATCATAAAGTTTCTATAAATAAACAAAAAGAAAAGAAAAGTCCGAGCTCGAATAAAACCAGAAGAGTGAAAGCAAACGAGAGAGAGAGAGAGAGAGAGAGAGAGAGAGAGAGAGAGAGAGAGAGAGAGAGAGAGAGACAGAGAGAGAGAGAGAGAGAGAGGGAGAGGGAGGATGCCGTGACACTGCAGCCGGTGAGAGCGGCGGGTGGAACTCACTAGACCCCCTCGGCGACACTGAGCGTGCCCTCTGCTGCAACACTCACACACACATAGAGACACACACACACACACACACACAGACACACACACACACAGACACACTCTGACAAGGTGGATGTTTGCACACAAGCTGTGGTGGGCCTTTAAATTTTAATGTCGGCGGCTGTTTTTCACGGAGGACAGTGATTCAGAGATTGAGTGGTGGTGAGAGGCTGAATGAACGTGTGTGTGTGTGTGTGTGTGTGTGTGTGTGTGTGTATGTGTGTGTGTGTGTGTGTGTGTGTGAGTCTGCAGAAAAGGCCAAAAGACATCAGATACCTTATTTGGTAACTGTTTCTGAGCTCTTGATGTTTTGAGTGAAACGCGTGTAAACTAGACATCACACCTAATCCTCTGAGTGTACATAAACACAGTTTTGACATTCTGCTGTTGCCCTCTAGTGTTGCACGTGCAGATCACACTTCTGCAGCAGCAACAGGTTGCTTCATGGGGGATCAGGGCGTGAAGCCTTACCGAGGTCGACGGCGACAGGATGATGTTTCCGATGGAGGCTTTCAGCTCGTCGATGGTGGCTCGGTTTTGATGCGTGCCGTTGTTGGGCTGCACGGGTTTGATCTCTACGTGGAACTTCCTCGGCTCGTCTTCGTCCTCCGAGTCGCTGGACGAATAAAAGGAATTCTCTTTGGCATGTGAGCGCGAGAAAAAACAAAAAAAAACAAACAAAGCTAAGGAAGCTACCGGAAGAACAGAGAGAGAATAACAAGAGGATGAAAAAAAAAAAAAAAAGGATATCGTTCTCATTGAGCTCCGGTCTGATGCAGAAGCCCTCTGCATCCACCTGCGGGACGTTCTGCAAAACAAACAGAGCAGGGAGGACGTTTAAAGTTTCTGTTCATAAGAACGCCAAGCAGAAAAGGTTCATCTGTGTTTCTTAATCCAGATGTTCTCAACGGTCCAATCAGTGACCTCGCTCTGTGATCAGACAGGATGGAGATTCTGCTCCTGATGCTCTGGATTTGTTTGGACCAGAGAAGTTTAACATATCGTATCAAATTATTCAACATGTAAACAACTTATACTGATGAAATGCATCTATTAAATATTTACCCATATTTACTGTCTTTTATTTCTTAAAATAAATAAACACCTGTGTGTGTGTCTGTGCGCACACACAGGTGGTTTGTATAGTGTGTGAGGGGGCATGGGTGTGCGGATGGTTTGTATTGTGTGTGTGTGTGTGTGTGTGTGTGCATGTATGGTTTGTATTGTGTGTGTGTGCATGTATGGTTTGTATTGTGTGTGTGTGTGTGTGTGTGTGTGTGCATGTACGGTTTGTATTGTGTGTGTGTGCATGTATGGTTTGTATTGTGTGTGTGTGTGCATGTATGGTGTGTATTGTGTGTGTGTGTGTGTGTGTGTGTGTGTGTGCATGTATGGTTTGTATTGTGTGTGTGTATGTGTGCATGTATGGTTTGTATTGTGTGTGTGTATGTGTGCGTGTGCGTGTGTGTGCATGTATGGTTTGTATTGTATGTGTGTGTGTGCATGTATGGTGTGTATTGTGTGTGTGTGTGTGTGTGTGTGTGTGTGTGCATGTATGGTTTGTATTGTGTGTGTGTGTGCATGTATGGTTTGTATTGTGTGTGTGCATGTATGGATGGTTTGTATGTGTGTGTGTGCGTGTGTGTGTGTGTGTGTGTGTGTGTGCGTGCGCTGGCTCACTCACAGCGTTCTGGATGTCGATGGAGCCGTAGTATCCGGGCGGAGCACCGTTGGCGGTGTTCTACGAGCGTCAACAATGAGAAATGAATGAATGAACAAACACGGGGGAACGGAGACGCTGAGAGAGTCACATGACCCAGAACAACCGGAGGGTGATACTCACAGCAGCTTCAACTTCTGTCGACTCCCTGGAAGACAAAGAGTCACATGATGAATGACAGGAAAACAAAGCGATTCATGCTAAAGATCAGAGATGGACACTCACGTCGAGTCCGTGTCCTTGTCTTTCCTGCGACCTGGGATGCCAAATGGTTTTCTTCTTCTGGGTTTAGCACCTTTATTTAAAAAATAAAATTAAAATCAACCAGTGTAAATAAGTCTCTGAAGTCCCCAAAAGAAGTGTGTTGATCCACTCTGATCCTGTATTTGATCATGTCTATAAACCCCTCTATTTCAGCCCTGCTCAGAACAGGCTGTTTCTGTGCCTGTAGCTTTAAATATGCAAATGAGCTGTGTCTGACCACGCCCCCTCTCTGGAAGGGCTCAGGCTGCAGATGTCAAGATTTAAAATCTTTTGGCTCTATTTTTCCCCCAACTTAGGATCTACACTTCACACGTGAGTTTGAACATTGAACGCCGTGTGACTGGGAGACACGCCGCTCGCAGATCTCACCTTCAGTGGCGATGGCGGCGTTGCACTCCTCAAACTCAATGGGCCCTAATGAGACAAAAAAAAATTCATTTAGGTTCATTTGGCATGGAAAGGGTCACTGACCCACTGCTGTGAGAGCTGTGAATGTACATCACGCAATATTCACACACACACACACAACATGCAGTCTGGCGTGCCATGCAGAGTGTGTGTGTGTGTGTGTGTGTGTGTGTGTGTGTGTTAGGGCAGGGTCTGCTCCCACAGGGCAGACAGGGTCAATAGCCGAGTCAACTGTGTGTCTGGTGGTCCTCGCAGAGATTGCGGCGCTCCCTCCTGGGAACACAAAGCGCCTCTTCCCTGCAGAGTGGCAGAGACGCACAAACGGGACACCTGATGGACGCGGGAGGCGTCGGGGATCCCGGGCTAACAGCAGGTATGGCGACTAAAACCCGAGCTGAAGCTAAACCTCCCCACACGGGACACGCAAACCGCTCTAACCCTATTACAATAAGACAAACACGGGCAAGATTACATGCAGTGAAGTGTTTAAAGCCACATGGACAAATCTGCTCTGCGGGCTTAAGACATGCCCTCTCCCCTCTTTCTGTTGCACGCCAGAAAAAACAAAAAAAAACAGAGCATACATAAAACAAACACACGTCATGAAGCCTGCACGAACACTCAAAGCCACTCGCATAATCGCGGCAGCCTTGATTAATAGATTGAACTAACAAGTTGTCACAGCGGATCCAACCCACTGCTGAAACATCAGTCGGAGCGCGACCAGCTTTTAATATCCACGAAAAGAAAAATAACTTTGCTTTTGGTGATGCGGATACGTCAGTCAGAGAAAAACAACAACGTTTACGCTTCATTTAATGCTCATCAATTATACACATCCATCGCGGAGGCTCCTCCCTCCTGCACGTCTCGGGACTGTCACGCATCCAACGTGCCTCCGGAGCAGCAACACACACACACACACACACACACACACACTAAAGGCAAGACATGCAATGAGGGTGCGTGTCGATCAGAGGGATCAGGGAGGTCGGGGCTGTTGGTGTCTGCGAGGTGTTATCATTCTGCGTCAGAGACAACTCGGCTACACGATGACAACTAACTGTTGCATAAGTGTAACGATTAAAGTGAAACATTTTAAGTGTTTACGCTCACTGAGCGCTGATGCAGCCAGAAACTCACGAGACGTCACGGCCTCAATACTTCAACCAGAGGCCGACTGATTCATCAGACTGACGAGAGCAGTGACGATCGGGATCGGCGGATTTTATTGCAGATATTTCTTTATTTTTTTTATTTTTTGAAGATGTTAAAACACAAATAAGACGTATAGGCAATAAAGAACCAAAATAAACAAACAAAACAAAAACAAACGGGGATCCTCAGCAACAAATAAGTCAAATAATATCGTTCATGTTTTGAGCTCGATTCATAAAAAATAAGTAAATAAATAAAAAAAAGGAGTTTTTCATCCATCAGTGTTTAATGTTGAACTTCCTGGTTAACCAAATTAAGTTTTTGGACAAGGCAGTAACCCAATAATAAAATGATGGTAGAAGATGTTCCAGCTCATTATTCAATGTTTTCTTCCTGACGTGATAAAATGACTTACTTTGGTTTTTTTTGTACCATGTGAACATGTTTATTTGTGCTGTAAAATCACCTTTTTGCAACTTCCAATCAGCCTCCGAGTGCATGCTGTATTACCTGCTGCATCGTCTCATCATGTCTCCTGAAATATTTGCTCACTGTTTTGTCTTTCTTTAGTCAGGGACGAAACAGACGTGGTTCCCCGCTCATCGACGCCCCGCCTTAGAAACGAGAGCAAATCTCCAACCTGTGAAATCTATTCGTGTGCGTCTCTTCAGCGCCCGATGATGAACGAGAGAAGTCCTATAGCAGGAACGTGTAAGGTACAGCTGCTCATGTTTTTCTCTCCTTTCTTAAAATCGTGTTCGGAGGAATCTCTAAAGATGCACATATGTTTCTTGAATCCTGCTAAATCGAAGAAAAAAAAAACACCATGAAAAGCTCAAATTTGAAATGTTTGGACTTTTTCCTTTTCCTGAAATGCACAACCTAGAACATATGTAGCGTGTGTTTGGTATCGAAGCAGCTCAGAAACAGATAACTAGAAAGCCTGACAGCTTGCAGGACGAGCAGGAGGGAGAGAAGAGGAAGAGAGGGAGACGGGGCAGCAGCCTCTGGCAATATTTCTGATCTGCTAACATGCCTTGACCTGAAAACAACAAAGCTAATGATATTTTAACTGAAAACGTATACAGTAGCGGCGGCCTCTCCCCAGAGGAGGCCGGTCGCGAGCAGAATTGACGCATTGTTCGGCGTGTGCGATTGCTGAGTGAAAAGCGCAGGGAAGCGGCGAGTCACGAGAGGCATGCATCACGCCAAGTGAAGTGGATAAAGTACACCAATGACCGATCTACTCTACTGTGCAATATCAGGGCCTCTTCACCGCCGGCGAGTACACAAGCGACGGCACGAATGAGTGTCACAATGTGTGTGTGTGTGTGTGTGTGTGTGTGTGTGTGTGTGGGGGGGGGGGGTTTCGTGCCAATCAAAACTAAATTGGCATGCTCGTTCCAGGACGCCAGGGAGGAAGTGAGGGAGGTCAGTGTGCTGACATGAAACAGGTGAGATACTGATTTTTAAAAAAAAATATTTTTGCACTAATATAGAAAATGCTTCATTTTTAAAACACAAGCAAACAGAGGGAGGATGGAGGGGGGGGCTGTGGGGGGGGTTGGTTACTGGAAAATGACAAGTCCTGTTCTTTATTCAAGCTCTGGGATGTTTTACAAAACGCTAAAGGATCTACGTAAGGCTCAGGCAGAGCAGGAACTCTTCGCCGCCGGCATCCTGCGATTGCATCTGACAATATTTATGCAGAAAAAGTCCAAACACCAGACAGATGAATATTACCTAAATGTGGGCAGACATTAGGAACTGTTTAAACCTCTCCCAAACAGACAGACGACTTTGTTTATACAGGGGAAGATGTTTCTTTTCTCTCTCTCTCCTCTCTGTGAGGGAAGCATGCAGTCACGCATGACTGGAGGATGGTTTTTTAAATTGCATATGCTTCACATGGCACTGGGAGTGGGAGTAGTAGAGGGAGGAAGGAGGAGGTGGGTGGAGGGGGGGGGGGTTTGCGTGTCTGGCCCACCGCCAGTTGACAGCTCAGCTGGATATCGTTGAACACTCCGAACCCCCCTGCCTCGCAGCGTGTCACTTTGGGATTGTTTCCGCAATAGAAAGTTTATTCAACCTCTCCCTCTCTCTCTCTCTGCGAAGGCACCGGGACCGGCCATCTTTTCAGCCATTTAATCAGAGGACAGGACGGCTGATTTTTCCTGACAGGGCCGAGGCTGCCGAGCGATCCCTAATGAACAGCTTGATACGGGAGGAATTTTCTGACCGTTTTTTTAGCCTCAATTAATTCTGCTGTCCAAACAAATGAAGGCCACCACTCCCCGGACGCAGCGTCTGCACACTGGGGTCGCCGTTTGTGTACACACAAACACAGCGGAGGGGGAACTGACCTGACGTAATCCAGTACAAGTACAGGGAGCGCTGTGGTTATTGATATGTAGTGGTGTTTTCACACATTCAAAAAAAAGAAGAAAAAAAATCTGCAACATATTCAGGGGGAGCTGCGAGTGTGAACGCACAGATGGATTAACACCCAGATTTGAGCCTGACTTGAGACTGACATGAACCTGACTTAAGTCTGACTGAAGCTTGACTTGAGCCTGACTTGAACCTTACTTAAGTCTGACTTAAGTTTGACTTGAGTCTGACTTAAGTCTGACTTGAGCCTGACTTGAGTCTGACTTGAGTCTGACTTGAGCTTGACTTGAGCCTGACTTGAGTCTGACTTAAGTCTGACTTAAGTTTGACTTGAGCCTGACTTGAACCTTACTTGAGTCTGACTTAAACCTGACTTCAACGCTGTCATCATAACTTTGGACTCGTCCACCATTTTGGATCTGATTTCTGGCTGTGATGGATGTGAGATGTGAGAACAGCTGAAGGCTGGGCGTCTTTTCACAGGTAAAAGAATCTACTGGGCGATCTAAAAACCATCAGAGCTTCTAACTGGGCCGAGCTGTTAGAGTGTGTGTGTGTGTGTGTGTGTGTGTGTGTGTGTGTGTGTGTGTGTGTGTGTAAAAAAAAAAAAAAAAATGGAGATGAGGGGCGGGGTCAGAGCCAAAGGACTCTGAGGAGTATTCCCTTGATTATTGTGGCATGGCCAAGTTTACACAAGAGTCATTGTTGAGCCCTGACCTCCTGAAAAGGTTGGTTCTAGCTGCTTAGTCCCCCCCCCCCCCCCCCCGCGTGTCACATGCTCAGTGGAATGCCGAGCCTGCGTACCTTTACTACAGATTACTATGATTGACTCTGATGGCCCTCTTTAACGTCTAATTGCCCCTCTCTACATACCCCTCACCCTCCCTCACAAGGCAGCACCAGGCTGAAGGCTCCTTCTCCATGACTGTTGACGTGTTTACACACACACACACACACACACACACACAAACACACACACACACACACACACAGAAAACTGAGATATGAACAGCATCAAGGTGACTCACCTGGCCTCTCCTTCCCCGTTCCTTTGCTCTCGGCCAGTTTCTGAATTAAGCTCTCCACGGAGGTGTTCTCGATGTTCCTCACAAACTCAGTGTGGACCTGAGAAATAAAAAATAAAAAAAGCAACGTGAAATCGACGAACTTCCCGCAGCAGAAATTTACTCCACGATCCACATCGGCCGCCAGGATTTGGGATTGATTTGTTGTGGTGGTTAAAAATGCACGGAGGTAACAGACGATCAATTCTTTGTACACTAACAGTCACTGCGATCAATCAGGGACATAACAGTTTATTAGGTCGTTTAATGTGGTCCACTTCACTTACTCCCAATAAAGGTCAGATTAAAGAGGAGATGTTGACCTTCTTTTTCATCGGTTTAACATGCGAGTGGAGGCTGCTGTGGAAAGTGACCACAGGTGGCTGCAGGAGCTGGGAATTGAACCCTCGACCTTCCAGTTGCCGTGGTTCTCAAATATTTCTTCTGTCATGATTCAGAAATTAAAGCCAAAAAAAAACATAGATGGATGGATGGATGGATGGATGGATGGATAGATGGATAGATGGATAGATGGATAGATAGATAGATGTGTGTTCATTTCCGTGTTTGCAAAACGTAAAGAAACTACAAATATTCACATCCACCTTAACTACTAAACGATAACGGTACAGGATGAGCACTGGTGGCGTGCCGTGCCCCGTGTGTGGATGCTTAGGTCCTCCAGGCGGGCGGATCCAGGTTCAAACCGGACCTGTGGCTCCTCCCCTGCATGTCCCTCCCTACTCTGTCCTGTCCTGTCCCTCCAACGACGACTCGACAAGCCCGAAAACATTCATTTAAAAAAAATAAATAAATAAAAATCTTTTATACGTTTATCTATTTACAAAAGACCTTCTCCCATTGGTTCTTCAAACCAACTGAATCCAGGAAGTACTCCTGTCCTTCCTTTTTGTCTTTCAAGCTTTCTGCGTTCGACACTGACGGTAACTTTGTCAACATCCAAAAATCGATGACCACGTGTGAAGGAAGCTCTTCCTGCGTCGGGCCGGGTTAAAGTTCAGCAGGATGATTTTAGAGCTTCCTGAAACGTTGACGGTCGTGTCAAAGAATGAAGAAAAACCAAAAAGCCAAAGGCTTAGCGTCACGTGTGGAGCGTTAGGTGTGACTCTGCTGCTTCGCTGTTGTCTGGTATTTATAAGGTTTATCTTCATGATTGGCCCGTGGAGACGTACTGTACTTAAGCGTCTTCCTCTGGTGTCAGCTCGTATCAGCGTTGTTGGCGCTGTGCTCTGCAGAGGCCCTTTGGGCAGTATCGGAGGAAGGGGGATAGTGTTTGTTTGCTTGTTTGTTTTGGATGTGCCCGTGTGCTTGTGTGTTCACCGAGGGGGAAAGTGAAAGCCATGTAGAGTTATGTGGATGAAGAACAGCGGCTGACTGCCATCTCGCCACAACCATTTAGATGTGCGTGATACTGTTAGCGCAGAGTGGCTCCACTTTCAAACCAACACACACACACACACACGTATGTTTCTGCCCCCCGGGCCCCCATGGAGAGGTGGAGTGCATTAGCCTTCTGTGCCCTGGCAGGAGAGGATGTTGGGGGGTGGGGGGGGTTGCCGTGGTGAGGAAGTATGCTCAGTGCAGCACACGCGATCTGTCAGGTGCTGCTGCCACGACGGAGGTCATCAACCCCTCTCTCTCTCTCTCACACACACACACACACACACACACTCGACCACATGCTCGAAACATGCATCTGCCTTCAAGGGATCCTCTCTCTCTCCCTCACACACACACACACACAAATGCTCACTTACAAAAACAAACACAGCACGCGAGCTATGACACACCTGCCCTTCTGTGAGTCTAAAGCCCTCTCCTCCTCCTCTGCTGTCTGAACCTAATACACCTATTTAAGGTCTTTTCCTTCCTCTATCCCCGCTCATCTTCTCATTCTAACCCTCTTACCCTTCATCCCCACTGAGCTGATCGCCGCTGTCTGTAAATACCTGCCAGGCTGACGTCTTTTTTTTTTTTTTTTTTTTCGGTGACACCTGCGGTCCCTCTTTTTGCCGTGAACAAAGCGTCTCTGCCTCGCCGTGACGAAAAAAAGGAACTCCACTTCGAGTCACAGTCTTTGATGAGCTGCAGTTTTTTCTGCTGACGTCAGATGCGAGTCGTCTCTCTCTCTTCACTCTCTGCACGAGTTTACCTTCAAACTTTCAGCATTTCACTAAAATCTTCTCTTAAATATTAGGAGCTTAAGATTTCTAATTCTGTTGCCATGGTGTCTCGGTGCATCTCGAGGTGTGCAGACACATCAGAGAAGAACTACAAGATCATGCAAAAATAAGGACGTCTTTCTGATGATGATTTGTGTTGACTAAAAAATACAACCCTTTCAATTCAATTAAAAAAACTTTACTAATCAATTTTTAAAAAAACAAAAAAAAACCTGAGTCCTATATTGTGTTTTATTTTGAAATTGACCGGACGCTGTGTGTGTGACTTCCTGTCCGGCTCGCTGTGTTCAGTCCTGCCTCTCGATCATTAACGAGAGAGGCAGCGAACGGCGTCATGGCGTGCTCGGAGTGAGTGTGTGTGTGTGTGTGTGTGTGTGTGTGTGTGTGTGTGTGTGTGTGTGTGTGTGTGTGTGTGTGTTTTGAACCTGTGTGACGTTTATATGAAGCCCACAGCACGTTACAGAGAAACATGAAGGTGACGTGTAAATATCAGCCGGACGTGATTCCAGAAGAGTTTGTAGCTGAACTTAAAACTCGTCTTTGCTCAGAGCAGAAACATCAATAAAATGACTCACAGCAACCCAACATGTGTGTGTGCAGTGTGTGTGTGTGTGTGTGTGTGTGTGTGCATATCTAACTCATTCAGCACTCACGACAACTTCTTTTCTAAATGCAAGTATATGCAAATGTAGCATCGTGTTTGTGTGACTGCCTGACAGCGTGGAGGCCTTAAAGCTCCGTGACTCAGCGCAATGCTGCAGCAGAGTCAAAAACCGGCCTCGGCCTCCCTCGCCCTGCTCCCCCCCCCCCTCTCTCTCTCTCTCCGCCTCACCCTGATGTGATGAGATCCCTCGTAAACCAGTTTGAAAAAAAGAAGAAAAAAAAAAGAAGTGTGCGTCTCAGATGGTCGTTGAGGCAGCAGCTCCATCCTTCAGAAGCAGGAGCTATGAAACCCGCACTCGCCCGTCGCTCTGTGTTCTCCCCACCGTGCCGCGCGGGGCTGCAGGCTGGACACGAGGAAGCATTTGTGAGGCTTGGTCGCCCTCTGTGGACATTAGGAGAACTGCAGCTTCACTCCCCCAGGCAGAGGGGGGGGGGGGGCAGAGCAGCAGATTGCAGCCCACTCTGTGTGGCGCTAATGTAAGTGTGATTGTTGAACAAATAAATGGAAAAAGAAACCTGTGCTCAGCGTTGAACGCAGATCCATGTAAATGATGTTTGAAAGCTCTTAAATTAATCACGTTTGATGCCATTACCTCAGACGTAAACCCGCTCTTGCAGAAACAAACGAGGCCGTGCAGAACTTTTAGATATCAGACGCAGGATTTAGCGAGTGTTTGGACTCGTGGAGGTGTTTCAGATCGGCTGGGAGGGGGGGGGGCGGGGAAGTTTTGATCAGTTTTTAATTGCTCGGCATTAAAGGCTGAAGGAACCATTTCCTGGTTCTCAGTTAAACGATTAGCGAGATCAAAGACAACGCTAATGGATATGACACACAGTGAACCCAATGAGCACAGCCCTCAGGTCAACAAGACACCTACTCCACCCAAAGGAATGTTACGTGTGTGTGTGTGTGTGTGTGTGTGTGTGTGTGTGTGTGTGTGTGTGTGTGTGTGTGTGTGTACACACACACTCACCTCTCCGATTTGAGAGTGTGTTTCTTCAACAGACTGCGAGTACGACTGGATGATCTCCTTCATGTGCAGGATGTGATTTTCTTCAATGTCTTGGAATTTCTGCAACACACACACACACACACACACACACAACCAGAGAAATAACATCATGGAGTCAGTCTCACACATGAAAACTCAAATGAGTAAAAAGAACGTACATCAATCAAAGACTGCAGATAAAAAGGGAGATACAGCACGGAGAGTTAAACCTGCATTCTGTGTGACGGCCAGCAGGGGGCGACTCCTCGTACAAAACGAAGAGGAGTGAATGTTTGAATCAGGCTGAAATCTAAAAGCTCCTCCCACAAGTCGTTGAATACTTTGTTTGATTCTGAGTTGGAGGTTCTTCTTTGAGTTTGTAGAGAGACGTATGGAGAACATAAGGAGGCGTGGACCGCCGTGCGACTTTGAGAAGGGGAGTGAGGCGGTTAAAAAAATCGATTCAAAAAGGTGTCACGGTTCGAAGACTAGAAAAAGGAAAAGAGGTGAGACGCTAACAGATGAGACAAAAACGGTGTGCAGATATTACAAGAAGATGGAGAACTTCACAAAAAAAAAAAAAAAAAAAAAATCACAAAGAGAAGCTCCGATCACCTCCCGATTCTCTCGTATCGTTACATCCCTAACTTTGAGATTTGTTTTGGAGTTTTTCTACTTTTATAGCAGAGATAGAAAAGTTGGATCGAGTTGGAAATCAGGGAGAGAAACACCGCAAGACATGCAGGAGAGGAGCCACGGGTCGGATTCAACCCCGGGCCTTCTGATTGGTCGTAGACTCTTTGAGGTAACTCGAGGACAAACGTATAAATAATGTGAGGAGGAAGAGGAGGAAGGAGAGGAAGGAGAGGAAGGAGAGGAAGGAGAGGAAGTCTTTTAACCACAAAGTCCGTCCTGCGTCCGCGCTGCAGAGACTCGTGTCATCCCACCGAGATAACAGCTAGCATACGTTCGGACAAAGAGAACACACATGCCGGTGCCCGGGTGATGTCACAGCTCACGTCCACATGTGCTGCGTCTGAGATGAGCCGTAGACTGAGGGACCGGGGGGGGGGGGGGGGGGGGCGGAGGAAGGGGGGCTTAGAAGTCTAACTGGAACCAGTTCTGGTGCTGTGGTGGAGGGATGGAGGGAGGACACGGAGGGCGAAATCTGTCGATCTGATTTTAATTTGGAGTTTATCTAATCAGACCTTCAGATGGATTCAATCAAGGATTTCCACAGCGATTCCGTTACAGAGGAAAAAACACAATCTGGAGATGATACAGGGCACTTAACATGAAACACACACACACACACACACACACACACACACACACACACACACACACACAGGGCCTGTTGGATTACACAAGACAAACGTCTCATGCCACAGAGACAGTAAACAGGGACTTTTTGAGGACATCCAACCGTTACGTACCTGCGCGGTCTCTGCCATCTTCTGTTCAAACTCCGACTTGGCCGCGGCGTATTTCTCCACGTACGACTTGTAGGTCTCTGTGGCTTTTTTGGCTTTCACGCCGGCCTGCAAAACACAAACAGACGCACAAACGGCGATGGCGAGTTTAAGCTTTGCACAATGGCCCCTCTGTTCTTCAAAGACCGAGAGAGAAAAAAAAAATCAGCGAGGAAACATCTGAAGCTTGTGAGGTTAAAGACACTTCATCACGCCTTATTACCATACCATGATTATGTGCGTGCGTGTGTGTGTGTGTGTGTGTGTGTGCGTGCACATGTGACCTCCCACCTTGTCCACATCTCTCTGGGTGGCCCCCTCTTTGCGGAGGCGCTCCTGCTCCACGGTTTTGGCGTTGTAGATCTCCTTGGATTTCTGCAGGGCCTGAGAGGTGGTCTGGATGTTCTGCACGGCCTCCAGCGTGGACGCCACTTCCTCTTTTGTCTGGTGACGCACAAACGTTTCACACAGTGACTCAGCCGACAATAATAAGTGCAAGTGTTGCTGTCGTACGGTCGTGTATGTCTCAGCCTGCTTCGTCCTGAACTCCACTCCTGTCTTTAGAGACTGTGACCTGTCGTTTGGAGACTTTTTGTGTTCATTTCAATAATATATAATTTGTTCTGATGTTTTGTGAACACGAAGCAGCAGGAAAAACAACAACAACACTGATGAGCTCCTGCTCCACACACACAGTGTTTACTTTGTGTTACTCACGCTGCTTAAGTTCACCGTGTATCCACGTTAGCCGAGAATCACGGAAAAAAACCCAGAGAGACTGAAGAAGAAAAAAAAAAAAAAAAAAGTGGAGGAGAAAGTGTGACAGCCTTTTTGTCATGCTAAAAGCACAAACACAGCTCCACTAATTCCGAGCTCCCTTTTTCCAGTTTGTGTTGTGTGGCGTCATGCGTGAAGATGTGAGCTGATGGTTCGTCTCAGCAGGGAGGAGAGACGTAGAGGAGCAGGGTGAGACTCAAACCAGCGCCGCACGCTACGTCCTTTTAGACTCAAATCTGCTCCTTTTCAGGATTTCTGTTTGGAGTCTCGTCTGACTGTAGAGCCGAGCCTGTTAGTGTGCGTGCTCCGTGTACACAGAGGGTTGAAGTGAGAGCAGGCAGGCGACCCGGGTTTGAATCCGACCTGTCGTCCCTGACTCTGCTGTCCTGTCTTTTAAATAAAGGCACAAAAAGTCCCAAAAATAAATCTTCAAACACGCTGATGAAGGCTTTCGCTAAAAAAGCGTCCATAGCTGGTTGATAGACTGAACAGAAGAAGCCTGAGTGACGTTCCCTGTCTGTTCCTGCAGGGGGCGCTGGAGTCTGTTTGAGTCAACCTAACAACAAGCTGAGAGCTGGAGCTGATTTTTAATAAAACACTCACAGTTAGTAACTTTCATCTTAAGAGGATTGTTGTGTTTTGGTTTTGGGAAATTTTGTGCAGCCGATGAGAGAGCTTATCCTTTTTAATTTCAGGAATTCTCCCCTCATTTTCTTTTCTTTTTTTTAATTTACCCCCCCCCCCCCATGTCCTTACCTTCTTGTGTGCTTTGGCCTGCTCCTCCACATACTTCTGAACCTCCTTGATAAGCTCCTGCAGTTTCCTCACCAGCTCCATGTGACAGCTGGCCAGCTTCTCCGTCGAGCTCTTGAACACATCCCACACCGGAGCGAAAGTGCTGCCATTGAAAACGCAAACGCTTTACACATACCGACACGGCAGCGACGACATCGAAATCAACGTCTGAACGGCTGCTCACGACTCACCCGAGCTGGGAGAAGTTGCCCGCTGATTTGGCGAGTTTGGTCATCGACCTGGCGTAGGCTTCTTCGATAGTACTCCTGAGAGAGAGCGAAGAAAAACAACAACACAGATCGCTTGTTTAATGGCAGCGTGATCACGTACTGCGTCTGACACACCCAATAAAGTCAGTGTAACGTCCAGAGTTTGATTTCACTTTTTCACCCGCAGCGAAGAGACGGGAGTAAAAAAGACACTTCAAACTCTGAGGCGGCGTTATCGTGAAGTCCTAAATGATGCATGTTTCATTTAGCCAGCCTCGCTCACTCACTCGCTCTCTTCCTGCAGTTACTTCACAGGAAGAAGGTCAGCCAGGGGGAAACGGGACAAACACACACAGGTACACACACACACACACACACACACAAGTACGCAAAACACAACACGGAGGACGGGCTCTAAATGCATCACACTCCCTCTTCTCCTCTCGTCTCTGTCTGGGCCCAGAATAGAGCCATTTTATTTTTACACTCCTGTGAAGACCGTCAGAGTGCCAGGAGTCACGTCTGACTCGAAATAGAACAATAAAAGAAGTGAAAGTAAAAGTTTAAAAAGGTGTGACGCTGATTTATTCATCTAAAACTTGTTTGGTTTTTTTTTTTATTGTGGTCAGGCGACCTTTTGACCTCCCGTTCACGCACGCACACCTCTTTCCAACATGGACTTTAAGAGTTGGAGGTTTTATTATTTCACACGTTTCTATCTGATCACCTTTGATCACTTCTATTTTTATATATTATATTGGTGCAGATGGTCTTTTTTCTTTGAGTTTCCTGCAAACAAAACAGTTAAGGCTTTTATTTTGAAGTCAGCTTTTAATTCTTATGGAATTTGTCTTATCGATTTGTTTTGTTTTCTTCGAGTCTGTTAGTTCTGACATCAATCTGCTTTACATCAATGTTTATTAGTCTCTTTTTTTCATAGTTCAGCTCCTGTGTGTGATTCTTAATTTTCATAATGTGCTTTTTTTAAAAATTGTCTTTAAAATAAACGCTGCTCAGGAGTATTTCCCCAACTTGCAGCAGAAATCATCTTTGTGTGTTTGTAGTTCATCAACAGGAAGTTAAGGCTGTTTTTAATCCTCCTCAGGTCTCGTCTTCAGAGTCTGAGGAAGCAAAAGAAGAAGTGAGAATAACGCAGCTGATGATGTTTATGTTTTATCTTGCTTGGCTGCAGAAAGCACCGACGAGGTTTGTGACACCCTGCAGGGATCGTCTTTGTCCACCAGAGGGCGCCACGGTGCAGCTTTTCAGAAGAAGGGGAAACTGAACTGAAGAGACCCCGCTCCTCGCTGCGACGCTGTGATTAGAATAAAACAACAAACAGAGAGAAGCTAAATAAACCCGGCTCCCGCTGAGTTTCTGTTGTCCTCTACGAGTCATTCATTCACTCCTCGGTACAGATTAAACAACTACATTCCCACAGACTGCGAATAGTGTTAATATGTGCTCAAAGCTGATTTATTACAGCCCGCCTCCAGGGTTTAAACAATGACCTGAACAGGTACAGGTGGGCTTAAAGGAAAACTTCAGTTGTCTAAATGTGTGCAGGAACAAAGTTGTCCTTGAATGCACCGTAATAATGAGGTGAAGAAAAACCTCCTCATCGTCTTTGTAGATCAGCAGCCACATCGATCGTGCACACTGAGCTTTTATATCAAACAGTCCGAGAGCATTCCTCAACGTCGGAATCCACGGTTGGATTCCAGCGGCAGAGCATCCATCATGTGGCGTGTTATAAACACACAGAAGCCACCGCCGCCGCCGCCGCCGCCTCCTCCTCCTGACGCTCGTCTTCACGGAGTGAAGAGGAATCAGAGTCGAGGCGGTTTTGACGGCTGTAGACGCTCAAGGAGAGGAGACGCTCTGTGAAACACTCAGCCAAAAAAACTCAAACACTTAACTTCTGCTCTACAAAACAAAATCCTCTCCCTGGTTTCCGTCTCTGTTCATTTTCCCATCCCTCCACTAAAGGCACAAAAAGACAAAAATGAATCTTTACAAAAATAATAAAAACAATAACAAATCCTCTTCGCTTTGTGAGTCGAAGAAGCGTGAAGGTTTTCTGCTTCTCACATGAGTTAGTAGCTACTGTCACGTTCTGAACGGTGACATCAGATCCTGCGTGTTTTATTTTGAAAATTAACCGGCTGTTTTGGTTTGAGTGACTTCCTGTCTCGAGGACGTCTCACCTTTCTCTGATGAAGTCCGTCAGCTCCTTGGACGATATTTGGCCGTGCTTCATGTTGTGGTAGAGGACGTCGAAGCCATTGTTTTTTTCACCCTGCAAGTCAGAGACACAAAAGAAGAAGAAGAAGAGATCAGTCATCGAAAACAAGCGGTGAGTGAACTAACCACAGAACTCTCTCTCTCTCTCTCGTGACGTCACCGTGAAGGCTCTCTCTACAAGCTGAGCTCGGACTGCGTGCAGAGCGTCCAGGTGTGTGTGCAGCAGCAGCCTCGGCTCCACCATGCTCATCTTCGCCATGTCTCACTGACAGTAACGGAGGTTGTTAAAGGAGGAAGACGGGGCTCGACGGGCGTCACACTGGAGTGAGTGAGTGTGTGTGTGTGTGTGTGTGTGTGTGTGTGTGTAACCATGCAACCAGAAAACAGTGTCCTCTTGCACCTAACATCCCTCTGAATTATTAATAAGAACGACGACCAATGAGAAGATGATGCTGGGATCAGATCGATCACATGACAGCTGATGACATCACAATAAATCAAACAGAGATGGGAGAAAGTATGAGGTCTGATATGGAAGTTATTTAAATATCGGACTGATGGCGCCGATCAAGAAACTCGCTTTGATGACTTTCCGTCAGTCCCCGTGTTCACCGAGCGCCGCCGTCTGTATCGATGAGTCGAGAGCGTTCGCAGCAGGAAAACGCCCAGGGTCTTTTTTTTTTTTTTTTTTTAAACAGGCGCTTCACCAAATGTAAGACATCCCCCGTCCAGTATTAGATTATCTTGTACCCGCATCCTCTTCGCTCCGTGTCTGCTATCTCAAATCTAAAACATGCAGTAAAACGTGATGTTGTCGACAGGCTGTTGTCATGGAGACAGCTAGGTGGACACGGGGGGCCGAAGAAGTGTCCACAAATCGTCTCCATGACGACGACGACGACGTTCAGAAGAGATGGAAACAGCTCCGTCTGCTTGATCAAAATTCAGTCATTTCAGTTTAAAAGCTTTAATTTGAAAAGTTGTTGCTGCTTCCTGTTTCAAACACATTTCCCTGGAATACTTTGAATTTTTAAGCATTTTTATTTATTTTCTCGTCATGCTGCATGCCGTCGTTTTTAACTTCTTCGCTTTAACGCCAACCACATTTACTGCCGAAGCAGAAGAAGCACAAACAGCAGCTCAACTTTCTCCTGTGATTTGGAAGAAGAGAAACAGAATCCCGTCACTTCCTGCTTCAGTCTCTTTGTTCAGGGAGGGAGGGACACGCACACATCATGACAAACACATCAGCTGGGACTGAAACACTGCTGCTGCTTCTTCTGGGGTTTTTTTATTGGCTCTGACTGAAGGTCAGCCTCACTCTTGACTGAATGAGCGGGGCAACATTGTCTTTCAATAAAGATTTTATTGCCATTTTATAAGATTTTGGAACACTTCAAAATACACACACGCACGCATACTTACAACTCAGAAAGACAGCAAAAAAACCCCTCTAATACAGAGAAAAGATAATATAAATAATATTAATAAAGTAAAACAAATAGCACTTACAAAAGGAATAAATAAGTTTAAATAAAATAAATTTAAATAAAATAAATTTAAATAAAATAAGTTTAAATAAAATTATAAATAAAATAAATTTAAATAAAATTATAAATATAAATATAAGTTTAAATAAAATTATAAATAAAATAAATTTAAATAAAATTATAAATATAAATATAAGTTTAAATAAAATAAACAAAATATATTTAAATAAAATAATAATAAATAAAAGTTTAAATAAAATTATAAATATAAGTTTAAATAAAATAAACAAAATCAATTTAAATAAAATAATAAAAAATAAAATAAGTTTCAATCCTTCCTCTTCTTTTGCCCCCTTTCCTCCAAACAGAGCGGGGCAAACTTTGCTTCACCTCAGCCACAGCCGGCTGCAGATATTTCCTGGAGCGCTCCACAGTCAGCAGTTTGTTGAACGGCGGGTGAGACAACACGATGAGCTCTGACAGAGATGAAAGGTCGGGATGTTTGGGACAAAATGAAACCCAGAGCCACGCTCAAATAGCTCGATATTTACACAGCAAACATCCTCCTCTAGGCTGCGCCGCCTTCTTTTTTTTTTTTTTTTTTTGCCTGGATCTGGAGATCACCATCGATCAAAACTTAATCCGTGAACCGGTCTGAAGCAAACAGCGTCACATGCAACAACAAGGTGAAGCAGCTTACGTAACACTGGCCTGAGACACGAAGCGGGACAGACGCTTGGCCAATCGGCTGACAAAACAGGGAAGTGAGTAAAAAAAAAAAAAAAAAAACCCACACAAAGCAGAACAGCGACAGGAAGAGGGTCGAACCAGAGCGCTCATGTGGAATGTGATATCGACGAATACAAAGAAAAAATACAAACAAACACAGGAACCAGCTCGGGCGTTTCTGACTTCTTCTACAATACTCAGATTTATTTTAAAAACGATCACAGTATGAACGACTGGCTTCTTAAAACGTACAAATTAAACAGTAATTATTGCAACTCTGGGCCGGTGTGCGTGGGAAGCAGCCCTCGTCTGGACGCTCATCGATGAAGAGGCCCGGCGTCGGCTGTTTGATATTCTAACCACACGTCGAGGAAGTTCTGTTTCTGCATGCAGCGAGAGACGCTCCGCTGCACGCCGAGAGGTCAGCGCAGACCTGTCAATCATGGCGTCGCTTTCTGCAGAGGGAGCTTCCAGAAAACGGTTCATTGACAGGAAGAGAGCGAGATCAATATTCAGTCTCTGTTGGTGCGTCTGCCTCGTCCGGGCTGCACGGGAGCTCAGCACCGTTTGCTTTAAGACGGACGGAGCACGGCGAGCACAGCGAGCACGGTTCAATTTGCTCTCAGGCTTTTGTTGGAAGAAGTGCAAACCATCACAAGCAAACATCACAACATAGCATGAAGTGATCCTTACATGGCGTGGGGGTGCAGATATCTCTGACCTGTGGTGGCGTTCATAACACGCCTGGCCGATAAAGGATCAAAACTCATATCTGGATATTTTATGGATAGATATCGAGTTGCACAAGAATTTAAAACTTCCTGTTTATTGTTTATTTTTTGTGATGCAGAAAATTAATTGTCTCCAGAGAGATTTGTCTCCTCCCCGGATGGAAACAAACTCCGGCTTGTAGAATCGACACAAACACAAACTTAAAGGTTGTTAATCAATCAATTCCATCGTTCTGAAGGGAAGAGCTCCAACGTTAACATCTGCCCGACAGACGAGGAATTCAGTCGTTTCTTTCAGCAACATATTAATATCCTGCGTGCACGGAGTCCAGCGTTCGCTCGCTGACGGGTGGTAATGAAACCCATCACACACAGAGAGAGAGAGAGAGAGAGAGAGAGAGAGAGAGAGAGAGAGAGAGAGAGAGAGAGAGAGAGAGAGAGAGAGAGAGAGAGAGAGAGAGAGAGAGAGAGAGAGAGAGAGAGAGAGAGAGAGAGAATTACACCGCCCGCTTGTTCAAACAACAGAAGAAGAACACCTGTCTGTCAAAACATCCCAACTTTACTCGCCGTGTCACAGATTCAGACTCATCGCCGTGTGATCTCGGCTTCCTTCCACTGTCCTCCTTTGAAAACAAACGCTGTGATGGCGTGCATGCTCCTACCGCCAACGCACCTGCCGCTGTACGTGGAACTTTACCCGACTGTCCTCGGGTCGAATTTTTCTGCAGGAAGTCGAGGGGAGCCGGCGTGACCACGAGCAGGAAGTGTTCAGGAACGTGAGATGTAAAAAGGTCAAAGTGTGATCGCAGCGTCAGACTCGGTCGCTCCTGAGATTTTTTTGACGCTTTTTGAATCCGGTCGAGGAAAAAGACGGCGGCACGCCGGACATCGCAAGCGAAGAGTCGGCGTGTGCATGAGCAATAGACTATAATACAGACGTCGTTAAGAAGGTGTCAAACTAAACGCCGACCTCAGGGGTCACTAGGGGTCATTTCCTTCTACGTCTAGCTGAGGTTCATTTGTATGTTATATCAGAGGTTAAACATTAATCATGTTTGCACAGTATTTTATTTTACAAGCAGCGAACAGACCAGAGCTCAACCTGCTGACAGAGACGCAGGAAATGCTTCTCAGCAGCGTGAGAGCGAATAAAACACGACATCTTCACAGTCTGTGCAGCCGTGATGCATCATCATCATCACATGAAGGTGCAGCGTGCAGCGTGCAGCGTCACGGGGAGCGTGCAGCGTTAGCATGCTGGAGGAAGTCTTCAGGATAGGATTTGCACCAGCAGCAGAGTTACGTACTGACTCCACTCCTTTCTGTGTTTAAAGGGCGAGTCGCGGTGGCGGCGGCGAGCGGCGTCTGCTCTGCACGCTCTGCTTTCAGGAATCTCAGGTCATTTAAACACACGAGTCTCCCTGCTGACACAGACGCACTGTGAACTGTGCACACAGCCCGGAGCGCACAGCGAGCAAGACGGCAGCATGATGACATCAGAGCGTCTGCCCGACCGGGGCGCGCACGCACACACGCACGCACGCACACACACACAGAGAGAGGTCGGCCTTTGTTTGCAGTACAAACATTAAACGTGTCCGTCAGTGAACGGTGTGACATCACAGAACAGGTCATCCAACCTGTAAACTTCAAGTCAACGTTTGACTCAACCGAGAAGAATAATAGAAATGTCTCCGACTCTCACAGCCACTTTTAACCTCTCACCTGGATTCCTTTTAACTGTTAAAATATAATATAATATAATAAAATATAATAAAATAAAATATAACCCACGCTCTGAAGTTTCAGGCCTTCAAACCAAAAATGTTCATCGAACAGACCCAGAGAAAACGTCTGGATCTGAAGGCTTCCCCCAACAAGTCCTCTTCTTCTTTTCTTGCTCTACATTTTGCCTCCATCATTCAGTGAGTAAGAGAGAGACACACACACACACACACACACACACACACACACACACACACACACACACACACACACACACACACACACACACACACACACACACACACACACACACACACACACACACACACACACACACACACACACACACACACACACACACACACACACACACACACACACACACACACACACACACACACACACACAAGAGAGTAGAATGGCATCCCGGGGCTGTTGGCTCTATCAGCACTGTTTGCTCATCACACTGCCATCTATATTTCCCCCTGACATGCTGGAGGCTAACAGACTCCATGTTTGACACCTCCTCCTCTTCCTCCTCCTCCTCCTCACACACGTGCAGCCTGAAGGTGGATCATCAGAGCCGACTACCAGGACTGGAGATAAGTCCTTCAAACCAGACCAGAGTTCTGCCCGGACCCTGGTCCGCTCTGTGCCGACAGTCCGCAGCACGGAGAGCAGAGACCCTCGACTGTCTGACTGTGTGAGCACTTTGCGGGGACAGATGAGCGAAAAGATCCAAGGTCGTTCTCCCAAGAACTGAATGGATGCATGGGATATTTTCTCGTGCAGACCTTTCATGTCCTTACAGTGAACTTGAGTGCTCAGCTTAAATCACTGAAGAGCAGGAAGGAAGGCCGAGCTCACTTCCTTTTTTTTTTTTTATATTTTACATTTTGGCGACCAACATTTTATTTCGGTCTCAAATTCACCGTCCAGGACAAAAACTCTGATGATCCCGATTCCAACTTGACTTTAAAGGCTGCAGTGAACTCACAAACGTGTGCACAATCACATGCAAACAAACACTGGGGGGGAAAAAAAAAAAAAAAGGGAAATGGACATTTGAAATGTGCAAGTAAAAGCAGAGAGCGGAAATGTTGCAGCCAGGATGCGCTGAAGAGCGGCAGCTTTGACAGAAAGTAAAAACACTCCTGCAGAACGTGTTTACTCAGCTGAGCGTGTCGTGTGCAGGACAGATTCAAGACGAGATTACAGACGAGGACGACGATGACACGACAATGACACGTCAAAGACACGAGAGCGCTGTTTGATAACAGACAGAGATTATAACCTGTGTCTGCATGAGGTGATGATTGGTAGTCAAGTCGAGGAGAAATGAATGCATCAGCTAATGCCAAGACTGTGTGTGTGTGTGTGTGTGTGTGTGTGTGTGTGTGTGTGTGTGTGTGTGTGTGTGTGTGTGTGTGTGTGTGTGTGTGCGTGTGTCCTGCATGCTAAACACACAGCTGATCTTTGCCATCACTGGTGTCTCTTGTGGCTCTCTGAGGGGCACAAAGGGCAGATTGAAGAATCACGAGTGTCTCCTCTCTCTCTCTCTCTCTCTCTCTACCGTTCACTTCATGATGGAGTCTCCTTCACAGCTCTCACTGTGTTTCTTAACTTCTCCATCACTAGAGCCGTGGTCGGAAGAGGCCGGAGTGTGGAAGTTGCTGGATTTCCCACGTTGTAGCAGAAACAAGAGAACGTGGTTGAGAAACACTGAAACTCGTCGAGTCATCAAAAAGTTCAGGACACAAAGATCTGAAGTCTCGTCGTCCTCGGACGTATTTTTAAGCACCAAACAGCCGAGAGAAAGCGGCGCCTAGAAATCAAAGCTCGATCTCACCTGATGAATCCTTCTCATATTTACTGGCCACATAAATCCCTGATTGGTCGAGCTCTGACGTCTGCATGGCACACACAGAAAAAAAAAGTTGGCAACTTCAACGGTAGCGAAGCGTCGCCAACATATTTGTGCAATCGACACCGCGGAGGAGTCGGGCCGCATTCTTCTGTCCATCAAAAACATGAAAAAAATCAAAACACCTGACACGTATCACTTCGTCTTGGACTCAAAGCAGACGAGAATCTCAGTTATGATTTATTTTTATCTTATTGTGAGGAAGAAAGAAAAACAAACTTTTGCAACAGACTAGACTTTTATTTTGAAGTCTCATACTGTAACCGCCTCTTATTTTGAAGGTGCAGCGTATCCTCTAAATGTTTCCTCCAGATGTGTCGCTTTACAACAAGTCATATTTAGTTCAGCTCAAATATGACACCTTTTTTTATTTGCACATCGACACTGAACTTCCTGTCTGACTTCAGGAAGTAAGGCTCGTTACGAAGCATCGATCACATATTTGGGTGAACTGTTCCTTGTTGTTGGTGGTGATAATTATGCGTCACAAACCAGTGGACTAAGTAGGGCGAAACCGACATTCACAACCTCTAAATCAACTTTTGATTATGATTATTTAGATTATTATTTTCAGGGCGGAGTCACATGATGACAGCGTCCGTCGTTTGGACACGCTTAGTGTTTGGGGATGACGACACCACACACCAAGAGGTCAAATTTTAAACACTGAGGAAAAAAAGTGTTTGAAAGATTTTTTCTTTGCTGTTTTAGAGAAGTTCATTTTTTTTACTTTAAATCTCAAATGTGCCGTTTTTAATTTCAAGCAATGTTTAAAATTTCAATTCCAAATATTCAATTAATCACCACAAAATAGTTCCTCAGATATTCACCCTGTCATCAGAACAAATATCCCAGCTTTAATACTTTAAAGCATATTTACAGAAGAGGGCGTGTCAGTGAACAACGAGGACAAAAAATAAATAAAACTAATCGTTCATTCATCGTAATCGAGCTCAAACGTTCATTTAATCGTCATGTTGATTTGAGGTCACGTCGCCCGGCTCTATACATCAGTTTTTCAGTTCAATGAATCTGTCATTATTTAGAAGTAAACCTGATTTAGACATAAATAGAAGTGTGTATATTGCATTATTCTGCATTTATCTTGCACTACATCACTTTGCACCTGATCATGTAAAACGCAGCTCTGTGTTTTTAATAAGTTTAGGTACAACAGATAGAACCCCCTCCATTCTGTATATAATAAACCCAAAACAAGATATATAAGCCCCCCCCCCCCGGTCAGAATAAACAAATTAAACCTGTGCAATTAAAAATAGACTTATACCTATATAAAGAAATGTACATAACTTGTGCAGGTAAATAAAAATAAACTTAAAAAGAGAGACCTCTGCAGAGGTGTAAAAGCTTATTTATTATTTACGTATTTATCTTAGGTCTACTCTGAGTGTTTTTGTCTTTGAGGCTCGAGTGTTTAATGTTTAAAGCTTTAATAAAAGGTCTCCAAAGAAAGCTGACTTGAATGTGACACTCAGGGATTTTTACTTTTCTACCTGCAACAACAACAGAGCCACGTCAAGAAGACAAACAGACCAACACACATATATAAACACACATCTATTTAAAGAGTAGAAGAAGAAGCACTGTGTAAATATTACACTTTTCGACAGAGTTTAAAGGGCGATTTCGCGTTTTTTTTTTTTTTTTTTTAAAGCTGTTCTCTAACTTACTAAACATCTGGCCTCTCACTGAAACTTTGTGACGGAAGAGAAATGACGAGTCCAGGCTGGTTTGTGACTGACGCGCCGCGGCGTCCAATGGCATTCGAGGAACTCGCCATAAACATTCCAAGCAAGTCCGAGACGGCCAATTAGCGCACGCAGTGGGCGGGTCCCTTTGAGATTTCATGTTAGATGGGTTTCCAGAGGCCCCCCCAAAAGCCCCGGAGTGGCAAAATAATATTTGCCGAGGAAATGTAACGATGTCCGGGTGGCTGCTGACCGGTTAGCCCCCCCCCCTCCCTCCAAACTAACGAACAAGCCGGCTTCTTGTGTGACCGTAATAACACTTGATTCCTGGCTGACATGAACATGACAGAGGCAGCACAGCAGTACAACAATTAGGGGTGAAAAAAAAGCACCACCTACCCAGAAACTCTCCAGGAAGTACGGCGTTATCATCTTGTTTTATTCCAAACTTCGCCGCAACTCTCAGAATTATCGTCGCTGCAACTTTTAACGCGTAAATCATCCGCCGTCCTCCTCCCTCCTGTTTCTGTAGTTATCTGCCTTTCCCCTTTCTTCTTCTTCTCCTTCTCCCTCCCCACCTTCAGACTCCACCTCCACTCCGCTGTGCAGCAGCTTCTCTCTCTCCAGTGGAGGAAACAGCGCCCCCTGTGGCGGGTCAAAAAAGGAAAAAAAGACACGGAGTGGCAGTCGCTAGGTAAAATGTTGCCTTCAGGTACATCGCGTAAATTCCTGTACTCAGCGAGAAATGTATTTTTTTCATTTTAAATCAGTAGTTTCCAAACCTTTTTTTTTCTTGCGGTCCAAAATTGTTGTGTTTAAATCCCTAGAACAATTTAAATAATATTGTAAGAAGTTTGGGAGTTAGTTACCTGTCTTGCATATTACCTGCCAGTGTCTGTGGTGTATTTCTTGCAGAGGATAAAATATTTTTGGTGATTCCAGAAATACTTTTGTTGGATTTTTTTTATTCATTTTTCCGCAATCATACAGTAATGTTAGTGCAGTTGACCTTCAGGGCCACCATAAAAGTGGACTCCTTAGAACAAGATTATCATGCATTACTCTAACTCTCTGTAGCTATTATCCATCATTTACCACTGACTGTTACTGCACTAAAAACATGCTGCACAGTCATTTTAAGTGCAAGTTTATAGCAAGAACTTCCAACGATTTCTGTGTATATAGTTTTTATTATTACTGGTATTATCTTTATTGTTTTTTATTTAAATGTTTACCCCCTGCACTTTTCAATATTCCTCTACAAAGGATCAATACAGCTTATCTTAAATTTATTACTGCAACATCAAAACATCCATAAATAAATCAGTGTCAGCTTTATTGGCCAGGTTTGTTTGCACATTCAAGGAATTTGACCCCGTAGTGGTGAGGAGTGCAAAGCAGGCTGGGCTAAACATGATAATAAATAGTGTAGTTATGTTCCAGACGGGTTGATTGAACATGAGATAGTTTTCACAGTATTTACAAAGTGTGTGCAAAGTGTCATGACACAGGTTGTCAGATAATCCTGACTAAAACCAGATTTAGACTCTGCTGCTCTGAACAAAATATCACAAACACAACGAAAATGAGTTTAACCAAGAAGAGGCTTGTGAAGTAAATTGCATCACTATAAAATTTAAGTTTGATTCCCACAATCCCTCATCGAGTGCCTCACCAAAAAACTGGTAAAAAAGGATCTGCTAAATTTGAGTAAAGAGACGAAGGCCTGAGATAATGTAAACAGTTTATTGGAACAATGTACAGATTCAAGCAATGGTAACCATTCACATCCACTATATCATCTTACAAATATTACAAAATTACTACAGTACAATATAGAGTCTTTGCATGATCCAAAATATTTGGTGGCCCCAAAAAGTATTACTTTTTTTTTTTTTTTTTTTTAAATTCAGCAGCTTATCAAAAAAAGAGAAAGAAATCAAACCATGTTTCTATCAAAATGATGTTTTTGCTTTTTATCAGCAAAAAATATGAAGGCAGATCGTCTAACCGAGAGAGAGAGAGAGAGAGAGAAGGCTAAATGAGAGGACAGGACTTTCTTTGACGACACATTCCTTAATATTGGTGGGTGCTTTACAAAATACACGCTTGATAAAGCTTCGTAGAAAGTCTGCAAACATGACGTTTGAAACTGTACGTTTACACGTTGGCGACAGGGTTGGAAATTAACTTTGTCTCCTACCTGCTGATCTTTACCTGCCACCTTTTCACCGGCAGCTTGATGTAATGAAGCGTAATATCTAACTGTTTTATGAATAACAGAAAAAAAAAATATATATATATATTTGTGAGGCTGGTAAGAGTCTCCGCTGTCTTCAAATGTTAATTTGGTTTACTGAGCTGTGAAAGAAGCTCAACTGAGAGGCAGGACAATCAATGTGTTGTTTTAAAATCGCTCAGTTTCGTTACTTTTATTTTCCCGCCGAATAAAACCCAGCCGTATTTGGTGGGAGAGGGGGGCTACAAACCACGCCCCCTAAAAAATACACCCAATTCAATCCAATCTAATGTAACCTTCACCCTAACCAATTGGGTGGGTGTGGTTTGCAAAGGGGTGTGGTTTGTAAAGGGGCGTGGTTTATAGAGGGTGTGGTTTGTAAATGGGGCGTGGTTTATAGAGGGGCGTGGTTTGTAAAGGGGGCGTGGTTTGTACTGTCCCTGCAGCTGGGTAAACTTGGGGCTAATTTCCAACCCTGAAGGTCAACCTACTGTACGTCTTTGCATTTAAACTCAGTGTTTCTTTAGATACAGAAGACTGTATATCTATTGCAAAACGCCAACTAAGTATTTGCTCTCAAGGCATTCTGTGCACTTGACTCTAAGTGTTTAAACCGCAGTCTTATAACAATCACTTTGGACTATAAAAGCACGTTAATTATGTGCAAGTTCCCGTTAGATTCTTCCCCCTGCTTTGCAGCTGTAATCATGTTGGACAGGCAGCCGTGTGCTGCACACATAAGGACACTAATGTCGTTTAACACCCACACGTTCTGAAATAAAAGGGGCGAGACTGATCTGAAGAGGAGATGCATAAAAAGGCAAAAACACACGAGGGCTGAACGAATAACACTGAACACAGACAACCTGAGGTCAACACATATTCAAGTAGTGAAACACAACTACAATGGATAGCAGCAGTCGAGTCAGAAGTACAGCACAGTAAAGGTGGGGATCGTTTGTGTTTGACATCCACACACACACACACACGCACACACACCCCATCGAGCTGTAGTTACTCCATTATTTTGCATGCCAAACAGCTGGAATGTGACGAGACGAAATCACTTAAACACAACATGATGTGGCACATACACGTCTCTGCCTCTGTATTCCATGATGCATTAAATCCTGTATTCACGAGTTCATCTTATCAGTGTTAAAATCGAACCGAGCAGGTGAACGCGTCGTCGCTCTGTTCGCGTTTGTCTAAGACACTAAACTGCTTTAAAAACGAACACACTTATTGCATTTCTTAAAAAGCATTTGAGCAGCAGTTTCTCATTTTTGTGTTCCAGCGAAAGTTATATTCAAGGATTTTGGCTACATCTTCATTTAGAAGCACTCGCTATTTAAAATGTGAGTGCATTCAATGTGCATTACAAATGTTTAAAATACTGCAGTTATTACTCTGGCCAGCAGAGGAAACACTTACTGGCTGGGCATTAAAAAAAAACAAAAAAATAAAACAATCAAACTAAGTCTCTCCAACCCATCATGGAATACATTCAGGCTTCATGTAACTTAAAACACTTTATAAAATAGAACAGCGCAAACACAACCGGAGACGATAACAGCGTTGTAGTTTCACAGTATTTAAAATCTATACATCCAGCTATGGGGTAAGAATTAAGGGAGGAACCTCCAGCGATAAAGCCCCAGTGTTGTAATACATTAATGGTTACTATGCACTTAAAAAAAAAAAAAAAAAAACTTGAATCAAAGCGCCCCTCCCTCCCCAATAATCCCTCCCCCCCCCCCCAGTTCACACTTTACGTTGGGGTGTGAGGGGCCACCAACATGCAAGAGATGAAAGCATCCAAGTACCCCACAAACAAACAAACAAAGAAAAAAAAAACACAACCACCCGAAACATTACACAGTCATCCTGGAGATCATGCTTTTAGCACAAGGAGGCCAAACAGCCAAGAAAGAAAGACATCGAGAAATCAACGTGTTCCACATTCGCTCGATGGACTGCCAGAAAATCTACGAGACAGGATCCGAGGAGCTTCTCCTTCTCTCTCACACACACACACACACACACACACACACGGTATATAAAGGATTTAAAGCTCTGCAACGTCACACGCCACAAGACCGAACGCCAACGTCACATCACAGCCAAGATTGTTGACACCTTTTTTTTTTCTCTTTTATTTTGTCCCACATTTCCCTGCGTGCGTGCATGCGTGTGCGTGTGTGTGTGTGTGTGTGTGTGTGTGTGTGTAAACCCTCCAGGCATGCTACACTACAGCTGAGCGCCGGCTGTAATTCTCTGTTGAAACGGAAAACTGTAAATAGATTTTTTTTTAAAAAGACGAGGTCAAAGAAGAACCTTATCACAGGGTCGATGACGACAGCCGTCCAAAACGTAACACGCATCACTAACGCTCCACAGCTTCACATCACAACGGTACACGCATGCTACCTACTCCCACAGAAGCTGCTCTTTGTGCTCTTCACTGACACTTTTAACAGCCTTCGTCCTGCTAAAGAAGAAGACGCTCGTCCAAAGACATGGCTCTAAAATGATTCATTAATCTCCATGATATGCAGCATTATTAAATTAAAAATCCCACCCCACTCCCACCCCTGCTCTGATAGCATTAGCCGCTAGCAGTCAGCTGTTTGGAGGAGAGCTCTCTTCTTCCTCCACAGGTTCGACTTCAGTCCTGTAGAGAGCGAGTACACCGTCCTAACCTTCCTGACCTTATTTTAAATCCACTCCTAAATGTGCAAACTCCTCCTCGAGCCTTCACAGAGTCGTGTAACCCTTCTGTTGGACATTTCTTCTCAGTACGTCAGGAAACAGGAAATAAGATGTTTGTGGGCATACATGGATTGAGAGAAAGAGAGAGAAACGAAAAAAAAACAGGTGACAAAGTTCATTATTTTCCAACTTTCGGTTTGAGAACGTGAATTTTCCTCCCATGATAAGGTTGTTCTGCCGGTCCCTCCCCCGCCCACACCCTCCCACCCCCTCTTTGCCTGTGCATGGGGGCACCGAGCACTGCAGCTACCACCTCCCACCCACCCCGTCAGTCAGGTCGGGAAGGGGTCCGCACCCCTTTCCCTCCCCGTCAGCAGGCAGACCCTTCCCCCCGATAAAGGGTAACATGTTCCCTGGGTAAAAGAGGTTCCCTATGTTGTCTCCCGTAGTTAATCACCTGTGGACAGAGAAAGGGGGGGGGGGGGGGGGGGGGGCAACATTAGAATATGAAAATCAAAAATTTAGTAATCGATAAATGAGAGAGGAAACGGACCCCAGTGATGAAGCTCACTGCTGAGGGAACATTTACACCCCGTAAAAGGTCGCCAGACGTTCTTTAAGTGGCAGCGGGAACTGATCTGAGAAGCGCGTCCAGTTCTCCTCTCCCACCTGGTTCTTAAACCCGTGAAGGATCTGAAATCAGACACCAGGGAAAAAAAAAAAAAGTCAGAACAGTGAGGGCCGCCTTTAAAAATAGACCCCGAGCATGACGAGCGCGTCGCCGCAGATGCTGACATTCTTCTGTTTGACCACTGGGGGGCAGACACGGTTAGTGAGGCACTTCCTGTTTGTTTGGTTTTACCTTGTAGAACATGTCTCTGAGATCATCCTTTGGATTCACCCAGGAGGCCACGGCGTCACAGAAGAAAATAAAATCCTGTTTGAGAGGAGAAGAGGAAGAAGAAACGAGGACACGTTTGAATTTGCGGTGCGACCAACAAACCCACCAATCACAGGAGCCCGGTGCGAGCGGACCTCACCTGAACTACACCTCCGGGGTTCACACTGATCATAGTGCAAATTCCTCTGAACGCAGAGTCTTTCTCCTCGTTGTCTCTTATATTTCGCAGAGAGGTGCACCTGACGAGAGCGACGGCCACATTTAATATCAGACGAATAAAAACACAAACAAAAAAAACAACAATCTCACAAACATGTTGAAATCTACTAACGATGCTCTCTAACGTGTTATCTGTGGAAAAACTTTCATAAGGTGTCTTATCCTCAACTTCCTCAGCATGATCAGACTTTATGTGTGCGTCTACGTGAGGAGAAAAATGTGTCTACGGTGTCGTGAGCTAAAAACCACCACGAGTCAAGCATGCACACGCAACAGATTCAAACATTTAACTTTAAAACAAAAGAAAAAAAAAACGCTGATTTTGACGTCTTGACTTTTGTCTATGAGTGATGTGTTCAGCTCGAGCTCGTCTGCAGCCATCTTGAATATAACGTTACTCTACAGAAGGGTTGGGCTCTTTGCTTTTTTGTCGGGACAGGCACATGCAGCTGGACGACTACTAAACGAGAGAGGCCGTTAAGGAAATGCTCTCTTTGTTTCGGAGCACCAAAAAATAAAAAAATAAAAAAATAAAAAAGCAACACTTGTGACAAATCTTGATCCCCCCATGCATCTTTTAGGTTAGCAACAATTAACAATGACGAAAAACTACAAATTAAAACAAATCAATATATAATACATGAAGGTGCTACTGAGGCAAAAAAATAAATAAAAATAACCACACGGAGGACCTAAAAGAGGACAGGGTTAGTAACATGGTTGGCAATGATTTACAAACTGAGAGGAACCAAAAAAAGAAAACTTTTTTTTTTGAAGAAGAAGAAGAGTGAGGAGAGGAGTGAGAGCGACAGTGGGGGAGAGAGAGAGGAGGGCGGGGTGGGGCGGGGCGGAGCAACAGGAGACAGACGAAGAAGAAAGAAGGAAAGCAGAGAGGAGATGAATTAAATAAAAGATTGAATAATACACACCAGGGTCTTATAAACTGCTGTAGCATGGGTGCCACCTCTTGAGGACAAACGTAACCAAGACGACCAATTGTTATTGCTAAGGTAACGCAATCACGGTTACACACCACCAAACGCCAACCAAGACATGAGCAATGAGGAGGGGGAGGAGAAAAAAATAAAGAAAAAACAAACAACTCAGAGACATAAAAATCAACAGAATCTGTGTGTGATAATAATAATAAGAATAAGAATAATAATAAAGAGAGAGAGAGAGATTTCACTAGCGTTGATTATTACTGCCCCCCGTCTGTCAGCCAGGAGGGGGCGGGGCGTAAAATATGACACTCTACAAAAAAAAACATACAACACGTTTAAGGGAGAACACATTGACAACTTTGACAGGACATTCATAGATAGAAAAAAGAAGGCAAACAATGGCATCTGCGTTCAGAAATCAGAACAGCTATCTGATTGGGAGGCGTTAGCTTGATTTGGAAATGGACACAGATTTCTCCCTTAAACTCACAAATGTTAAAGTTTTTCAGAGGAAACAGAAATGTTTGTTGTTGTTTTTACAAAGAAAAAAAAAAGAAAGAAAAGAAAATGACAAGATTACTCCAAGCCAACTACATGGAGGGAGACTAGTATCCAGCACAGCAGAGGAGGAGGAGGAGGAGGAGGAAGAGGAGGGACCTAAGTTTAAGAGACACAAAACTATGCAACATTCTCATTAACAAACAGGCATTTATGAACAGTCCAATGACACATGCAGAAAGCAGATGGTATGCTCATCAGAGTACAGTTCAGTGCAGGATAAACTCACATCACGGCTCAATGTTTACATTCTGAACCAGTTCACTAAACTGGGTTCTCTTCAAGCCGGATCCTGATTCATGACTTTAAATGTTTTCCCCAAAAAATGTTGAGACGCTGTGATAAAAACATGAATAAAAACACAATGTGATAATGTGCGAAACACCTCCAAAATGTGATTAAAAATTAGAACCAGAGAATTACAGACGTGAAATTTTGCCATTTTTAAATATTGTAAATCAATCAAACTTAATTTGTGTAGCACTTTTCATCCAAAGACGTATCACAAAGTTATTTTCAGATCCCCACTTGTGAATTTTAAAGTTTTTACACGTACTTAAAACGGCAGTTGCAAGCAGCTAAATGAGACTACAATGGTTGTCATGGAGACATAAAACGTCATCACATCGGGAACTCTCTCGCTCATCCTCCTTAAAGCCTCTAGTCGTGTTTTTCAGAGCTCTTGTAAATATTAGGTTCATGAACAACTTATTAAGCTAACGTTTAGCTAGCTTGTCAAAACCGCTGATTAGATCGATGAAGCATGACGGTCGTGACGTCAAAATCAACCGACCGCGGTGTAGTTAGCTTGTAGCATAACGTTAGCTTTTTACTTTTCTCGGCTGCGTTGAACAAAACAGCTACTCATCAGAATCGAGATTATTTTTTGCAAGGATCCAACATTCACTTCCTTGTTTGAGCACAGTTGTGTTTACATGTCCCTGAATCATCACATTCTGTATTCATTCACATTTTCGTCCCACATTTTTTAGAAACAGGTTTATACGTTGTTGGTTTTTTTTTTTTTTTTTTTAGCCTTTTCCGTTACTTTTTGTTTCCAATCACTTCATTGAAAGAAAAAAAAAAAGCAAACGGGTCAGGAACAGATATTCATCCAATGGCATTGCAGTTCTCATCACTTTAACGTATCCTGCATCAAACTTTGGCCATTCTTAACAACATTTAACATCTATTGGCAGATATGCATCCACATTTAAAGAACAGTAAATAAAAGCAACAAATAAACTGACAGCGAACAAACAGGAACACATCTACAGAGTCCCTACAGGTCTTAGATTTAGTGCGGCTTACACTCCACTCTTGAATGTTTAATTTTTTTACTATATTTTGACTCGTACTTTCCAATTTCTCAAAACAGGAGCGAGAGTGTAACCTTGTATTTAAAATCCTCTGAGCTAGCTGCCCTACGTTGAGTCAGTTTAGTTTGTTCTGTCAATCATTTATGAGCAGTTCTGGTTCAAGTGTCCCTCTAACTTCTAACCATCTGTCAAACACTGCCTGAGCTCTGCATGCTGTTCTGCTTCTGTATTCTGGTGCACGCTCAGTCTGCATTAGTCAATCCAAAGACTGGGCACTTACACGGCTCGCTCGATTCAGGACTGTTAAGAATTTCACACCGTGGCGTGCCTACGGTTGCATTTGTTTTATCTTTATTTTACGCTGCCAGGCTGCAAATCAGCAGGGAGAAATATTTCACATGCTTTGGTGAAACCAGCGAAACTTGTAAGGCTCAAGATTTGGGAAGGGTTTTTCTTGGATAGAGATTAAAGGGAGGGTGGGGAGGAAGGGGGGGGGGCAGGACAGGCTGGATCCTGACTGAGTGGACCTGAGTGTGTTTGACCACCTCCCTGTGTGTGGCGTGCGAGCTGGCTGGCTGGCTCAGCACTGCCACCGAGTGGTACCTGTGTTTTCCAGAAGAGTCTTTGGGGTATTTGGCCTGTTTATGATCTCCACCAGCTGGTGCAGCACCATGGCGATGTACGGCTGCATCTCAGGCCCTGAGGGTGTACAAACAGTGAGAAGTGGTGGAAGGAAATCTGTGCAATAAGTAGCACAAAACAAAGAAGCGGTTTACAGTTAAGCCTGGCTGGATTTACTATCATAACGCAGTCTGTGTTTGGGGGTCACCCTGAGGGAGAGAGAAGGGTTTCCCGTGTGATGAAAATGCAGTTTCTGTGCAGACGTGTCGCTCTTTGTGGTGCACAATCAAAAAAAAGAAGAGGCTGTGTTTCAACAGTTCCTATTAATTAAGATTAAGAACGTTAAGCTTCATCAGACGTATTGGAACAATTCCTGTGTTGTCAGGGAATTATTGTGAATATCACTGGAAAGAGAAGCACTCACCCATTTGTATGGAAATCTCTCCAATGGCCCATGTGGCATTGTTGCACACTGATATTAGCTCTGGGTTTAAATTTGTACCCAGTATGGGCATAAAATCAGCTGCAAGAAGGAGAGCAGGTGAGCTTAGCACGAGGCTATCAGCTTGATCTAAAACAGTGTTAATTAGAGCTAACTCCTCAGTACATACCGATGCATGGTTTGACGTGTTGGAAACAAGCTTTGGTCAGATCTCCCAGCAGAGCGAAAGAACTCTGACGCACTTCGGGCATTTTGTCCTTAAAGGCGGGAAAAACAAAACGTGAGTGACGTCATGGCTTGATCAGACGAGCGCAAAAGGTGGAAGAGCCGCTCACCTGCATGCACTGGAACATGAGCGTGAGGATGTTGCTACGGGCAACCAGCTGCTCTATGGTGCCCCCTAAACCTTCTGCCAGGCCGCTGAGCAGATCCAAAGCCACGATCATGAAGTCTTTGTCCGGGGCCTCGTACTGGTCCGGCTGCGACTGATGAAGCTTCAAGAGAAAGAGACAGCAGCAGAGTTAATTAAGCACACACAGAGAAAACAAGTTATTGTGTCTGACGGTAGCATCGAAGATGTGATCCCTCTGAAATAGGGAAAAATAAGGGGGGAGAAATGTGGAGGAATCAGGTGCTCTTCAAGGACAAAGGCGAAAAGTCGAACAGCTAATACAAAAGGAAGGAAGTGTCCTGATGAAAAACAAAGTTTGAGAAAAAAAGGTAAAAGTCCAAACTGAAAGTCCGACTCTGATGTCGTCTAAAAATCCTCGAGCTGCAAAACCGAAAAGTGTCCGAAGTAGGAAATGTCAGAGCTCTGTTTTGTCTCTGTTGTAGAGCGTCAATAATAACTTTAACGATTGTTTGTTTATAGTAAAAAAAAATAAAAAAAATCATACAGGAAATACAGTTTTGTATTTGTAAGGATCAGCTCACAGCCCTCCATGGCATGACGATCTACCCCGGTTTAGAACTGAAAAGGCAGAGTTTACCCTGAAGTGTCCTCGCTAACCGGAAAAACCAGCTTCGTGGTTCCATTTGACCAATCCCTCTCCTTCAGTACAGGCACACACACTCACCATGGACTGGGCGAGAGTCTTCTGCACCAGGTTGACGCAGCGCTGGTACACGGGCTCACAGTAGGGCAGGAAGCCGCTCTGCAGGGCCGTGGCTACAGACGACAGACACTGACGAAGGCAGACAGAGGTCAGACACAGTCAGAGGTGAGTTTCTGCAAGAAGTAGGACTGACACGAGTAGAGCTGTCACTTTAAAAAAAACACACACACACACAGTGGATTTGATTTAACGTGACAACAATGAGGACAGATTCATTTTGGATATCATTCAGAAGCAGCTTTCTTTTTCTTCGCCGCTGACTCGACTGGTTGGGGTTGGTAGCGTCCTCGTGTCTCTCCATCAAAGCAGCGTGTCTGCAGACAGACGAGTGGGTTTGCACCTCCTGCATCCTGCTGCTTCATTCCACAACATCGACTGAGGTCAAGCGTGCATGCAACGGTCACGTCACACAGAGTGCGCCCTCTGCTGGACACAACTACACACTACTTCAGCCGGCCTGACGCGCTGATCAGACTCAACATTTTGAACTTTCCTCCCCCGAAATGACTCGTGTGTGAAGTGCAGAAGAGAAACTCACTTCTAATAAAGGGAAGAGGTCTTTGTCTTCGTCTTTCAGCTGGTTCCACTTCTGGATCAGCGGGGGCATCAACATCTGGATGTACTCCTACAGATGACACACATTTAATTCTTCTTCTCACCGACACATATGTGCGAATGATCATTACAGACATGAAAACAAATGAAGAGAAGATTTAATAATGACACAAAGATAAAAAATCTTTGTTTCAAAGTTAAATTTAAAACGAGTGAGAGGGCGTGTTAAGAAGTGCGGCGTGTTATTGTTCTGCATACCGGTTTGTTGAGATGGTGACCCACTGAGTCTGCGAGCGTCCCGATGGCGTCGTACAGGATGAGCAGGTTTTTGTGCTGGTACTTGTTGAACGCGAACACGAGCGTGTCCAGGATGAAGGCCAAGTAGGGCACCAGCTCCGTGCACGCCTCCTCCTCCAAAGTGGCAAAGGCACTGACGGAGCGGGAGAGATTCAATTAAATTAAAAAAATTTAAAAAAAATAGGAGACGGGAATTTTGCAACGTTCACAAATCGGGATGCAAAAAAAAAAAAAAAACCAGAACTTCGTGCTCACCTGCAAGCAGCCTCCTGCACGCGCTTGTTGCTGTCCAGAATGCGTTTGAGCAGCTCCGTCATCAGAGGCTTCAGGTACGTGTCCGGCGGCTGGCTGACCACCCAGTGTGCGTAGCGGCTCAGAGTCCAGCAGGTGATGGAGCGCACCAGAGCCTTCTTATCAGACAAACACTGGACGAGGTGGGGGATGAGCTCGGGCAGGTACGGGATCATACCCTGCATGCAGCCTGCAGGCGGAGACAAGGAGGCGTGGCTTCTGATGCACATTTTTTTCTGCACTTACATTTTTATCGATTTTGATTTTTTGCACTGTGTGATTTTCTTCTGCTGTAAATGTCTCCGCTTGGATGATCTGATCTGATCAGCTGGTCGTGTATCATGACTCGTCAGTTTACGTGTCTGGAAGCGGTCCTTTACCTTCAGCGATGGCGCCCAGCACCAGGATGCCGGACTCTTTGACCACCCACTCCGGATGGAAGAGCAGCTCTTTGAGGAGCGGCAGGATGTGCAGCAGCAGGTCGTCCCTGAACACGTTGGCCAACACGTCCAACGCCGCGGCTGAACACTTCCCTGTGGGTGGGCACACACACACACACACACACACACACACACACACACAGGAGCGGAGCCGTCAACACGCTGCACGTGTCCAGGATCTCATCATGGAGAGAGGCACTGAACTCACGCAGGTTCCAGTCTGAGATAGTATCATCATCATCATCCAGTTCATCGTCTTCATCCTCATCGTCCTCGATCCCGTCGCCCTCGTGCTGCTGGGCGACCGTGCGGGAGCGATGGAAGCGCGGCCTGATGTCCTGCTCGTTGTCGGGAATGGCTTCATCTTCCTCGATGTCGCCCTGGTGGCAGGAAGTGTCAAATGAACATTTTACTTTTTGTCCTTCAGTCTACGGTTTTTTTCATTCCAGGTAAGAAGCTCGCCGTCACGACCTTTAACCCTGAGCTGCAGAGTTACAAGGCGTTTTTTTAAAACTGCATCCAGCAGGAACATAAACCGGTGAAATGAAGCACACGTCACCCTGAGTCACGGGGCAATTTGTCGTCTTATCCACAAATATTAAGCTGTAAAAAAGAAACTGACCTTGAGCAGGATGATGTCGATCTCAGAGTACTTCATCCCGTTGACGAGCACCGGAGTGAGCCTGGACAGGAAGCCAGAGGGAGAGTGATGAGAACAAGGCGGGGTCGGCGCCCGGCAGCCATCAGTCACATGTGACTCGGGCGGCGGGCGGCGGGCGATCTGACAGTTTGGTGACAGATGTTACAGCCGAGGTCAACGACCCACGGCTCTTAATCAGACGCCATGAGGTGAGGGAGGAGAATAGCCTCCTAAAGAGCAAGGTCCTGGACGAGTCAGGGCCGAGCGAGTGTGTGTGTGTGTGTGTGTGTGTGTGTGTGTGCGTGTGCGTGCGCTTACTGTGAAAGGTGTCCACACAGCGCCTCCTTACACACCGGCTGCTCCGCCAGTGTGAGCCAGAACTCACAGGCCTCCAAGGCGACGTTCTCATCCTGGTCCTGAGTCCTCTGCAGCATGTACTGAAACCACACGAAGACAACGTTCATCCTCTTTCATTCAGAGTTACGATGAGACCACATCTGCAAGTCTGTCCGAAGAGAGTCATCCAAAGGTCCCTGAATGTCTCGGCCTTGTATCAACCTCCTCTTATTTTATGTTTGTTTGCTTTTTTTCTCTCTTTTCTTTCGTTTTATTTGAATTGTTTTATCCTTTAAAAATCCGCCTGTGGACAAATGTTGCTAATTAGCACGCGTGCTAAAACACTCACATGTGGTTTGTCCACATCAAATCAACATTAAATTGCATCAGTGTCGGTCTGCCTTCTTCTTGACTACACTATTTCTATGTTTTTATTTCTGCTGCAGATCTAATTTCCTTCGAGATCGTTATAAGAAGTTCAAGTTGTAAAAAAAACAAAAAAACAAAAAAACAGAACACAGTAAGAAAAACATTTTCATTTTCAGCGCAGCGCTCTGGGAGGAAGCTTCATGGCGTCCAGCAGGAGGGAAGATCTGGTAAAGAGACCGGGACCGGGCTCTCTGCTGATCCGTGGACCGATACAAACGTACAGCACGCCTCCGTTCCTGCTCTGCACCCTTCAGTGTTCACGCAGCCGAGCCTCCACTCCGTCTCACCTCGATGATGTTGTGCATGTGCGGCAGCAGGCGGTCCAGACGCACTTCCAGCAGCATCACCAGAGCTCTGCACACGTTCTTCCTCACCTCGGGCTCCTCGTCTGTCGCCAGCGCAAACAGGTTCTACAGAGAGGAGGAAAAAAAAAACACGAGTCCAACGTTTGCTTTGTGAAACAATAAACACTTCAAAATAGAGAGGCCGAGTACGGAGACCCTGAAGGGGGTTCCTGCTGCAGACCAGAAGTTTGAATTGTGCACCAGAATATAAACAGAAAGTAGCTTGTGTGCACACAATACCTCCTTGTGCTCACATGAGACGTCTACGGTGCTTCGGAGGAGAGGTGGTGCAAGTCACAAGTTACTGCTCTCAAGTCTCAAGTGATGACTCCCGAGTCAAAAGTCCTGTCATTAGCACTCATAACCTCCAGGCAGCACGTGTGTAAGCGTGTGTGTGTGTGTGTGTGTGTGTGTGTGTGTGTGTTACATGCCTCGATGAACGGGTCGATGTGCAGCATGAGAGCCTGAGTCCTGCTGATGATGAACTGATTGACGCAGGCGATGGCGTGAGACCTGAAACGCAAAGACAAACAGTGAACGCCTCGTCCTCTGACAGCCTCTCCACAGGTTTAACACCAAGTGTTTGCACAGCTCTGTGTGTGTGTGTGTGTGTGTGTGTGTGTGTGTGTGTGTGTGTCTCAGTTTTAACCAGTGTGTGAAGGCAGCAGAGAGCAGGCGTGCATGAGTGTGGTGTAACTGAAGATATTGTGCATGACACACACTCATTAGTAGATGATTAATTCATGTTAAGATATGCTCCAGATAAAAACGCTTTCATCATAGAAGGAGACGGCGTGTGTGTGATGTATATGTGGCCAGCACTCGTAAACACTCGCCACGCCGAGGCGTGATGAAAGGGTTAAAACGTCACTGCACACGTGTCCTACCTGATCTTGGGACTGCTGTGTTTGAAGAACTGGAGGAACTTGGGGATCATGATGTTGAGCGGCCGGTCCAGCATGTCGCTGTCCAGGATCTCAGCCGAGTCCTCGCAGATCTTCTGCAGCGCCCCGAACGCTCCCTGAGACAGCGAACACAGAGAAGACGAGGGTCAGCTGACCCCCCGACACTCGCGCCCGTCACCAGGCTCAATTTGCTTCACTTTAATGCAAAGGGAGGTGTCGTCCATCTTTATACACAGGCTGTAACCCACATGACTGTGGGAGGATTTAGAGATGTGCATTTCTTAATTGTCCAATCACGTTTCATTTCTCCGGTTCTAAACGTTCTGCAGTAAACAAAGATATCTGTTCTGTGTTTACAGATCGATCCTACCGCCCGTCTTTGAGTAAAAAAACATTTTCATCCCGTTCATCTTCAGTGAGACTCAGAGCTTCTGCTCCAATAACCTTCAAACGGATGGCACACACACACACACACACACACACAGGCTGGCTGCTCCAGTGATGGTTAGTATGCATGTTCACAATACGCTGCAGACTTCAGGAGAAAAAAAAAAAAAGTCTTGTCTGGGAAGCAGATTACAACAGCTCTGCACTGAACCCAACGCCGTCTGAAATGTGTTGCCATGGAAACCGTTACCATGTCGGCATTCCTCTGAGATGACAGAGAATGGTCTAAAAAAAATATGGAGGGGGGGGGACGGGGGAGATGGGGGGGGGGGGGAGATGGGGGGAGAGAGAGGATGAGACTGTATCAAGGTCAGAAACAGAAAGAGACAAAGACACGCCAAGGTCAATGAAGACGCTTCCATCATTAGCACAAAGACAAAGCTAACGTGACGTTAGCGGCTCGGTGCTGTCGAAGGTTCTGTTTACTGTGGTAAGATCACATCCTGCCTCCATGAGGAATAATTCTCTCCACTTTATTTATAATGCAACACAGACGATCCAAAGTGCTGCAGAGAGAAAAACACAAAACAAAGGAAGACAAAGGACAATCTGAGTCCAGAGCAGAACATGGTCCGCTGTAACGTCGGCTCGTGTGTAATGTTGGCACGTGGAAGTGTTCGGGGCGGGACGTCGCACCAGCGTGGCGTGAACGGAGACGGGCAGGAAAATGGGAGTGGCCTTGAAAAGCATTCCAGCGACGCGTGAATCATCTGAAGAGTAATCCTCCCTCCGAGTCGAGCCGAGGAAGGTCATTAAAGTGTAGAATGTAAGTCACGCAGACGACCACGGCGAGCCGGGGGACAAGGGAGAGGAGAGCGTGTGTGTGTGTGTGTGTGTGTGTGTGTGTGTCCTGCTACGGACGTCTGAATAACGTCTCCATACTGACGGGCGCAGAGGTGACGAGACATTTTCAAACATGATTGTTTGACCTGAACTTGACCCTCGCAGGCACTTTCCAAACATCCATCTATCAGACGAGTATAAAACCGCTCGCAGGCACAAATCTATAAAAAGCTCTCCACCAACATTACACTTGGCATCCGACACACCTGCTGGTGTCTGTTTTTAGAGCGTGCAGAGAGGGGGACACTGTGCTGCGCAGGGGAATATTTCTAGCTGCAGATGGAGACGAGAGTGAGTCCCTGAACTCATCACGGGAAAAACTACAAACACCAGCTGCAGGAAAAAAAAAAAAAAAAGAGAAACTGCAACGATGAAACGTACGAGCGTGATCATTAAATCCACTGAGCCACGCGTCTGCAGGCATTCGCTTAACAGGCATCATGTTGCACAAATAAAACGTGTAAATGCACGACACAGGAGGCAGCGTGCAGACGGTGCAAACACGCGTGTGTGACATCGCTTCACGTGGCTCAGAGACGTCCCGGCGGCGGCGGCCACACACGCAGCTGTATTCACCTCAAGTTATTTAAGGCTCTCTGTGAGGCGTTCGTGTTCAGTCTCACCTCTCTGAGTATCAATGCATGGTTTTTAAGGAAGAAATCCGTGTCCTGACACGATCGCTTGAAAACTCCACTTCCTGTGACATCACAAATAGAAGTCTCATTGTGCAAAAACCACAAGGACGAGCGTGAACCAAATTAAAAATCGTCTTCCCAAAGATAAGTAGAGAATAATCCGGAACATTTTCAAATATGTGTTTTGCACCTTTAAGAAAAGATCAGACGTTCTCAAAAAGCACCAACTTCACCGTCTTCAACATCCGGCGCTAAGAAGCTTTTCAGCCACCCGAGCTGCTTTACAGAATTCAAAGGGCGTTTTGGTGGCTGTTCACTGCTGAGCCGTGTACACACACACACACACACACACACACACACACACACACACACACACACACACACACACACACACACACACACACACACACACACACACACACACACACACACACACACACACACACACACACACACACACACACACACACAGAGACTTCCAGATCCTCTGCAGTAAATAGCTGACCTAAATCTCAGCTTCTGAATGAGCTTCATGTGGGGGGGGGTCGAGGTAAACGGGGGCAGCCATTCCTGTCGTACCTTTTCCTTTCCTTTTCGGAGGATTAGAGAGGGAAACGTCACACGCTCGCCGGTGCGGCGAGCTGATGGTGATGATGAGCAATCCAAACAGGAAACATGCTGCCTCACGTGCTCTCTGATCTAACGGATCTGCTTCTGACCGACCCGATGGGACGGGTTTATCAGAATCAGCCACACTGTGTTTTAAAAGGCTCCCGTGTCTGTTACAGTCAGGAGAGTGTGTGAAGCCAAAGCTGTCCCCACAGGCGGCAGCTGTGGGCCCTTCACATTCACAGATCAGCAACATGCTCGAGTCCTTTCGTCGTGTCATTAAGACGCACAGCGGAGGAGGTGACAGCGTGCAAACGATACGTTCAGAAATCTTAAAGGGGCAGCGCCGTCCAAAAACAGGAAACCTTCAACGGAGCTGCAGTCGTTGATACTCATATATATTTATAATCATATTGTTGTCAGCTCTGTGAATTTACATGGAGTTGCTCGTGCAGAGGCAGAGAGAGCACAGCACAGCGGGAGCTCCACGTACACACACAGTCAGACGCGCACACACACACACACACACACACACACACACACACACACACACACACACACACACACACAACGCTGTTCTTCCTCCAAGCCGGCGCTTCAGCTTCCACTCTGACCTGCGGCTCCCGTCACGACGTCATAGAATGAAACACTGCAGATCTGCACGCCCCACGTTAAGAGGTGTTTACGCAGCGGCTGAGGGTTTGAATCCCTCCTCCCAGCATCCTTTGCTGCACGTTATCCTGCAAACACTTCCCGTCTCTCTCTCTTCAGCTCTCCTCTCCAACCAATCACATTTTGTATCAAAGAAAGAGAGCAGCTGAAATGTTGCTTGTGTGTTTGTGCACTTTCGAAAGTGTTGAGGACTCGTTTTTTTTTTGCTGCCATGGTTTTAAAACAGATAACACATTTTTATTTTATTTTGAATAGAATAAAATCTAGGCGTGTGTTGTTGCCAGATCAGACAATCCAACGCCCCCTTCAAACGCCTCTATCGCCACTTTTAAAAATACCGTGCGGTGCTAGACTGTTTGGGCTGATTTGCATATCTTGTTATGAAAGCTATTCCGGGAGCTGATGCGAGCCAAGTCAGGAAACGAGGTCATAATGGTGTTTAGGGGGGGAAATAAATAAATAAATAAATAAATAAGCGATTCCACGTTGAATAATCTGTGGGGTTGTGCAGCCGCTCCAGCTGTGAGGCGGCCATCAGCTCATCTGGCCAGCAGGACGCAGTCCAGCTGCTGCTTTAAGGTTGACCCAGCTCTCTCTCTCTCTCTCTCTCGCTCGCCCCACGGTAAGTAGATAAACAAATAAATAAAGCAGCGTGCATGCTGTGCTGTGTTCCCAGACATGCTTACTTACAGCACAAGTGTGTGAATGACATATGATCAGCACACACACATAATCCCTCTCCGTCACACAACAACCAACCACACAATCAGAGAAGAAGAAAATCTGTCGATAGCTCCAGGGAAGCCTGGGTTAGGGGTCAACGACTTCCTTTCCTATGCTACGATGCTAAGCACTCTTCTTTTCTGCATCATCATCATCATCATCTTCCTCAGCAGTGGATCATGACACAGATCCTCCTCACTCACCTCACACGTGTTGTAGTCCTCAGAATCCAGCAGCTGGCAGAGTTTAGGCAGAAGCTCGGGCCAGTTCTGCAGCTCTCCTTTGGAGGCGATGGTGGTGATGAGGATACCTGTGTGTGAAGGGTTAACGGTTAGCGACGCCAGTGTGAGACAAAACAACCAAGAGCTCGTCATATTTTTGTTTTTTTGGCTCGGGATGCAACGACTCCGTGAGTGAAATTATCAAAACTGACACAAATATTGACGCTTAAAATCATCCGTTTATTATCTATACCGCTTTCTCCTGTTCAGGGTTGCAGCTCACTGTAGCCTAGCTCCTGTCAGACGGGGATTCAAACCAGCAACCTCCTCGCTGTGAGGGGACAGAGCTAACCACTGAAACAGAAGAGGACGCGATCGCCTGCATCGCTTCTCTTGACTAGACAACCTCATGACTTCAGTTTATGAAGAGAAAGGAGGAAAAGGGGACAATGTGCACGTGAGTGAAGAGATAAGATGCTGCAGAGAGGAGTTTACATCCTGGCACATATGAGGACTGATGTATCCATGTGTTGTGTTTGATGCATATAATGCAAAAGTCCTTGAAATGTAATAAAGTCGACCTCATGAGACTCAGACTCACTAAGAGCACCAGAGATACAGACGGTGTATTTTTAATTTCCTTTGTGTGTTTGCGGTTTTTTTAATCAGCTTTTTCGTGTTGCAGAGTTTTTCGACGGGCGAACAAATCTTAGGACGCACGCCACATCCGGCCGGAGCCGGAGGATGAAACGTACCGACAGTGGCCCGAATGAGGGGCGACGAGTCTCCGATGTTTTGGAGGCACTCGCTCTTGATGAAATCAGACACGCCGTTGGGAAAGTTCTGATAGTGGGCTTTCACATTGTTCTTCAGAATCAATCCACTCAGAGACCGAGTTGGTTCATCTGCAGGGGGGAGGAGAGAGAGAGAGAGAGAGAGAGAGAGAGAGAGAGAGAGAGAGGGGGAGAGAGAAAAAAAACAAACACAAATTTATTGAAAGAAAGGCAAAACACAAAAGCAGAGGCGACATTAGCTGAGAAGATGCTAAGTGCCAAAAAAGGAAATAACTAATACACAAACTACACCCAAAACGGGGAAGCGATGGAAGCGGGCAGTGGAACTGCTTCAGATAGAAGTGATTGTACCCGAGCTAAAAAGCCTCTGCATGTTTCTAATAAGCTCCAGCAGCAGAAAGCTGCTCAGACTAGGATCAATGTTGGAGATGAAACATGGAGAGAGGTTAGAACGCAGAAAGCTTTACAGACCCATGCAGAGCTGGCTAAACACTGAAGCTACAGTGTCCACCACATGGTGACCTGTGTGAGAGGAGGGGGCGGAGCCAGACAGCTCTCTGTGATGATTAGAGTTTAGACTGCAGTACCCATTTTAAACACTAGGGGGCTAGAGAGTTTCATACTGCTCCTTTAATTACAATTGCGTTGATGGAAAATGAAATAAAACCAAAAAAAGATTGAATGTCAAAGACGCCCTCTGACTCTCATCTGTATATTCCAGCTAAAGGTTGGAGGCTGTTTGAGCCATGACAGACATATAAGCTGTGCGTTAAAGCTAACATGCGCTCCCTTTAATTCACATCATCATCCTAGCATCTTTCAACGCCATCACATATTTTTCTCGTAGCGTGCAGCTCTAATCTGTTTCCTCAAATGTTTTAACAACACCCCCCCCTCACCCCCCCCCCCCCCCCCCCCAGATGTTCAAGAGTTGCCAAGAATTAGGTTTAAAATTAGAGTGACCCATATTCTGAGTGCCACATCATCTGTGGCGAAGACGCCATCGGGTCAGCCGAGTCACGGCCGAAACAAGACCTGTCAGTGAGCGGTGACAAAAACAAATGTTGACATGACTGACGGTCACACTGTCGGCTACCACCAGGTGCTTTAAAGAAAAACAGGCAAAGAGACAAACGGAGGCAGACAGGCGGAACGCTTACCTTCTGATTTTAACTTCGTCAAAACAAATATCAGGTAGTTGTTGAAGTCTGGGAACTGGTTGAGCTGCTCCAGTCTCTGTGGGAGAAGTGGTTAAAGGAGGACAACTGTGCACTCAGCACATTAAAAACATTAAATCACACTGACGCTGCAATCTTTCACAGCCAAGACGTCCATGTGAGTAGATGAGGAACGAGCACAGAAGTGTGTGTGTGTGTGTGTGTGTGTGTGTGGCAGTAAATGTGTCACATAGGAACGAGGCTTACGACAGTGCGTCTGCAGCCAGATGGTGTATTTACAGGCCGGTCTATGAGTTAATGATGCGGTGCATACGACACATTACATAAGTAAATCTTTCAGGATCAGGGTGCAGCCGGGTAGAACGCAAACGGAGCGGCGGCGTGGAGCCGTGGATCACAACTGATCTCCATGCTGACGAACGAGGGGGGGACTGCTGTCACACTGACGGTTGGGTTTGAAGGTTCAGGAGTGAGACCGTCTGATTTTTTTTTTTTTTCTTTGTGTATGTCATCGTGCAGGTAGTTTCACATTTTATACAGACGATTATGGTGTGAAAACAAAATCATGTTTAGCTGTAAGCTCATTAAATACTCAACAGTGCAGCACGTCGCTCAGCTCTATTAGCAGATTAGGTTTATGATGGATGTATTACAATGTTGTTGCACGAATGGGCTGTTAACTTAATTATATCCACTCATCGGCGCTCCCACTCTTTTCTGCAGATTATCATCCGGGACATTTTCAGCGACAGGAACACGTCGTGCCTTTCCACCAATATGCTCCTGGGCGAAAGGGGGGGGGCTCTAACCTAAAGACAGATCATTTCTCTTCATCATTATAAAATTTGCACATTTTTTTAGTGCCACTGCTTTGGTTTAAGTTTGGCCGGGGGCCCCAAGCAATTGCTCGCCTTGCCCTGTCGCCAAGCTGCACCTCTGATGGCTACAAAATGATGTACAGCGTATTCCTCCAGCAGAGCCATCAAAATGTAAGAAAAGAAAGAACGTCTTCCTTCCTTATCTTAAATACTGCTACGTCTAGGTCGATAGGTCACTGTGTTATTAGATCTTTAAAATCATTTTAGCCCTTTTGAGGAAACTGATATGAAATGAGGAGAATGCTTAAATAATTTCCCAGAGCATTTTGCCTTTTCTCTCATTTTCTGTCGAGATGTGCTTCCCCCCTGAAATCCCATCCTGTGACTTAATGTATACAGAGGGAGTCGTCATTTAATGTTATTTTTAGTGCTGGCAGTATTATTTGATATGGGATATCATATGCAGGCAACCCCGAGGGCTGAGAAACTTTAAACCACCGTAGTAAAAGCTGTGCAATTTTTGCAACGACAGTAGGAGACCTCCCTAATGGAGCCCCACCTGTCTGCACTCCCTCTCTTCGCCCTGCACATCATCTCATGCAATCTTCATATTAAAACCAATGAAGATGAATTATGTGTCTGGGCATGAAAACAGCTCAATGGTGGTCGAAGGGGCCCCACATTTAACGTTTTGCTTCGGGCCCCCCTGACAGACTCTGACGGTCTCTGCTGTCGTGCTTTCTTTTTTTTTAACAAGGCAGCACATTTCTGCACAACACCTGCGTACCTGCTTCTCCTAACGGTACCCACCTAGGCTAAAGTGTTAGCTGTGGCTAGCCTGTTGAGTCGGTGTGATGTGATTATAACCAAAGAATAACAAGTTAATTAACACGGATTAATAACACAAACGCGCGTGCCTCGGCTCAGGGAAGGATACTTGCTGGACGGATCTTTGCGTGGACGTATCCGGGGACTGGGACTCTTTCAGCAGCTGTAAAATCTGTTGAAGTCCTTGCTCGTCTGGCTTCCACTCACACTCCATCTTGCTGCTGCTGCGAATAAAGAAATAACATCTTACGCACACGCTGAGGATTTGACAGCGAACGCCTCACGGAATACGTTTTTCTCCCTCGCAGGAGAGAGGAACTTGAACGTTACACGATGTATGTAGACGAGTAAACTGCTGCTTTCGGATCCAAAGGAGGAGTTTACCTGTTCTTCTTCCGACTGTGGCTGACTCTCTGTTAAAAATGTGACCGTCTGTCTGGTGGCTGCAGACATATGGGGCCTGTTACGGCAGGAACATCCGTTTTCGCAACAAGCTGGAGAAAGAAAAAAAAAAAAAGCTGCAGGCCATCCAGAGCAGCGTCGCATGTATGAGGCGGCCTCCCCCAGCTGACAGGCGGCCGAGCGGTCCTAGCGCCGGACCTGTATGAGGCTACCTCCCCCAGCTGACAGGCCGCCGAGCGGTCCTAGCGCCAGACCGGCTCCAAATGAGCCAGCATGTCCCGGATTTAATTCTGAGTTCTTTCTCCTGACAAATACTGAATCCGACACCGCTCCAAGTAAGAGACAGATTAGATATGAGAGAGAGAAAATACGACGTGTGATATTACGGCAGAGCAGGTTTACATAAAAAAAAAAGGCACATGTCCGACAGCGCGTAAAGGCAACACGACTCGTGATGTCATCACTTTGGTTTATCATATTGAGATAAACATGTATCAGCAGCTGTCTTTACAATAGCAGAAAAAAAAATGTGTATAACCCACAAAGTCATTTCAACCGCTAAATGTAAAACGGCGTGTGACGTCACCGTTATCTCTAATTTTGAGAAATGCTCAATAAACAGATTGTTTTTTATCAGCGGCTGTTTTAACAATAGCAGCAAAATTCATAGAAAAATTCAATAGCTGCAAATTTCAGACAGCACTTAAAGGCAACACGGCGTGTGTGACGTCATCGTTTTAGTGTTTAGGCTTTATCTCAAGATTTGTTGATATTGATGCTGTTGACTGATTTTTTTAATAGTATAATGTATTTCTCTGACTGCCCCCTTTACGTGTCATACTAGAAAAACCTTAAAAATTACATTTTACCAAAAACACCTGATTACCATTGACGATATATATTTTTTCCTTTCATATGTAGTGATCAAAAGCGCTGAGCTATTAACTTGTCATGATATTTCTTTGACAATCAAAATGTCATAGCTCACTTATATTAAAAGCCTTCTGACACACAGCCTGCAGTTCCTCGAGTGTCCACTAGACAGAGGCACATAAAGTCACATAGACACCCATTCAACAAAGCCTGTTTTTCTTTTTTCTTTTTTTTTTTACAGCTGAAATTAAAATGTTTACAGCCTGGTTAAAAAAAAATGAAATAGGTCATGTGTCGATTGGCATACACTGTACAGGGGGAGGAATTTGTTTTTATTTTCATTTTATAAAGGATAAGAGTAGCGGACCTGATTGACAGGTCAGAATCAGAATTAGAATCAGAAATACTTCATTAATCCCAAGAGGAAATTCGGTATTTTATCGTTGCTCAAACACACAATACAGAAGTAAAGAAATAATTCTGACTGTTACATAAAACAAAATAGAGATACTTAAATATTCAGGTATCTATTTTTTTTTTTGGCAAAGTATCTTCTGAGTAGGGCTGAAATAAAGGAGTTTTTTAAGTATATTAAAATGCAGGATTAAAGTGGAAGTGGAGCAGGATGATATATGTGACCTTTAAAGGTAAAATATAAACTCTGGTCCACACTCCAACACAGTAGGTGGCGGTAATGCCCCTGAAATGTAAGCGCCACCCGCCACAAAAAGATGTGCGTAATGTATGTTTATTTTTCACCACTAGATGGCGGCACACGACAGAGACGGCTTCAGCTCCGCTTGTGGACGTCAGATGAAGAAGTGATCACTACAGACAGTACGCTGCTGCCTCTCAGCGTACAGTCTACCTTTAAATTACATTTATATGTTCTTATTTTGACGTCTGTTTTATTTCTGATATTTTAGTCGTTATCATTGTTAGGTTAGAAAAAGTCTACAAACGGAAGAAGCGAAGAAGAAACAAGAGGACTTAAACATCCTTTTTTTTTTTTAAAGAGAGTTATTTTCAGCGGCCTGAGGAAACATGAGCTTCCTTTTGTGAGTTATTATTGTCTCATTTGTGCTTATATTAGTTTTTTTTAATTCTTTTTTAAAACAAGCAACAACAAAAAAACACCACAGTTCTCTTTTTCATTTCTGGTTTAGCGGCTAGCTTCTAGCATAATTCGGGCTATGACTACTTCCTGAATTCACATCTGAACGTCTAATGTGATTAGTTCTGCTCTTTTTTAAATTATTGTCAGTAATTATCATCTGCATCGATGGGGAATTAATTGTAACGTAAACTTGGGCGTTTCCTTCATGTCATTAACGACATAAATGTGTTGTAAGAAGTGAAACAAATGAGAGAGGTGTTATACAGCGGATCCGTCTATCTGCTGGTGTGAACACTTTGTTGCTACCAGCTAATCCAGCAGAAGGAGAGAGAGGCAAGATTATTTATTATAAAGCACATTTTTTAGCAACACACAAGGCATTCAACACATCTCAACTAAAGGCAGGAAACACATTTACATAATGATGAAAACAAAGAGAAGAATAAAAAAAAACAGCAGATGAAATAAACTAAGAGGTAGATTACAAATAAAACAGGTGAACAACGTAAAGATATGCGTGTTAAACTCTTAAATATCTTAAAGTCTTTTCATTAAAAGGCAGCTGTAAACAGGTTAAAAGCACACAGGGTCATAGACACTGATCACACACACCTATGAGTCTCTATTCAAGACTTTCCCAACCTGAGGGCCAAAAACAAAGTCAAAACAAGTCTCTGTGTGTCTGCAGGAATGTCCTCCCAGCCTTTCTGCCTCTCTACTCAATATTCTGTCAACAGGAAAAAAGCCTGAACGTGCTCCAAGATGCCAAACGATCACACAGGGATGTCCGGATTAAAGTTCACATCGATACTCTGGAAAATAAATCTCAATAATAGTTTTTCTTTATTTCTTTTACTTCACAGGGACGAGGCGTTTTAAAACACATTTCTGTAAATATACCAGAGTTAGTCAGAAAGACTCATTTTCCTCTGTCGTCGCCTGAAGAATATGATAAACGTCAGCAGCTGCAGAGAAAGATTAAGAAATTAAGGGGAGGTGTGGAAGCATTTTGACTTCAAGACAGAAAATAAAACGAGGAGAGAAGATGACACCCGTGTGCAAATACTGTTAGACGACGGAGAACGACACAAATCTCACAGCCAACATGATGCAGCATTTAATGGACAGCACGACGAGACGCTCCGATCGCCTCCTCTTGTTGAGAGAATGAAAACATAAGGTCAAACCACACTGACAGGCCGGTTAGCAGCTCCTGAAGGAATCTCTTTCACTCATCGTCTGTCTCATTTTGTAAAATAAATCGTGACAGAATCGTATCGTGAGTTGAGTGAATCGTTACATCATCAGCGCCAAAAAAGGTTTGAAAACCGAACCCGACATTTTCTTGGGTTTAATTGTAAAGTTCATATTTGAACGCTCTGTTAAAAACATAAATGTTCGATGAAATAATAAAGCAGAAGATAAAGAGTGAACAACCAGACGGACTCTCTCCTCCTCTTAAAGTTCAGCTTCTTAATTCATGACGCGCTCGGTTCTCTCGGCCTCTCCAACATATTTAAACTTCTCTCTTGATCTTCACAGCAGTAGAATCTAAAGAAAGCCTCCTCACTGTCTTCATGTGATTATCCACAGCTGACGCTTTAATGGTTTAATGCTAAGTTGATTAGAAGCTGGAGGAGAACATTTGACTGTCTGTTCTGCCACCAAAACTGAAAACGTCTCCCTCCCCGTTTTTAAAACGACACAGCCGAGTAAAGTACCGACGCTTTAAGCAACTACAAATCAGAATCGGCTCTCAAACATTACTTCATGTTGTAAAAATAAATCAGTAATTTCTCAGTTTGTTCTGAGCGGTTCGGCTTCCTCACATCCACACGGGTGTTACATCCAAATGAGTTAGTGTTGGTTTGAGGCTGTGACCCAGAATCGTGTTAAACGTGATGATAGGTCATGTGACGTCACGCAGGGCGATCCGAAGGAAGCTGCAGGTGAAGCACATCGTTTTCGCCACTCAAAGGATTATTGATTTTATTTTTAATCAAACGATCCTGCGACCGAGCAGCGGCGCCTGAGATCGCAGGATGGCCGTGTTTGAGAGCTTCTGAAACGACCAAGTTTTCCCCCCTCGGGAATTAATAAAGGATCTCTGATTCCCAGAACAACTCAATCCTAAGACGTTTGCATCGGAGAGAAATTGGGATATTAAAACATAGCTGCTAAAGTGTGTGTGCAATATAGAAAGAGTGCAGGAGTTTAGACTTTTGATAAACAGGAAATGAACTCACGTGGTTCCTATCTTCAGTTTTTTTCTAGTGGTGTCAAAATAGGTCTCAGAATTTTTTTATTTACGTTGAAGTTTACACGTCTGCTAACATGAGAACTCTGCTGTATTTGGACTGATTTGTGAATTGGGTTCTGCAGACGTTAAAAGAGGACAGATACGAGGAGCATGTCGTGATGCCTCCCTCTGAAATTCCTGTTTAATGGGGTGGCGTGGCATTGTGTACAGCACCTCTCCAAACGGCCTCATTAAAAGGCACAGAGAGACCCAGTGTTCTGATTCCAACCAAACCCATCAGCTCACCGAGAGCTCGGCTCTTTTGTCAGCTTGTTTTTTCAAAAAAACCAGAGAGTCTGTCCTGTTCTAGGAAAAAAAAAAAGTCAGTTGAATTACGAGAGACTGCGGGATTTGTCATCATCCCGTCTGACTGATCGTCCTTATTTGTCATCTGTCCTGTCTTCCTCTTTTGAAAACATGACTCACAGTTCAAAAAACCGTGCGGCCCGGACGTTCAAGCCCAAGAAGAACATCCCGGAGGGTTCTCATCAGTACGAGCTGTTGAAACACGCGGAGGCGACGCTGGGGAGTGGAAACCTGCGCATGGCTGTCATGCTGCCCGAGGGCGAAGACTTGAATGAATGGGTTGCTGTCAACAGTAAGCTCCAATTTTACCTTCCTCCCACTCCCCCTTCCTACTACTACTACACACCCTCCTAGCTTTAGATTCCTGCTAGGCTAACCTCACCTTACCTCGCCTTTTACACTTACAAATCACTCACTTTTTATTCCCACTTGATTCAAAAATCACACCAAGGTAAGAACATCAGGGTGTAAGATTTTGGCGTCCCCTCTCAAGGCTGCGTCCATTCATACTGGAGAAAAAAGCCCCTCCGTGAATGTTAAATAGAGCTTATTGACTGTGCTGCTGGAGCCTTGTTTGCCTCCCTCTGAATGAAGACAAATGGCCGCTCAGTAAAAGGCTTTAATGTCCTCTGAAGTGGAGAGTGTCCTTAAAGGTTCGGATGTGCAGTGACTGAGCAAAGCTTCGTTCTACACTTTGAGTCCGTTAAAGTTTTTATACATTTTAAAGGCGACGTATTCAGAAAAATCTACTTTGATAGTGTTTTTTAGAAATATTAATGTTGGTAACCGGAGTGTCTACAGATGCACACAGTGTGAAATAAATGCATCCAGTCGTTTGTTTGTGGTCTGCAGAAGTCTGACAGCACAGAGGGGAAAACGCTCCGTTTCAGCTGTGCTCTCCTTGTGATGTCACAGTGGGATTCCGGGGGTGGGGAGTAAAAAAAAAAAAAAAAAATCAACATGAAGTCCTTACAGCTCACACGTGCACAGTGTGTGAAAGGGCTTAAAGACAACTAAAAACAACACTGTATTCAGAACGTCTCACTTTATCATCACAAATGTTTTGGACCCAAAAAAAAAAAAAAAAAGGATTTTCTTCTCTGCGTCTGCAGCCAATGAAACAGCCACGATAACTCATCATGGAGGCAAAACTTGGCTGTAAGCCCTCCGAAATGAGTGATAACTCAATTTGCAGATAAGTGGAGTGTGTCCTGGTCTGTTAGTGGGAACTGGGCAGTGAAGTGGGGGGAAAGTTGATGCCAGATATTTCCGTTGGCACAGATGGTATTTTCTCTTTGTTTTTGAATGTTTGTTGTTTTGCTTCTTCTCCACAGCTGTGGATTTCTTTAACCAGATCAACATGCTGTACGGCACCATCACAGATTTCTGCACAGAGGAGAGCTGTCCAGTCATGTCTGCCGGTCCCAAGTAAGTACATCACAATCCATCAGGGGGGTCGTTGCCCCCCCCTGCTGCTGGGCTCATTCGCTTCTCAGTGAATGTTTCACTTCAAATTATGGCTCAAGATAAACAGAGCTCATGAGATTTAGATTCAAAGTATCCCAACATTGAAAAGAAAATTCCGGTGTTTGTAGCGATTATCCCTATTTTTAGATGTTTGGAGTCTAAATGAACAAAAGGATCGCAGCTGCCAAACAGACTTAATCTACTCTTGGCAAACCCCCCCTGATCAAAGTACATCCACGAGAAGCTTCTGTTAGCCACCAGTGGGCTCTGATTGTTATTAAGACTGTTTGCCAGAATTACAGTAAGGGCCTTAAAGTACATTTTTAATCATATAAACTGCTGTTTTTTTTCAAAGCCACCAGATTCTTCTCTCTTAATCACTCCCACGAGCCAATCATCCAAAATAAATCTAACTGTAATGTGAGCACGACCTGCGTACAGTCTTTGCTCATTGCTCCATTCCTGAAGCCTTGTGCTAGCATGCAAGGGGACTCCCTGTACTTCCTGTTAAGACGTGAAAGGGGAGGAGCTAAAGCCCATAAGTGGTGGAACAGACGACGCACGAGAGAAAAAAACCTGGTGATGAAACTCAAAAGGAGACAAAATTAAAAACTGGTCAACCAAAAGTGGAAGTCAAGTCGAGATTTGGCTGTGAATCATATGCAATGTTATTTCCCAACTTCAACATTGTGGCTAGTTAAGAAGTGCTGAGTGGCTCGTGATTGTTGGAAGCCTCGTTGGCCGGTGAGCAAAATGTCGGGCCCGTCTAAAGAAACGTTTGTAGCCATAAAGGCATCGACCCTGAGGACTCTTAACGCTCGGTGTTTGTTTCGCCTGCAGGTACGAGTACCACTGGGCCGATGGCACCAACATCAAGAAGCCCATCAAGTGCTCTGCTCCCAAGTACATCGATTACCTCATGACCTGGGTGCAGGACCAGCTGGATGACGAGACCCTTTTCCCTTCCAAGATCGGTACGTGCTGTGTCCGTTACGTCTCACCTCATTTTCTCTCTCTTTTTTTTAATTTATGTGTCGATGACATTTCAAATTCTTCCTCCGCTTGCAGCGGTGACTTGTGTGTCTTTTACCTTTTGGCTTCATGGGAAGTAAAACTGCCATGCAAAGTGAATGGAAGTTAAAACTGATCAAATGTAAATCAACTTGTGGACGTATTTTGAGCTTGAAATGTGAAGTGAGGTTTGCGTCGGGTGGAAAGAGAAATATGCGTATTATTAGCGAAGCCTTCGGGGGGGGGGGGGGAGCACATGTCTTTGTCTGTTTGCAGAACCAGTAGTTACATGTTCCTACAAACACTTCCACATGATAGTATCAGGAATTCTCTCATTTAAAAAGAAAAAAAAATAGAGTTGGCATTTGCATACATGTCAGCACAGAGCTCAGCCTCCTAACCAGCAGAGGCTTGTGCTGCCCTTATAGAGCTGGAAGGCAGCCAGCTCAAATACTCGTCTCCTTGGTGCCTCGGTACATCTCCATGGAAGCAGCCAATGACTGAAGGGAGGGGTGTCTTTTTCTTTTTTTGGGGGCCTTTTTGACCTCTATTGAGAGACAGTAAAATGTTGGGAGAAGCAAAGGGCTTAAGGTGCCCCAGGAGAGAGTGTCTGTTCATGGAGCAGCTGCAATAAAAGGACTCATTTTCTGTCTTCAAAAAGCAATCGAAAAAAACCCCACGACAGCGTGTCCTTTAATCCGGGACGTTCCTGCCGTCTAATTTCAATGCAGATTAAACACAAAGTGGAAATTATGACTGGCTGTCTCGTCCGACGGGAAGAAAACGCTTCAACAGTCAAAACACAGACTGAAGTTCTCGGCTCAGTCCAACGTGCAGGTTTACGTCCAGAGAAGCCCCCCCCTGATGTGCCGTTAATTTCACGTCTTGTAGTTTGTGCGTGCTCATGGGATGATCGAGAAGATTGTCCTGGAGTGTGACAAACTGTGTAGGATGTAAAAAGCGTCTGTCGTCTGGACCTGGAGGGTGCAGAGAGCAGCAGCAGCTCTCTTGGAACAACTTCACACCTTTCTAACTCGGGATGAAAAACAGTGTTACCATGGAGAACAGTCGAGAGTGTTTGCACTTCCCTGAAATCGTGCCGTGGCCTGCATGTTGAGACATTTCAGATCCAGAGAAGGCGCTGGAGCTGCTGCTGCTGCCTTCATTTGCTTTTTTTTTTTTTTCACACTTGTTGGGATGAACAGTTCTAATGGAGAGAGAGAAGTCGTGCACAGTTTGAGAGATTTATCGGATGAGTTTTTTCGGCTACTTTTTTTTTTTTTTTTTTTTTTTTCATTTCAGTCGTTCATTCTTAATCTTAAGGGTCCCTTCATGTTTGCCCAAGGCTGAATGTTTTTAAAAGGATTCACTGTCAGGAAAACTGATCAAACATGGAGATATAATCATCAGACGATCATGAATCTCTATCTGACCTGTCCGTAGCGTGGACCGTATAAAACATGGACGTAGTGATGTTTGAAAAGGTGTTCTGAATCCCTAAAATAGTGTTTTTGTTTTGTTTGTTTGTTTGCTTTGTTTTTTTTGCCATATTGGAAACGCTCTCTCCAACTAACCTCCGGCTAATTTGAAAAAAACAGGCAAAGAGTCTGACAACTCGCCAACCTGTCATTCAAATAAGCCACGCCCCTAATTATGCAAAACATTGTCAATATATAAAAACTTATGTTATAAAAATAACAGAAAAAAAATACAGATTATAAATAAAGAAACAAGTTTCATGATGATGGTTTCTGCTTCATATGAGCTCTGATTGGGATTTTTGTGCATTGCCTTTATTTATTTTATTTATTTTACTATGTTTGGTTTTGGTTGTTTTATGCCTTTTATCTTGAAAGATAGGACAGTGGATAGTGAATAACACGCAGCTGCCAAACAGACTTGTTTGCGTTGCCTTTATTTATTTTTAAAACGTTGACGTGAACGTCGTCCACAAGCAGCAGCTGTGCTCTCTTGAGCATCAAACTGGGAAGGTGGTAAACATGATGGGAACTCTCTCAGGACACGGAAGCTAACGGCTGCTCCAACCGTGTCCTGTTGAGCGTTGACTTGTTCCTGGAAGGTTTTTTTATTATTGTTTTTAACTGCGTTTGTTTTTCTGCTCTCTTGTTTTTTTTTAAGGTGTCCCCTTCAAGCGAAACTTCATGTCGGTGGCAAAGACGATCCTGAAGCGCCTCTTCAGGGTCTACGCTCACATCTACCACCAGCACTTTGACTCAGTCATGCAGCTGCAGGAGGAGGCCCACCTCAACACGTCCTTCAAACACTTTATCTTTTTCGTTCAGGTAGAGAATCTCCCACATTTACACAATCCTTTTAGCTGCTGGCGATTTAAAAAAAAGAGTCGAACATTCAGAGAAAAGAAATTAACTTTAGAGGAGAGACATTTGTTTGCAACAATTTATAATTAAAGAAAAGAAAGTCACGGTGAACGTCGTGGAGGCGTAACGGGTGGACGGAGTAATCCCGTCTCTGAACATTTCATACCAGCAGCTAACCCCCCCCGACATGTGTACAAACACCCGACATATTCAGATATTCACTCCGTGTCCTTTGTCCTTGTCTTCAGGAGTTCAACCTCATCGACAGGAAAGAGCTCGTCCCGCTTCAGGAGCTGATTGAAAAACTGACAACCAAGGACAGATAAACATCGATGGAACCCTTATTTTATTGGTCATCTAGTTTTTTGCACAGATACCCCTTTCCCCCTCCCCCTCCCCCCCCTCCCACCCTGGCTGTATGTATGCAGTATATACTATATTTCCATTTGGGGAAATGTTTTTAACAAGGCCAGGAAGAAGGAAAGGGTCTTGATAGGTTTAAGGCACCAGGACTAATGCAATCAGGGATTAGACTCGTAATAACGGATCCACAGATGAACCTAACAGAGAGAGTAGTTTTAGCTTTACGGACAGATTCACTCATGGCTTACATCCTTTAGTTTTCTATCCTCCCACACACACGTTCTTCTTCTCTCCTGGATTTCTGGCAACACTACGCTTTTTTTTTTCTTCTTCTTCCTGCTCTCATTGGATTTTCAGACTCACCCACGGGGGGCGGGTCGTAACGAGGAGGGCTTTCCTTTTTAGCGTTGAGGTGAGAACAGAACCGCTCACCGTTAATCGATATCAAAGGAGCCGGGACGCCGTCTTATCGCCCACATCTTTCAAACACAGAATAATCCTAAGTGCCTAGCATGGCTCGTTAAACGCCCTATAACAACACATCAAGACATCCCGCCTCCCCTCTTTAGTTTGTGGATCTTCTCTTTGTCTTAGTTTGAAGACGACGTTCTCTCGGCGAAGTGTCCTGTGCAGATTTCTGATCGATGAACGTGTCGGACGTAGAAGCGAGGCTCCAGGATGTTTGTCACACGAGTCGCACGGACGTTAATTAGAGTTTTCTAGCGACGTTTTCCCGTGTGCTAGCTTTCCCTCCAAATCTTTTAAGTAGAGACTTTTAAGTTTTTTTAGGACGAGTCTTCAAGGGATCTAAAAACTAAATTGTAAATATTAATGTCCGCTGAGTCGAGCCGCGCGTTTTTAAAAAGTAACAAGCATTTTGAATTGGAGTGTGCTGCATCCCTCGTTTATCTCACAAGCCATAAAGCACTTTGAACAATGTTTTTTTTTTTTTCCCTGACCCCTCTCTCTCTCTTGCTCGCTTGCTCGCCCGCCCGCCTTGAATGTTTAACTCTGCGTTGGCTTGTGCTTTGTGAGAAGCCGGTACGTTCCCTCCGTCGCATTTAACCCCCCAAAAATGAATGTCGAATTGCTTAACTTCCGCTGCGATTGGCTACGAGGCGTACGCGATTTCTCTTCTGCTTCTTGCTTTTTTATTTTCTTTTTCTTTTGTACGACGTGAGCAGATGCATGGCCCCTCCCTCTCCCCCTGACCTCAAAGTGTAGTTTACTATGCAATGATTGACACGACACTAAAAGTTTACCCCGTTTTGGCTCGTACTTTGGTATCTCTTCGGTGTATGATAAGAATAGAAAACGCTTCTCTTTCAGGATCGATAGATTTTATACGTCTTGTTATCTGAAGTTTGTCGGCGCGGTGTCAAACTTTGAACGCACACATGTAAATACTGAAGGCTTGAGAGTGATTTCCAGCGCGCATGGAGTGGAATTTTTTTCCGGTTTGAAGAATGCATCGAGTCTTTTTCGAGGCTGCTTTTCCCCCCTCCCTCTTATTTGAGAAATTAAAAGTATAGTTTGTTTTAAATGTTGAGTACTTCCTCTCCCCCCCTCTTCTTCCTTAGCCAACTCTTCTGAATGTTACTGCTCACCAGATATTTGAAAATGTAATAAATAAATGGGTCATCCTGAAAAGCATCTTATCGTCATGAAATGCCCGTAACATAGGCTTTTTTTTTGCCTCCAGGTTTTTCCTCTTCTGCTGTGAGAATTGATGAAATGTTTGTACATAATGGCTTGGTAGGGGGTTTTCAATGCTACTGAATTGATTTATGCTGTTTACAAGGCAAATAAAGGTGGTCTTGACTCTTTGAATGAAGTGTGTCTTCATTATGGGAGCCAAAGTTTAACGCTCTGGTTTCCTTCTTTATTCCAATATTGACTTTTTTATGGCACTTTACCTCACATCGTCTGACACCTACCCCTCCCAGCAGATGTAACAAGAATCCAAAAACAGTTGTGTAGACATGATGAGTCTTTTCCCTGAATGTTTGGATTGCTTTCGTAGCTCACACAGAGGCAGCAGGATTCATTTTAGGCTTTTTTCACAACCAGCAGAAAAGTCTGCACAGAAGCTTATAAATTAGAAACAATCGTTTTTTATTGTCCAGTCTATTCACACATACGAGGAATTTGTCTTGGTGTGAAAGGAGAGAACAAAAGAGGCTAAAATAAGTACTTAAATAAAATAAAATATGAGAAGCAATTACTGTGCAAGTAAACCTGTGACATCAGATTTAGAATTAGATTTTTTATGCATCTAAATCAGATTTATATTTTATTTTTTTCCTGAAGTTTATTTGCCTATATTTCTTTTTTTTGTTTTGTTTTACAGATTTACTTATATTACCAACATTTAAAATAGTATTTAAATATATTTTATATTATATTATATTTTAAATATTTTTTTAAATATTAAGTATAAAGAATAATGTACAGCTATACAATATACGTGTTCATACATTTTGACTTATAATTTCTCACCTCTTTATTAAAAGACAAACATGCAAACAGACTTGAAAACATGCACGGGGGAATGTTGTTGCTGGTGCACGTGGGAGGGCTGCGGGCTGCAGCTGCTTCCGGGGGGCGGAGCCCCAGCTGTGCAAGAACCCGCGGCTTCCATCCTCCTGACATCCGTTACCGCCAAACTTTAAAAGAACACGGAGGGCGCCTTCAACATCCACACAGCTGCAGCTCTCACTTTGATTAAGAAAGAGAAAAAACGTCTTCTTCTTCTTCTTTTTTTTATTGGCTTGAAGAAAAACAAAGATGTCTCCCACTCAGAAGAGACCCTGCCCGGACTCAGTGAACGAGTCCATGAACGACTCGATGGAGAAGAGGATAAAGCGGATCTCTGTGGAGGGAAATATCGGTGAGTGCATTAAATGAAAAGAAAACTAGCAAGCTTAAAACGTTGCTCTCAAACTAACTCTTTAACAGTGTGGAGCTAGTTGACGTTTCACTGCAATAACAACATGTAAGCTCATTTAACATCAAGACTTTACCGCCTTTTTGTGCTCCCATTGCATCTACTAAACTACATCTACAAACGCATTCAGATGACACAGTGTAGATATAGTTTTTCCCCCCCAGGTGTCATTGATTAACAGGCGATGCTTTGTGTTTCAGCTGCAGGTAAATCCACCTTTGTGCGCCTCCTGGAGCAGCAGAGCTCGGACTGGGAGGTGGTACCGGAGCCGGTCGCAAGATGGTGCAATGTGCAAACAAAAGGCAGTGACTTTGAGGTAAAAACACACTTCACTCTACTTGTGCATTCACAATGAATGCTCCTCAGTGGATGCAGGGAGCTTTATATTCATACATGCTCACAGATGCTTGCAGAAAACTGCACCAAAAAAAAAAAAAACCGATGTAAGGTGAGAGAAGACAGGGATCATATTCTGCATCTTAGCTTGCGAAACAATAAATCAAGTATGCATGAGGAACATGATCCCCTGGGTTAACATGCTCATGTTAGGGTAACTAAGAGGGTCTTCATCTGTATTTAGAGTGCAGCTGCTATCTGTCCATATATCTGCAGCCAGTGGTCTCCACCCAGAGCAACAGATGGTCTCACTGGACAGATGAACATGCCATCTTCATGAGGAGAAATGTCCCGGGTCCGACCTCCCACACAACTGCAGACTCACCCTTCGACCTCGCCCTCTGCGCCGGCTCATTTTCAGGAGCTTCAAGTATCCTGTCTGTAATCAGTCAGCAGCACGTTAAAGTGCCGGCCTGCATTCACGACCATGACCTGTTTAAGGGTCGAGGTTTTAAACGTAATTGATTTATGTAAAAACCCCAGATTCTAATCTTCAGAGATTTATTCCAGTCTTCTGAGAAGTGCTGAGGCGAGCACTCTCACTCGGCAGGAAGCTGAACGGAGCAGCCAGAAATTCAACCAGCTGACTCATCATGGAGATGTGTGTTAGTCTTTAGAGCTGTGTAAAGTGATAGCACAGGCCTGTTATCAGTGTGTGTGTGTGTGTGAGGTATGTGCAACCACCACGCCTGCTCTGCTGCAACACTGCAACCTTCAGATTATGGAAAATACAGCAGTTTGATGAAGCGCCCTCTACTGGCTGTGAGCATCATTACAGTTATGCTCTTCTTCTGCAGGGTTAACAGATAATTAACGGGCTGGGTGTTTTTTTTAATTTTTTTTTTTAAATATCGAACAGGAGCTGACCACGTCTCAGAGGAGCGGCGGGAACATTCTGCAGAAGATGTACGAGAAGCCCGAGAGGTGGGCCTACACCTTCCAGAGCTACGCCTGCATCAGCCGAGTGCGCGCTCAGATCCGCTCGGCCAACGGGAAGCTCCGAGAGGCCGAGAACCCCGTGCAGTTCTTCGAGCGCTCCATATACAGCGACAGGTAGCCACTCATTTCTCAATATGACTTAAAACAAACTTTAAAATAGGTTTGAAATGAAATGAGTAAAAATATCTTCCTCAGTTTAAGGATGTCAGGATGCACTCTTTTTATAAATTAATGTGAATATGCATCGTCTGTGTTTTGATTGGTCGTGTCTCAGGTACATCTTTGCAGCGAACCTCTACGAGAGCGAGTGTCTGAGCGAGACAGAATGGTCCATCTACCAGGACTGGCACGGCTGGCTGCACAACCAGTTTGGCAAGAACATTGAGCTGGACGGTATCGTGTACCTGAGAGCGTCACCGGAGGTACGCCGCCGCCTCCTCCACCGAGTGACGCAATCACACCTGAACACTCCTCCGCTGCACTTCCTTTAATAATTCAGATGGTGTTTTTTTTTTGTGTGCAGAAATGTTTGGAGCGTCTGCACCTGAGAGGCAGAGAAGAAGAGCAGGACATTCCTCTGGAGTATCTGGAGAAGCTGCATTTTAAACACGAGAGCTGGCTGCAGCATAAAAACATGACGTAGGTCCACACGGGCTCAGACAGCAGACATGTTTGTTGGCGTTAGAAAAAGACTCGGGCGGCGGTGCGAACCGTTTCAGGCCCTCGAGAGATGTCAGCTCCATCACTGTTAAAGAAAAGCACCAGGCTGGAAATGAGCTCGTCTCAATTCTAGTTCAAAAATCTAACCGTGTCCCCCCCCCCTCTGTCCCCTGCAGCATGGACTTTGAGTACCTCAGGAACGTCCCCGTCCTGACCATAGACGTGAGTGAAGACTTTAAAGTGAGCGACACGAAGAGCGCCGACATGATCGAGAAGGTGAGTGACACTGTGTTACATACAGACACTTTTTTTTTTTTTAACTCGAATATTTTTGCACGAGCAGAGTGAGAATTTGAAGGACTACAAGGTGCAGATAAAGTCTTTAAGACGTGTTTATTCAGGGGGGGGGGGAGCGTCCTGATGCTAATACACATGCTGGTTTCACTGATGGAAATCCGGCCTGAAGGACTGCTTCTGTTGCAGTTTCATGTTGACAGTAAACACAGGGAACCTTCTAGAGATTTCCATCCTGTTCAAAAGCCATTAGTAGGAAACGAATCCGCTCTGCATAAATGTCCTCCGAGGCTGGACTGAAGGAGATTTAGCCCATCGGCGCTAACGGTTCTTCTTCTTCTGTTTCAGGTGAAGGAGTTCTTGAGCACGTTGTGATGGAGGAGGAAGAATCAGAGTATTAATAAGGAAAAAAGAGTCGCAAGCGTGACGTTTGTTTTTTTATCAAATGATTTTGTATTTTTTAACTTTTGTTGTTTTCTCACATCTTTTATCTATTTATGATTCGTGCAAAATGAATATGTGTCAACTTGGGATGTATAAATGACAATAAACTTGAACATCTTTTCATAGCTGTTGGTTGAGATTTAATTCTGTCAAGCGTTTGTTTCTCAAACTGTGGTGAGAGTCCCGCTGGTGGTACGCAGGATCCCTCTAATGCTACATCACAAATCTCTATTTCTGAAATAAAGATGTGCAAATCAAACGGTGGACAAGCAGAGGAAGTAAACATGACGGCTCCAAACAGGAAATACAGAAACCGAGTGTCATCCAGTTTGGGATCTTTAGGAGTGGCACAGAGAACGAGCCCTGTATGCATATCAGGAATAAACTGTATATGACCTTAAATAACCCTACGCTACCGGATTTAGAAACAACCAATCACATCTCACTGTGAGAATAAAAAAAGAGGAAGAAGTCATGATATTTTGGCTCTAAATCACACCAGGTGCATCTTCAACGATCCCTCATCAGTTTAGACTGCGTTACTTATCTCGTCCACAAGAGGTCGCCAGTCTCCACAACCCGAGCCACTCAGCTATTCCGGACTGCTGAGCTCATTTACCTGTTGGACTTGATTCAAACGCTCTGAAATAGCTGCAATAAAAGAAGTGTTATCATAAGCTCCTGTTATAATTGCACGCGCTGTAAAGGCCAACAGGTGAGGAGGAGGTTGGAGCATCACGGTGAAGCAGCCTGATGCAGACCACACACTGGAGCTACACTTAATCAAAGTTAATATTTAAATGTTTTTGTGACAAAGGTCTAAAATGTACGCAGGCTTTTGCAATCATTCATAAAAAAATAAATAAAGACTGAACATGAAGTCCAAGCTGCTGAAAATCTGTCCAATCACAGAGAAGCAACGCACTATTTCTAAGTCTATAAATCCAGAGGAGAGATGTCTTTATTTCTCTGAGAATAAAAAAAAAGTGGACAATAAAGAAGGCATGAGTGAGGTTGAAGTGTGCTGCGCCACCCAAGAGCACAACTTTGTGACCCCCCCCCTCCCCCTCCCCCCCGTGTCGTCACTCAGGAGGAGGGATGGCACTTTAAATATGGAAAAGACACGCTGCGCTCTCAGAGTCTCTCTGCACGCTTCAAGCGAAACACACCACAAAAAAAAAAAAAAAAAAAAAGACTCGTATCTTCACCATGTCACCGAGTCACGACCTGAGCGAGCTCAGCGCGATATGAGGAGCGTGTGTTTGATTTACAGGGCGGAAACAAGTCATTCCAGCGAGACAGCTCCGGCTCTTTAATACTTTTTCTTTCACTCCTTTTTTTTTTTTTTGGACCCTTGGAAAAGCGCGGACAGTTCGAGAAGGAGAACATCTGTAATCAGAGACTATAATAAGAGAGAGAGCAGAAGGATTGATCAGACCTAACTGCTCACCATGAGTTCCGAGAAGTCCAAGTAAGTGTGAGATCTCTCCTCTTTCCTTGTTAACAGCTCTCAGCAGTGTGAACTTTCGCCTGCAGGAGGGCATTTCCCGTCTAGTTGACGTGTTCAAGTTGGAAGTGTATATTGGGCATCAGGTGAGTTTTTCACACTCGGTGCAGACTTCCTTGTGCGTAAAGTCAACTTTTCGACTCCTCTGCTTGCTTTAGTTAACCACTTGTGCAAACTGTATGTTTGGTTATATGTACTGAAAGCGAGTTCAGAAATGCCTTCAGTCATTCGTGCAGCAGTAACCACCCTTCCCTGGATTAGCCACTGCTGCCGCACCACCGTGGCTTTGAACAGCCAGGTAATCTATTTTCCAAGAACCTGTCCCAGGTGATTAGTGAGACAAGCAGGCAGGGAGCGCAGGCCAAGACAAGGACACTTGTCTCTATATACAAACTTTTATTTAAAAACAAAAAAGTTGTGTGTGTGTGTGTGTGCCTCTTGAAGCCATGTGGAAACACTCCGCGCTGAGCGTATGCGTCCGCGTTGCGCAACGCCGCGTCAGACTCCGCGCTTTACTATGAAACACGGAAACACTGTGCGTGACCTTTTCTGACATGCACCTGGAATCCATCAGCTGGTTGCAAAAAAAAAACCCTCCTCTGCAGCCAGCCAGCATGAGTCGCTTCAACAGAGGAGAATGTTAACTGTGCTGAATATGCGCCACGTTTTCCCCTGACTCTATCTCCGGTCCCCTGAAGTGTCACGATCAGCCCCTTCTATAAAGTGTGAACAGGTGAAACCAGCAGTCACCTATTGTGGCCTCACTCAGGTGTCTGCCCTGCCCTCTTCTTATACAATGACAACAGAAACTGTAAAATCCTCACTTGATTCCTCATTCTTGTCTGTTGTGTTGGATTGTGAAATCCAGCAGCAGCTTCCATTGATTTTTCTTTTGTCAGGTGTGAATCTTCCTCATGCTTCTAACCTGAGTCTTGAATGCTCCTTTTGTTGCCCTGCGGACTGATGATCCATCTGAGACGAGAAATCAGATGGCTGTTCATTTCCTCATCCAGCCCGCTGTTGTTATTAGGACTTCGAAAAGTAAGAGGAGAGGGGACGATTTGATTCAGTAATCGGATAATAAAAGGCTCCTGGAGTACTGAGTGCCCTTTTCCCTCTTTCACACTTTACACCCTTTGATTTAACTTCACCAGAAACAAATTCAGCCAGTTCAAACATTCTGTTACCCCAGCTTTTCCTATGTCGCATTTTGCAGTTTGGAGCCTTTTAACCGCAGTTGATTCTGTAATTAATTCATAAACCTGCAGATTATTTTAATGCATAATGAATGTCTGATTTATAGTCTATAAAACTGCAAAGCATTTAGGTAAACGAAGCTCGTCAAAATGTCCAAGTTCCTCAAAACGAGACCGTTTTGAGTCCATTGCTTTTGGCGACCTTAAAAGTTGGCTATAAACGGCTCCCTGCAAAGTGGATTAAGAGCCGTTTGAGAAGTTTTCTCAGGAGATTCAAACACTTAAAGTTCTTCTTTATGCATCTATATACATGCTACATGCAGCGGCTCTAATGCAGACCTCTGTTCAATCTGCTGGATGGGACTTAAAAACACTCCCACCTGTCACACCCTGGGATTGAGACTGTGAAACACTCAAAGGTCCCTCCTCTTCCTCCTGTTGTGGTGGGTCGGTGGGCGAGGGGGGGGGGGGGGGGGGGTTCACACTACACTATTGTTGAACCTGGCTGCTGGTGGGATCTGGTGCGTCATTCTGTTAAAGAGATGGGGATGATCCCTGATCTGGAGCAGCTGATCCCGGCTCCTCACGCACCCACAGGTTTATCCCGACCCATGAGGTCACTGAGACGCCGAGCAGCAGCGCAGGGAGACGTTGTGAGACGGATGCAGCAGGTTGCTCTCTGACCCTTCACCCCTGCTTGTGATTTTCTATCCATTTTTTTTTAATCAAGCTTGGGAGGTTACAGCAGGAAATGAAAAAAGAAGATCAAGAAGATTTCCAGCAGACACAAGATCTTCTCAGGCAGCCTTTGGTCATTAGGACAGAACTGAAAATATTTCAATTCATGCTCGCTCCCAAATTCTCATTATTCTCAGAGCTACATTCATAGAGGTCTAGTTCATTTGGATCCAGCGCCGCTTCCAGATCAGGAATGTGGAGCTCTTCCTCTTGCATCCTGCATGCCAGTGCACCACCTGTGTTGTGTTTTTCATCGTAAGGCTCTCCCTCTCTGAGGCCTCAGTGAGTGATTAACATGGCTCCATTGACCAGCTCCAGGCAGGCAACATGAGCTACCTCGAGCTCTCTCTCTTCTGTTTAGCTAATGGTTTTCTCCCTGTGTTGTTACCTGACCTTCCTCCGTGCAAACGCTCACTTAACCATCAACACTTGTCCAAGTAAACGCTACAAGACTGAGCTCTGATCCTGGACAGATCTGCACGTCTCCACAGCGGCCAAGTTCCTCTAAAATCAAGACTCAAATGTTCTTATACTGTCATAAAGTCAACCTGAGCAGAGTTTTTATTTGATCACAGCACTCCTCATTGGCTCCCCATACAACACAGAGTCACCTTCCAAGTCCTCTTATTGGTCCATGAAGCTGTCAGTGGTTCAGCTCCTCTCTGACCTGTTCATAGACTACAACCTGACCCGGACCCCTCAGGTCATCAGGTCTTTTGAGCGTACCCAGAATGAGATGGAAGTCCAGAGAGGTTCTCCAAGGTGTGTGTGTGTGTGTGTGTGTGTGTGTGTGTGTGTGTGTGTGTGTGTGTGTGTGTGTGTGTGTGAACTGATGTATGTTTTTGAATACACTTTTTAACCTCATTGTGAAGCACATTGACTTCATTTGTACTGAAATGTGCTTTTATAAATAAAAATGATATTTCAATGATTAGCAACGTTAAAGCTTATTGATCTTGAAGGTCATCAAGGACATATGAAATACAAAAAAAACCCAGCAAATAATTATTTAGGTGCTGACTCGAGGAAAACAAACAAACAAACAACGACTCCTTGATGCACCGAGCAAATAAGTATGCTACATCTTTGGGAGCCATTGTCTCTGTTTGCGTCTTTACTACAGTACATACTTTTCTTTGGTAGTTTAATAAATAAATAAAAATAACTTTTAATTTGTATCCTTCATAAATCAAACAGCATTTCTAATTAGATGGTTAATAACCCAATAAGAAACTGGCACCATTAGCATCTTAGCTTACCTTAAAGTCATCATGCTGTGCTTTAAAACTGTTTACAACATTAGCTGCTAGCATCAGACAACAGAAGAAGCTAGCATTCAAAATGCTACGTTATGTTGTATCCTATAGCTGTTATCTTTTCAGTCTGATTTATTTTGCAGAGGTTTAAAATAATGCTAATGATTTGCCGTGACTCTTGGTCTACGACGACATTGACGTCTTTTTTTGTTTATTTTAATATATTAGCATGAGCACATCTCCGCCTGAGCGTGACATTAGTCAGGGAAAATGGCCTTTGTTTAAATTTGGTGACTGGTTGAGCAAGAGTGGGAATAACAAGGCTCCACCCTTCAGTCTTCTGTCATGCTGTCCGCTGACCACGCTTTGAGCCGTTTGTTTTTAACTGCTGAAGTTCAGAGCCGATTGCAAAAGAGCCCACATAAGAAACTCCCTGAAGCTAAAGCCGCTCCGTCATGGTTGGAAAACTCGACGCAAAGAAACCTGGGATTAAACCACGGCTTTGAACTTGAACTACCCCTTTCTGCTCGCAACAAAAGAAGGTTGCCGAGGCTAATTACTGTATTAGTATTGCTTAAAACTTGACCCCAAGTCTCGCCACTCCCTCCTCCTTTTTTTTTTTTTGAGCTACCTCATGGCTCAACATTACTGTCTGCAATCAGCGTCGTACCTCTATCTATCTTTCTCAAGGCCAGATATCAAAACCCTCTGGGAGTAGAGTCCGGTTAGTTTCTGCTGCTATCGCTGGAACAAGTTGTATCCTTCCTGACTTTGTTTATTTAGGAGTTTGTGTACACTGCTCCCATCCCTTCATTTTGCAAACAGTATCATCCTCATGTTTGGGGTTTGTTGTTGGGATTAACTTGAACTGTTCTCATAAATTGGTCAGATATTCGATGCCGACACACTCGATGTTATCCCAGACAAAAAGCTAGAAGATATCCTAACAGATATGTGACTAAAAGCTTCTTTCCTGTAATGATTATATAATGGCTCAGTTTTTGCAGTGAGCTGTTTCGGCTTTCGAAGGTTAAATTCTGAGATTGAACGCATATGTTTTGGCTCAAAGCTTGCTTTTTTTTTTGTTTTTGTTCCTGGCTTCGATTAGTCAACGTTTCACTGCATCGAAGGAGCAACGTTCCCGCCAAACCTTCCAGGAACTTTGAGGAATAACATTTTCAGGAAGCTTCATATCGTGAGGATTTTTTCTGACCTCCGACTAAACATTCAAGCCTCCGATTTTGCAATAGTAGTTTCAGCATTTCAAGATTTTACTCAACATCTCATTGACTGTTTTTTTTTCTTTTTTTTGTGTCTGTCTCAGAACTGTCTGCTGGTTGCAGCATTGTTGTTGGACAGAAAACCAAAAGGCCTTTTTTCAGGTCATTTGTGGCCGAACTATCGTAGTATCAGAACGCTCTTATGTGATGACCGACCAGGTCGGCACATTTTAAAGCATTGCAGATATTCATGTTTTTATCAGAACCACAGAATCTTCTCTGTCAATGCACAAGAAGCAGTTATGAAATCTTTTTGTACAATTTATCGAATTTAACTGACACTTTATCTTTAGTTATATTTCAGTATACCTGCACTTGATGTACATTTGAAAATAAAAACACAATCTGTAAACGTTCTTATCTGGACGGCTGGAGAGTCTCGTCTACAGAAAGCTTGTTTATTAAAATGCATTTTTATTTTTACACTGAAGTACAAACTATCATGTTGATGTCGTCTTTTTTAGGTTTCCTTAAATTCAGTGTTTTCAGGCTGTGGAGATGATTGTAGCTGTGTTCTCTGGTGGTCATGTATTAAAATGTGTCTCTCCCTTTCGTGGCAGAGTGGAGGATGAAGCCGTCTTGGACAGAGGAGCATCCTTTGTCAAACACGTCTGTGATGAGGAGGAAGTGGAAGGTAAGATCCGTGATGAATTCCCGCTCTCTTATCCCTTCATCTTGACCTGTGAAACCTGCACTTCTCCGCTCTGGTGTCACATTATGTAAGATAAACACAGGAAGATGTTTCTGCAGCCTGTTCAGTGCTGGCTGTCAAGTTGAAGCCACAGGAGAATTCATCCTGTGTCGTCCAGCCGTTAGTGGTTGAACCCAGGACATATTTCACTGTGAGAGGCGTTTAAACTGGTTAAACTGGAGACGTGGAAGAAAAGTTTGCAGCATGACGAAGTTTGTAAAGATCTTAATCGAAGCACAGGACTTCTTCACGGTTTGCATGCTCAGACACACGTTAGCATCAGTGCTATCGCCTGTCTCGGTTCTGTCTTAAATTACACACTCATTCCCTTCTCCGTACTTCGGGAGTCCTCTGAAGTACACTCGTCGGGCGCAATAATAAAAACGTGTCATGGCCGAGAATGACGTCATTCCTGTTGCACAACGTGAGCGCACAACGTGAACAGCTTCACGCCGGCCGAAGACAAATAACGACATTAAAATTATGACACTGCCGATCCTGTTTTCACAAAAAGATTCGATATGACTTAAAATAAAGTTCCTGAGTTTCAAATGTGTAACGCGTTCTTTTTTCACTCTCATGTCGGTCAGCATCATTTGGAAAAACTAACGTCACTCCGCAGAGAACTTTTGACTCTTTACTCTAAGATCGCATAGATTTCAGTAACAATACTCCTTTTTTTTTTTTCTGCGTTCCCGCGGCTCGCTCCTCTCGTTCGCCTGACTCCTCTTTTTTTCCACATAGATGCAACGTGCGACGTTTTGCACCGTCGGTACTTGCATCGCAGGAGAACTACAAGATTACGCGGGAACTACAAAATTCCCGCGTAAACTACAAGATTACGCGGGAACAAAGAAGAAAAACATGCACAGTGTTTCGCTTTGTCTTTCTGAGACGGATTCGTCGTTCGATCATAATGTTGATAAAGTGATCAAAATACGTTAGTGAGTCTGTGTATCGTATTTTGAAGTTGAGTGTTTTTTCTCTAACTTCCTCACTGGGTCGATATATTCTGTCCTGTTAGACGTGCGCTTGAAGCCAGCTCTGATGAAAATAGAGGCAGCGTGATGATTTCCTGAGATGCTGTGAAGGGAAACAGTCCGCCTTTTGTCGAAACGCAGCTGTCATGCTCTTCCTGATTGGGAAATAAAAACATAAATGTCAAGGAAGCGCTGGAAACAATGCGTCAAAGCAGCCTCGCGATAAGCGAACATTCGGTCACACAAGTCAAACCAGTCCTCATTGTTTTCCTTCCATCCAGTGGTGAAACGGATTATCAGCGTTCAGGATTAATGTGACTTTCCTTTTGTGTGAGTGTAATCTGATCTGCCTTTCCTCCTCCTCCTCCTCCTCCTCCTCCTCCTCCTCCCCCGTGTGTTGCATCTTGTCACGGCAGGTCACCACACCGTGTACATCGGCGTGCACGTTCCCAAGAGCTACCACCGGAGGAGACGCCACAGACGCAAGTCCAGCCACAAGGAGAAGCGGGAACGCCCGGATCAGAGCACGGAGGGGTACAAGTCGGACGGCGAAGAGTCCTACGCCAACATCCTCAAACCTCTCAGTGAGTTCAGCGTGGAGAACACAAATCACCAGAGTCACATTACTGACGGTTATATCACTCTCCAGATGTTGTTGGCAGCCGAGAGAAGAACAGAGAAACCTACACTCAGAGTCGAGTTAGCGCCAAAATGAGCCTGCATCAGCTTTCTGTCATGTAAACACGGGAAGATTGAAGCCGCGCTTGGTTGTAGGATTTGAGCGAGAGGATCCTCAAATGATAAAAATACACAAAGTCAAGAAGCAGGAGAGAAAAGCACAAGAGACAGATGGACAACGCTCCTTTACTTAACCTCGGCGGTAAAAAAAAAACCAGTCTCTAAAATGACTGGCTGTAAGTGAAGCAGCATCTCGTGATTGAAAGCCTTCTTTCACATGATCGTCAGACGCTTGATTCCCAGAGTTCAGTGCTGTCCTTTGTTGTTTTAAGTCATAATGCGGAACAACTCGGATGCTGGGAATCAGATGTGTGGCAGAACATCTAACATGGTTAGCAGAACAAACTTCTTCTTTCAGCTCTTTTAATGAATAAAAAATGTGTGCGAAAATGTTTTTTTTTTCTACACCAGGAAGAAGGCGTCACCTCTGCGGTTTAAAAAAAAAAAAAAAAAAAAATTATGATATTTTCAGAGTGCTAAAACCTGAAGACGTGTGGTCTGAGTATTTACTGTCTTTAGGCGACATCATATTGTACTTTTTGATGAAGGATCAGAGTTGTTCTCAATAAGAGGCGTGCAGCTGTTTGTCAGGAGGCTTAAAAACCCGCCTCAGCTCTCAGCCTTGTCGTCATGGTGACCGTTGAATCCACTCGGTTGAGTGTTGTGAATCATTTGGACGCCACGTGACTCGCAGGTTTTCGGGGGCCACAAAGTTCACGTTAAAGATTGTCATGGGCCTCGTGGGTCTTCTCCAGGAAGGAGTGCACCAGATGTCTGCGCTCATATGGCAGATTAGGAATGTAGCAAGGAGAAATCATTAATCCCACGATCCATTTCTAGAGCAGGAAGGAATAATACTTATTTGTGAATCAGCTTTACATGAAGCCCGTTCTTCTCTTTCACATCAATCTGCACCACACATGCATGGAAACATTATCTAGTGACAAGGTAAAGGCAGATTTGAATCCCAAGAAAATCTCTATTTAATCTCTAAACTGTGAAGATGAAGGCACAACAAGCAGCTATTTTCTGTAGAAGACGTATAATTAACACAGAGCTGGAATTCACCTTTAAATCGCTCAGTCAGGAAGCTGGGATCATGGCCGTGTTTACGCTCTGCTGCTTGTTTGTGGATGGAACCATTAAGGTCTGACCCCCCCCCCCCCCCCTCGATCCAAAGGCAGCTGGAGCCGGTGGACGATCTTCACCTCGCCTCCTGCAGATCTGATCAGTTTGTTTTTCTTCGAACATGCACTGACTAAAAGTAGATGTGTAGAAACGTTGTGCAGTGTCTTCAAAAAGGACTGAATCGTACTACACATAACACGCACGTCACCCCCGACTAGCGCCTCCCATTTCCTGTCTGGCAAAGGCAAAAAAATATATAAAATATCTGTAAAAAATAAAATAAATAACAGTGAAAATAAGCCCAGAAGTAAAAGTTTAAAAATGTAATTTGGATGAGAAAAGTATCTTTGCATGGTCACAAGAAATACAATCCCTGGAGTTTTCTCTTTATTTCATCAGTCTGAGAATCAAGCGTATCAGATGGACTCTGATCAGCAGACCATAAACATGAATTAATCGTCTGCGGACAGTTTCCAGGCTGATGTGCCAGACGACCAAAGCAAAACAAACGCACACAGACACACTGCTCGACACGCACGCACGCACGCACAGAAGCCGCCACTTGTTGGATTTTCCGCTGTTTTGCCCTCAATCTAAATCCCTGTAATCCTGTTGATTCTAGCAAACCCTGCAGAGCCGTCCACTTAAAACTTGTGTGTAACCACAACAAACGGCTGGTTTTCATTGATAACACCACTCGTGGACTTGAGAGGCGAGTGATGTTTGTGTACGCCATGTGCTGTAAAAGTCAAGTTCCTGTCTGCAGACGGGCCCCCAGGCCACGGCGAGAACTGACGGACCTTTGTGTTTATAACTAGTGGCGGGTGACGCGTGTGTGTGTGTGTAATGCCACACAGGTGGGGATGCACCAAAAGTCACGTATATCATCGCTTTTCCGCAGACTTCGATCCTGACCTTCATGTAGCTTAGCATTAGATTTTCTCGCCACAGTAGAACAGGCCCAACAGCGCTATTTTAAAATCAAGCGTCCTAAATTAAGCCTGGGTGTGCTGTGTCAGGATTAAAGGGTTACACTGTTACGTTGTCAAAGTATCGACCTGGCACACACCCAGCCTCTTAACACTTGCCACCTCACCTTTTTGGTCATGCAGCTTCGTAGTTGCACAACTTTCCTAGAAGTGCGAACGGGAAAGATGTTTCTGGACACTGAGGTGATGTTGACTCAGTGCAGAACATTTTACACATGTCAGTTCAGTGATACCGATCAGGTCGCACCTTTTTATTACAAGGAAGTTAAAGTTGAGTAAAAGTCATGACGTGTTGGCAAGCTGCTTCTAGCACTGTTTCCTGTTTGAGAGTGATGTATCGTAGAGCTCTACAGAAGAGCAGGTTTAATCTGCTCTGCACATCAGAGAAACCTGAAACAAGCACGCAGTGATTTTTGCATTTCCTGTTGACATCTGCAACCAAAAGCTCTCAAAGGGAAATGCACTTTCAGGGGGGACACTCCTCAAATGTAAATCTGTATTTCTGTCGGTGCAGCCACATTTAAAAAAGTGTTGTGCTTGTGTCTTACAGGTGCATCAAGTGTGTAGATTTACTGTCTGTATGTTGATCACGAGTTTCTTTAATTATTCATCAGCTTTACGTTTGTATGCATGTTAGAAGTGTTCATGCATATGTCAAATTGTTTTTATTACTGCACTCTCACTTCGTTGGAATTTAATGTGTTGCCATGTCGCATCAAATGTGTTCAAGTTTCTACTGTTTTTTTTGTCTCCGCCGCAGTTTCTCCCGCTGAGAGGATCCGCTTCATCCTCGGCGAAGAGGACGATGGCCCCCCTCCTCCTCAGCTCTTCACCGAGCTGGACGAGCTCCTGGCTGTGGACGGACAGGAGATGGAGTGGAAGGAGACGGCGAGGTGAGCCGCTCAGTTCCACAGCCATGAACTCTGTCGAACATCTCCCCCCCCCCCCCCATCTCCACTCTTCTTTTCGAGCCGCGGGCAGGGTAGTCGTTAATTTCCTGCTGCACAATCCCAGGGCAGCCAGCGGAGCGACATCCCTTTTATGAATTATCGTGTTTTGTATGTGTGGGGAAATAGGCCAGTGAACTCCCAGTCTGCTCTTATCTGACTGCCATCTGGAGTACCTGACCTGTGGGACCAGGAAACAAGAGAAAGTCCCACATGGTTAGAACAAGACTTAAGGCTACAGGAAGCGTTTTCATAACCACATGATGCATTCATGACCTCTCAAAATGACAAATACTACCATCAGTCAAACTTTAGTTTCTATAAAGAAACAGGCAGCAAATGTCACGTTTTCACACATGTGCAAGTTTTGAGTCTTTGAGCTTTTTTTTGATGATACAGGAACGCAAAATAAGCTAACTCGTGATGAGCATTTCTTTCTAACTATTACTTCTTTAACGTCTTTGTCCTGGTTCAGGAGGGGGGGGGCAGGTTGTCGAATAGGGCGGATTAATGTACTCCCGGAGGTCGTCGGTGTCTTCAGACTTATGCTAACATAAAGCAAGACGTCTGTTGGCGGGCGTGTGGACGGCAGCCAGAGAGATACTCTATCCCCCCTGAGGAAACCCCATCCTCAGGCCTCCACAGAATGGCTCTTTTGTAGCGCTGACATGTGAGGCATTATTGTTAAAAAAAGAGCCCTTGTCCTGGGTCTTACCTTTAAGGCCAAGTTCACCCGAGTGTGGCTTCTCGTGTTAAGCCATGTGTGGTCTTGAAGTTAAAAAAAAAAAAAAACACTGACGCCGTTGTGTTTTCCTCAAGTCTAGTGATTTATTATGTCACCGCTACGCCGTCCTGCTTCCCGTATTATCGCCTCCTGTACTGTGACGGTTTCAAAACACCGTCGGGTTGTTTTGTAAAGAAAAGAGGACCCGTCTTGTCTCCTTTTGTTTGCAGCCCATTCTGGTTCACGAGCTTTTAAAGCTACTGTTTTTCTAGATCATAGGGACAATTTCTATCAGTGAAGATGTTCCAGGAGGTCCAATGTTTTAGATTTGGACCAGACTACCTCTCAGATACAAGATCTATTTGATCATTTATTTCTTATAAAGCAGCTGCTAACCATGTTTAAATGTGATGTGATTGCCATCCTTATTGTATAGCCTTGCTAAGTTTATCACATTTTTCAAGATCAGCTCAGCTAGCAGCAGCTCATTAGCATCCATTCAGTAAGCAGCAGCTCAGCTAGCACCAGCTCAGCTAGCAGCAGCTCAGCTAGCAGCAGCTCAGTTAGCACCCGCTCAGCTAGCACCAGCTCAGTTAGCACCAGCTCAGCTAGCACCAGCTCAGTTAGCACCAGCTCAGCTAGCACCAGCTCAGTTAGCACCAGCTCAGCTAGCACCAGCTCAGCTAGCAGCAGCTCGGCTAGCACCAGCTCAGCTAGCACCAGCTCTGTTAGCAGCAGTTTAGCTAGCGTTCCCTCCTGCTGCTTTAGTGTTCGCCCCTTTAGAGAGATATAGGCTACATATTTAGAGAATCAAGCATTGCAACACTATATTGGGGATCAACTTTAAACGTAGTTTGAGTGTTTTTCCGTATCAAAGTAATTCTACGGTCAGGAATCGGTTTCTTTGTACACAAACTGGAGCCCGTGCCTGTTGAAGAATCATCCAAAAATTAAACCTCTGTTGTTTTTATTACGTTTTCCTGACAGATGGATCAAGTTTGAGGAGAAGGTGGAGAAGGGCGGCGAGCGCTGGAGTAAACCCCACGTGGCCACGCTGTCCTTACACAGCCTGATGGAGCTCAAGACGTGTATTGAGAAGGGAACCATCATGCTGGACCTGGAGGCCTCCACGCTGCCACAAGTCGTCGGTAAGAAGCTGTTGTGAAACTTCTCAACCTTCTCTGCCTCCACGACGTGTGATGTTCACCGATCTTTTTCGCACGACAGACATGATCACCGACAGCCAGATCGAGAGCGGCCAGTTGAAGCCGGACCTGAAGGAGAAAGTCGTGTACACGCTGCTACGGAAACATCGCCACCAGACCAAGAAGTCCAATCTGCGCTCTCTGGCTGACATCGGCAAGAGTGTTTCAAGTGCAAGTCGGCTCTTCTCCAACCCGGAGAATGGTAAAGCTGACGAAACGAGCATGTCGTTTATTCTGCTTTCTTATCCTCAAACTAACCACTGCGTTAAATTTTCTTTTCCTAACATCACTTCTTTCTGCATCTTCTCTCCTTCCCCCAATCATTTGTTTCCCTTCTTCTTTTTTCTCTTTCTTTCCAAACCTTTCTCTTCGGGTCTCTGATCTTCCTGCGTCTTGGGCGTTTAAGCGCGCAACCCCCTCGAGCAGCAGCACCCCGTGCCTTCATTAAGCCCACAAGAATTAGAGGAAGCATCTGAGGTGATGAGGAGCTCCAGCATGGGATACCTCTGTAAGTGAGGTCACAGCACTTCGACTGGGGAAAAAAGCAGCATAGATGCATTTTAATTGTAGCTACAGAACAACGCAAATGCTAACTAGAATTACATAAACACAATCCGTCCCTCCCGTTTGAAAAGCTAAAGGCTAAAAAAATGAAGTGAGGGACTTGAAGCTTCCTTTAAAAGTGGATTTTTGGCACCAATTTGATATTAGATAACTTCTACAGTTCGGGAGCCAGTAAAGTGAATGATTAAGGAAAGCATACGAAGAAAGAATGTCGCTTGTCAAATGTCATTTATCACAGCCGATCATCGGCTCGGCTCCGAAAGCGATCAGAGAGAGAGAGAGAGAGAGACAATGTCTCACAAATCAAACATTTCTGTGGCTGCAGAAATCTTAGATCTGGTGGAGTCGGTTAAACATTTTCAGCTACAGTGATTCAATGAATGGGCTGTTTCAACGACTGAAAATCTTATCCGTGTGGTGAAGTGTAGCATGTTTCTGCTGACGCTCATAAGCAGCTGACCTAAGACGGCCTGCTATCCTCGCTCTCCTCTCTCTCTCTGAATGAAAGGCCATCTGGCATTAGTCCTAAAGCTTAAGCCTCTCTACATTTAGACACGTTTTCTGGCTCTCTTCGAGTACTTGTCCTGATGCTTCTTTTCTTTTCTGGAACTCTTTTTTTTTTTTTTCCCACCTGGGCCAAAAAAAAAAAAAAGTCTCACTGAGGCCTTTATAGTTTGTCTTCTTTGACCCCGACAGCGTGTCCCCTCTCTCTGCAGGTAGTCCCACCACTGCCCATAGAAACCTCACCTCCAACAGCCTGAGTGACTTCTCTGACAAACCAGAGAAGGATCAGGTAATATTTCTGTCTGTCTTTGAGGATTCTGTTCCCAAAGCAGGCCATGTGTTTGGCTCAGTGTATATGTGTGTGTGTGTGTGTGTGTGTGTGTGTGTGTGTGCACGAGCTCGTGAGCCTCACATACTGTACAGATAGATAAGACCTCAGGCCTGCCTCGCTCTCTAAGTTCCTCTCTCCAGCCGTGACTCATGATTCAAAAAAAAAAGGCGGCCAGTGAGTAAAGATCCCAGAGGCAGTTAAAGTGTAACAACTTGAATTACACTCCAGCGACAGTTGACGGATCTGTATGTGTGTCAGAACACTTTGGCCTTTGACAAAAACAACAAGGCTGGAGTTAATCATCTCCATGAAAGTGGGAGTCTTTTTTTTTTTTTTTTCCCCCTCCACATTTCATGGAGCTGAATCAAAAGTTAGCAGATTTCACTTTGCATGGAGATGTTTCCTGCGCTGTTGTAAAGTTTGTTTTTATTAGGTAACATAAATTCACATAATACAAGGAAAGGGCGGGAACGGCCTGTTCTTAATAAGCCTCTGCCAGGTTCCGGGTGATTGCTTTTTAATCGGCCCACACTTATTTAAAAGGACACACAAATCATTGCATGTCACGCAAAACGGGGAGCAAGAGTTTGAGTGTGTCAATCTTTGTTAGACATTGAAGCTCCCCGACTTTATCTGTCTGCTCTCGTTCTTCTTCCAGTTAAAGAATAAATTCATGAAGAAGCTGCCGCGTGATGCCGAGGCGTCAAACGTGCTGGTCGGAGAGGTGGACTTCCTGGAGACTCCCTTCGTAGCGTTTGTCCGTCTGCAGCAGGCCGTCATGTTGGGAGCTCTGACTGAGGTCCCCGTGCCCACGAGGTAGCGCACAACACCAAAACATTTTCACTAAAATAAAAAAATAAAAAGAACCTGTGTCATCTGCATGGAAACGATCTGTTCCTCAATCTGTAAATGTGAATCTGCCATCTCCGTTAGGTTTCTCTTTGTCCTGCTGGGCCCGAAAGGCAAAGCGAAGTCCTATCACGAAATTGGAAGAGCCATTGCCACGCTGATGTCAGATGAGGTACTTCATTATTTTGACTATTAAAGAAAAATCCGATCAGAAGCATGCATCAAGGTTTTATTTAGCTGCGAGAAGGCTGAGCTCTTGATCCCTAAAATGCATCGTTTGTGCTTCAAGTCTTTGCACAACATTGAATTCAAACTGTGGAGCGTCAGGGCTGCAGCACTCTGCAGGAGAACGTTGCTTTCCTGAATCCGTTGAGCTCAACCTTTAAAGCTTCGATTGGACTGATTAGGCTGTAATTGGTTGTGAACCTAAGTTAATGGCATCTGGAGATCTCTCTTGGAACGACACGGCCTTTCCTCCGGATTGGTGGAATACCTTGTTAAGGCTTTGTGGAAGATGCTGGACCAAAGATTAAGGGCACCTACTCTTTTCCAGTACAATGACATGACACTGTTGCAGTGTTATCCATAAAGGTTAATTATTTATATTCTCAGATTTAAACCCACTCAAGCAGGCGAGTTGTTGGGGAGGTTCGACACACAGTCGGAGGGCAGAACCAGACTTTCTTTACCGTGGGTGCTCTGACTAAGTCGGGTGTTGCATGAAGTTTTTGTGCACACATTTTCAGCACCTGCAACACAATATCTGTTAACGTAATGATTGATGGTATCAGAAAGTCCAAAAATCTTTTCAAAGAAAACTGCCCAGATCTCGTCATATTGTATTTTTAAGAGGGAGGGAAGCTGTGGTCCTTTCAAATGCCGTCCATTTGATGTCACGTAAAAATGCAATAGTAGCAACATTTCATTACCAAAGTGTTGCCAATGTATCCGTCTAAATCAGACCGTGTGCAGGAGTGTGTTTGCAACTTTTGCTAATTAAAAACAAGACGTGGAGTTTTTTTTTTTTTTTTTTTTTTTTGCAGTGGCATCTAAACTGGTATCAATGGTGTTTGATAACAACAATACTTCAAAAAGTAGCAACAATTTAAACATAAATCTGTGTAAATATTTCTCTCCTGACTCTACAGTGAGGGAGAAGCTCGAGTCCGGCTGGCTGTGTTGTTGTCAGAGCCATGTTTACACAGACTGCTTATTGATGTCATACCGCGTCAATTTTTGTGCAGTGTGAAGCTACGAGCTAACTAAAGCGTGCCAACACAACAATGCAAGAACCATTGTGTCCGCCACTTGCGCTTAAAGTTGCTTAATCGCGGTGCGTTGATTTCATGCAGGAGCTCAAGGGCGACATCTACTGGATCCAAAAATCTTCTTTTAATTACTCCAATGATTTGTTCTGGGCTGTTTCAGCCTCGATTGGATAGGACAGTTTAAAAGGAGACGTTGGAGGAAATGTTGTGAGGAGAGAGAGTCGGGGTAGACGTGAAGCAAAGGTCAGAGGTCACGTTTGAACCCACAGGCGTAATGACAAGGTTTATAACCTCTGTACTTATCACCAGGCTATCTGACAGAAACAACGCTATGGCTCAGTTGGCTGTGTGTTGACATTTAGGGACACATCTGTCAGCAGACTGCACGCAACACAATCAGGTCGTTAAAGACTTGTTATATGTTCCAGCTCTGTCTGCTTCGTGTCTCTGCTCTGTATCTCCACTCGCTCTGACTCAACCTCTCCGAGTTGTCAGGAATGTTGACGCGCATTTTCACAGGGTCCTTAACCCTGAGATTCCCACAGGACCCCCGACTCTGCCCGGTGTGTATCTCATGTGTCAACAACGCAGGACAGGAAGTGTTTTTCCAGGATTTCCTCAGGTTAAACTTTACCCTTCTCTGCCGTCACGTTTGTGTGTGTGTTCTGTTGAGGTTTGGAAGTTGATCAGTAGTTAGTTACCGGCGTCTATCAGTGGACGTCAAAGATCAGGACTCGGTATTTGTTTGCATTGCGAAAGTATTCCGATTAACTCTGGTGCTTGTTGATAGTATGTAGAGGGGATTCCATCATTTCACAGTCTGTTATCAGTGGGACAAAACTATCACGAAGGCCTTCAGTGTCAGATCCACTACGCCTGGATCACAACAGGGCCCTAAGTCTCGAACTAGACTTCTCCTCTGTCGCCCCCCGGTGGTGGAACGAACAACAAAACTCCATTCGATCTGCAGAGTCCCTTTTTAAGAAAAAGCTAAAGACCCCGCTCTTTATGAGCACCGTCGTTCATGATGACAATATTTAGTAAGGTTTTTATGCTGATTAGAACTCTGTCAATCTCTTCCGCTGGTCACTTCCTGAAAGCAGCTCTGGTCACTTCCTGTCAGCAGCTCAGGTCACTTCCTGTCAGATTTAAGTCTGTTTTTTTTAACTTTGGGACATATGACGTTGTATTTTTCTGATTTTAATAAGATGTTGGTTTTGTTTGGTTTGCTGTCCTGCAGGTTTTCCACGATATTGCCTACAAAGCGAAGGACAGACAGGACCTGCTGGCGGGTATCGAGGAGTTCCTGGATGAGGTCATTGTCCTTCCCCCCGGAGAGTGGGACCCGGACATCAGGATCGAGCCCCCCAAGTCTCTGCCCTCCTCAGACAAGAGGTCTGCTCGAAGCTGCACCACAGAATCCTCCAATCACTTCAACTCATCCTGTTCTATTATTTCAAGCCCAAGTGTTATGCATACATTTGCATAATGAGGGGGCGGGGCTAGGTTGACTGACAGCTGTGCCAGGAGGCTTAAGGCTCCCTGGCACAGCTACATAGACATGAATAGACTAAGATGGAACGAAAATATAGTAAACCTAGAAGCACATGTAAGACACTTAAATGCCAGACAACGTAAGACCGGACAGCAAAACCTTCCACCTAGCAAAGCGCTAAAGATACCTAAAAGCAAGACAACAACCCAACACGCAGTCTGTGTTTTATCCAGTCTATGCTAGTAACGGGAGCCGATGCATGCTAAGAGCTACGATGCTACCCCCCCTGAATTGTCAGTCAACCTGACTGCACTTGTAATTGCAGATGTATGCACAGCTAACCTCATCATAATGTAGTGCATTCATCCCTCCGATTGTTTTGAACTCCAGAAAATGTTTGAAGGGGCGCCGACCCGTAGACGTGTTTATTTCTGCTGTAAAACTTGTGTAACTGCAGTTTGTTGTGTTAATTTTCAACACCAGAGGTCGATAACGAGACAAAGTCCACGTTTTTATACAGACGGTTGGATTGATGTCCCCAAACTGACGCACAGTTTGTAGTTTAAAACTTCATATGGACAGGCGCCCCCGGTGGCCTCGTGGTCAGTTTGCACGCCCTTATGTAAAGAGGCTGTACAGTCCTCGACGCTGGCGGCCCTGGGTTCGACTCTAGCCTGAACCCTCGCCACACCGTCGCTGATACGTCGTTCTTTCCACTCTTCTGTTTCTACAATAAAGTCAAGAAATGAATCTTTATATGGACTAAAGTCCGCTGTACAGTTCGTTTCTGAGTTTTTATTGACGTATCTTAGTAAATTGCCCTCCTCAGATTGTTTGACGTTTGTGTGAAGACGTAAATGTGACAGTCTGTCTGCTGTGTTGTTTTTAAAGGAAGCACATGTACGCTGGATTAGAGCCGCCGCAGATGAACGGCGACACGCCCCACGATGCGGGACACGGAGGAGGGGGAGGCCACGAGGTCGGAGAGGAGCTCCAGAGAACTCGAAAGTAAGAAAATCTCACAGTGGTCAAGTCTTGATCACCCTGAAAAATAATCTTCATGGCATATCGGACAAGTCGCACAGTCATGACCAGGACAAATATTTAAATCTCTCAAATCTGCGAAATATTCTGGAAATATTCCAGACGTGACTCAGAGCAAGATGAGCTCTTCAAACCTAGATAACTTCTTCCTTCATGTTTCAGGAACACGCTGACCTTTCTTTTATCGTTGCATGCAATCAAAGTCGACGGCGTTATGAAATGAAAGGAGCGGCTGAACATGTTGTGATTGCGTGTTTTCTTTTTTGTTTTTTTTTAAGGTTCTGTGGCGGCCTCATCCTGGACGTCAAGCGAAAGCTGCCGTTCTTTGCGAGCGACTTCTACGACGCTCTACATATCCAGTCTCTGTCGGCCATCTTGTTCATCTACCTGGGCACAGTCACCAATGCGATCACGTTTGGGGGTTTACTCGGAGATGCAACGGAGAACATGCAGGTAAAGAAAGACCCCCCCCCCCCCCTTGTCACTCTGCAACGTTGTTATGAGTGCTGACATGTAACGAGCTGTATGGAAGATAAACCCTGAAATGTGACCACTTAGTAAAAGGTAAGAAGACATGAGCTGCAGCCAGTCACTCATTGTAGTTGATAAAGCTGACATCCAAAGTCCCGCCCCTTCTCGATTTTGATTTGTCGGTGAGAGAGAAGTGACGGGCGTGGCTGTTGAGCACAGTGAAGATAAACGGCTGACGCCGAGAGTGTTTCACTCCAATTATTTTACGACAACATTTCTACAGGCAGATGAACATCGGATCCGGACTTCCATCTGAGCCTACGTTTCCCATAATGCATCTGAGCCTTTATCACAAAACTCATGAAAATCTCCAGAGCTTTTCAAGCTGCAGGAGTGCACACACAAACGGCCTCTTGGACTCGCTGCGTGCGAGTGAGTGAGCGAGCGAGTCAGTGGGCGAGTTGATGATGTAAAGATCACGTGGTTTCTGTCTTTCTGCACGTACTGCAGCTGTTTTCCTGCTCTCGAGTTCACCACCGGGTTCAGACTAAATCCATGCAACATGTGAAACAACAGCAAATCTGCAAATCTGTCATCTTTCTCCATGTCATGCCTTTCCTCTCCCGAGACCAACACCCCCCCCCCCCCCCTCCCCCCCGCCCCGCCCCGTCCGACCGGGAAAACATTGGAACCACATGATGACCTCGAGACTTCAGGGCCAGTTTGGCCTGATGTGTTCAGGGCTCGATACACCCGAGATCATTCACATGAAGAGTTTTAAAGACGAGCCAAAATCCAGATTTCAAATGATTTTATTTTCTTAACTGAACACCAAAGGTCACTTCCTGTTGGTGGCCAGGAAGTCCGTTTAACCGGTTCAAATGAAGCGTTATTGGTTGATAGATTGTAATGCTGAAGTTGGCTGGGTTTGTAGAGACTTGATTTGGGGATTATTTTCTCTTCACACCGGTGAAGGTCACTTCATTAAAGAGCTAATCAGCACGGCTTAATTGGCTTTGGTGCACATGTCTATGCTTATTGTGTCCGTACGAAACAACAGACAAAACATCAATATGATGTATATCATCATCCTGACCCGTGTGGGTAAATGATCTCTGCTGCTTCAGGTCCATAGTTTGCGCTTCTTCATAGCTCCTGAACGATGGTGGATTATGACGTGATGTGATGTGAACAGAATTTAAAAGAGTCGGATAAGAAGGACGCAGGATGAAAAAAAAGATGAAGCGAGACGAGGAGACACCGAGCCCATAATTCTGTGTGTAAATCTGGACTTGATCAATCAGATATCCTGTGGTGTCTTTTATAGAATTACTTAGTTATATCTCATAGTTGTCTTGGTCGACGTATCGCGTCCTTACAAGACAAATGTGTCATTTTCTCCCTCCGACGTCGCCGGCCTGCGTGGAATAATAAGGAATCTATCGTGAGATATCTGTTGTTTTCCGCCTCCCGTCAAAGCTCTGTGTGAAGTCCCAGCCTAATTAACACCAAATAGAGTTCAGTTCAGCTGATAAGCCATGCTAATATGGAGCTCAAAGGCTCATACTGCATCCATCTGTTGCACCTGCTGTTGACGGAGCTGCAGACGGAAGAGTCTCACATCTCTGCTAAAACATCGCTCCGCTTCCTGGTGCAGCACATACCTCTGGTACAAACACAGAGAGCTTGTGCAGTCATTAAAAGCAGCTTTGGCTTCTTCTTCTTCTTCTTCTCCTAGTGGTGCAGGAAGCTGCCTCCACACACACTCACACACACACACACACACTAACACACACACACACTGCCTGCCTGCACCACCGCCGCCGCAACCACAGGGATTTACCTGGGCTGGAAATAACCACAGATCCAGATTACTCCACTGCAGCCTCGTCATGCCTGCATTTCTAATGACCCCCCCCCCCCCCCCAACACACACACACACTCCTCAAGCCCCTCTCAATCCGTCATCCCCCTGCGCTCCCACAGCGGAGGGCTTCCCTGCACTCACTTGAACTTTACTCGGCTCGAAGACTTCGACCATTTAAAGTCACGTATTCTCTCCATCGTGCTGCGTCTGTGGAGCAATAAGCTTTTAAATTACACACACAGTCAGAACGAGCGACGCAACACGACAGGAAACTGGCTTGTCCTGATTGGCCGGCTCGGCGATAACTGTGCATTGTTTAGAGGGAAAACAAAGCTCCCTGCTGAGTGAGCAGAAATATTATATGTGCTGTATTTTCAGAGGCTGAGATGAAGTTTGATTGTTTCTTTCTTTGGCACTAAATGAACACTTCAAGTTGATTTAGGTTAGCTTCTTTCAGCCTCACCCAACACACCCAAACGTGGTCGACCTCCCTCATACAGTGCGTGCATGTAAAGTATGTAACAGAGGTTTTGAAAGTGGAGACTTCCTCCATGTTTTGTTTTTTTTCTTTGTTAGACGACGACACAAAGAACAATTCAATAAAACATTTTTTTATGCCCCCTGTGGCCAAAGCTGTAACTGCAACGTCTTTTGCAGCGCTTGTCCAAATGAGCTTATCATGTTTCAAAAGCGTCGTGCGTTTTGGAGAAACCTTTTTAATGTTGTATATTTGTGTCCTTGTAGCCTCAACATGATAAAAAAAAAAAAAGGTAACGTGTTTGTTTGCCCTTCGCGCTGTCTTGCAGGGAGTGTTGGAGAGCTTCCTGGGTACAGCACTGACTGGCGCAGTGTTCTGTCTGCTCGCCGGGCAGCCGCTGACCATCCTGAGCAGCACGGGCCCGGTGCTCGTCTTTGAGCGACTCCTCTTCAACTTCAGCAAGTGAGTGTGTTTCTGACGGAGCCGGCTCAGGGTGACCCGGGGATGGGGGGGTATTTATAGATAGTGGACCCATCCCCAAAAGGACTGATGGCGTTTGTGTGTTGACTTGTGACCTCTTCGAACAGAATAGAAAGGGAAGTGTTGAGAATGCAGAGCGATCATCACATGAACTTTTTCCTGCTTTATTCACTGACGAGTTCAGACTCCGCCTGGTCACGAGCTCTTCAGCTCTGCAACATGTGAAGGAACCTCGACTTCAACACCTCTTTGTAAAGTCCGTTCAATTCATTCATAGTTACATTTTTAGTGAGTGAGTGACACGCCGGCTGCAGATGTAGATTTCTCAGCGACATGTGTGACCCTAATCTTGGCGTCGTCGACCCCTTGCCTTGATCTCGATCCCAAAATGTCTCCGTCTTTGAGGACTCTGTCTGTCTCGGTTATTTTGGTCTTCTTAAGTCCAGGCTGTAAGAAAGGGGAAAAAAAAAACCTTAACAAGGTGTTTATCTGAGCGCCGTCCTGTCGGATGACCTCTGACCTCTTTTTTTTCGAGCATGTTAAACTGCTGACTCCTCCTCCCCTCTGTTCTGCTCGGTCCCGCAGAGACTCTTCTAGCGTTACCAAACAGCCCCGCCGCTTATGTTCCACCATCAATAATTCACTCTCATTTAATTTTACACTGTGACTGAAGAATGTTGCGGCGAGCGTGGCCTCCGAATGTTTCCACGCCTGGAGTGAAAAAAGCTGCCGAGTCAGCGTCGACCTCAGGGAGCATGATGGGAAAAACCTGTGCAATGTTTTAATGCATTTATTAAAGGAAGCATATCAGCTGTTGCTCACACGCAGGTTGACTTCATGTCACGATACCTGTGATTTATAAAACGTCTCTCCTGACACCAAAATATCTCCACAAAGATCTGATCTCAATATTTTCCTTAATCTGAGGGCATTCCCAGGTTTCCATTCACCGGGGAAAATAGTTTAAAGACATGCTGAGCGGGAAGCATGGCGTGTTTTTCGTTGATATTTGTGGTGATAGATTGAGACGTTGTGAAGTGTAGCTCAAGGTCGTAGCTTCTTTTTAATCTCCTCCTCAGAGACAACGACTTCGACTACCTCGAGTTCCGGCTGTGGATCGGCCTGTGGTCGGCCGTCTTCTGCCTCGTGCTGGTCGCCACGGACGCCAGCTTCCTGGTCCAGTACTTCACGCGGTTCACCGAGGAAGGCTTCTCGGCGCTCATCAGCTTCATCTTCATCTACGACGCTTTCAAGAAGATGATCAAACTGGGCCACTACAACCCCATCAACGCCGGCTTCGACGCCAACCTGATCACTCAGTACGACTGCAACTGCATACCTGGTTCGTACTTTTACCTCTGGATTTAAACGTCCGTGATGGCGTGGTAAAGATTAGATCACATCTCATCCCCATTGTTGCTCGTTTCTGGCGCCGTCTCAGTTTCACCCCCGTCGATACCAGACGGTGAAAGCTGAACACTCGGATTCTGTTTTTCTCGTATTTGGTGCTGATGTTACCATTGTGCATCGAACAAAGCTTCCTGCTTCTTGTCCCGTGTTTACAGTGCAGATAACAAGTGATACTCGTATGTGTCGGCCTGGAGATACCGCTGTTTACTTTCTCAACAGCCTTATCAGTTTCTGTGCCTCCGTTTGACCTGGCAGGATCGTATTGGACAGAGATTTTGACTCGGGTTCATCACGCTGATCACATGTTGTTGTTTCTCTTCACCAGGCAACTCGTCGGATCTCCTCGACCTCGCGGCCTCGACAAACAGTTCTGAGCTGGTACGTGGTGTCCCTGTTCTTGGGACTTTTTTTTTTTTTAGTTTTTTCTTCCTTTTCCGATCCCAGACGTGCAGGAAACTTCATGAAGCTTCTCTGACAACAAAGCAGCAGCCAGTATGTCCTCCTTCTAACTTTAGATTCTGCTCCTGAATGCTCTGGATCTGATTGGACCAGAGAAGGTAGGCGGGGCTTTGAAGGCCGTTTTGGACGCCCCCTGGGTTTGCCAGATATGAGAGCAGTTATCAGGTGAACAGGTGTTGCAGCGATGGAAGCGGGCAGTGGAACTGCTTCAGATAGAAGTGATTGTAGCCGAGCTAAAAAGCCTCTGCATGTTTCTAATAAGCTCCAGCAGCAGAAAGCTGCTCAAACTAGGATCAATGTTGGAGATGAAACATGGAGAGAGGTTAGAACGCAGAAAGCTTTACAGACCCATGCAGAGCTGGCTAAACACTGAAGCTACAGTGTCCACCACATGCAGAGCTGGCTAAACACTGAAGCTACAGTCTCCACCACATGCAGAGCTGCGTGAGCATCCACTCTACAGACGAGGGGGCGGAGTTATGTACGACTCCTTTTTAAAGAAGCTTTTTGTTTGTGTCTCCAGCCAGCGAACGCCACCTGGGCGACCCTGACCAAGAAGCAGTGTCTGCATTATGGAGGTGAGCTGGTGGGAGACGCCTGTGGCTACGTGCCTGACATCACCCTGATGTCTTTCATCCTGTTCTTTGGGACTTACACCTGCTCCATGGCTCTGAAGCAGTTCAAGACGAGCCGCTTCTTCCCCACCAAGGTGAGAGACGTTCTGCCGGTTCAAATCGAGTCCTTCCCACCGCAGAAAAACAAACCGCTTTAAATCTGGTTCAAATGCGTCTCCCTTTGCAGGTGAGGAAGCTCATCAGCGACTTTGCGATCATCTTGACCATCCTCCTCTTCTGCGGCGTGGACGCCTTCGTCGGCGTGAACACTCCAAAGCTCATAGTGCCAACCGAATTCAAGGTAAGCGACTCTCAGGGAGGAACGCATGTTTGAAATCAGTGCAGTGGAAACGGCCAGCTGCTCAGTCCTCCTCTGATTACGCTGATCATGATCCACGTCGCCTCTGAAAAGCTGCAGTTTTTTTAAAACTCCAGGCATAATGCTTTCTTTATGCTCCGCCCTGTTCGTGGTGCACGTTACCTGAAACACAAGCACAGTCAGGGTTTTTTTAAAGCTGCCCCTGCAGCCTTGACCGAGGGAGGAAGGGAATGATGGGGGCAGAGGAAGCGGGTTACCTGCGTCGAATAACATCTTGATTATAGGCGATGTGAGAACACGCAGGACTTACAGACGCCGCTTTGTTTGACCACAGAGTCGGACTCTTCTCAGTGTTTTATTGGAAATGTGTCTCTGAGATCTGGACTCAATGAAACTGCTTTGAGCTGTATTGTTCCTTCCTCTTTTCTTCCAGCCAACCAGTCCACACAGAGGCTGGTTTGTGAAGCCCTTCGGAGGGAACCCTTGGTGGGTGTACCTGGCTGCAGCCCTCCCCGCTCTGCTGGTAACCATTCTCATATTCATGGACCAGCAGATCACCGCAGTCATCGTCAACCGGAAAGAGCACAAACTCAAGGTTTGGACGTGAACTTTGAACTTTACAGATCTACCGTTTGTTTGGTTTTTTTGCAATGTTTTTAAAATGATGCAACTAAAAAAAAAAGTCCTGTGCTCTCAGAAAGGGGCGGGCTATCACTTGGACCTGCTGTTGGTGGCCATCCTGATGATAATCTGCTCGTTCATGGGCCTGCCGTGGTACGTGGCCGCCACCGTCATCTCCATCGCCCACATCGACTCCCTGAAAATGGAGACCGAGACGTCGGCCCCTGGAGAGCAGCCCAAATTCCTGGGTGTGAGGTGAGTTACCCCGGCTGCTTGGCCGGCCGGGTGTTGATCCCGTTTAACCCTCCCTATTGTCAGAGGGGTTAGTTTATCTTGAGCTCAGGGTCTTAGAGCACACAATAGGAAGGTTACGAAATACATAGCTCCTTTTATGTGATCGTCACAAACACTCTGATGTCCTTCTAAGAGAATCGTCGCAATGCCAGGATCTCCGAGCAGGTGACCAAAATGCAGTCTGGGAAGTTTTGCAGAAAATCATGCAAAAGTCAACACAATACTTAAAATCATGTTTTACTGATAACGTATGCAAGCGACAGATCATGATCAATGCAGAGCACCTGAGAGTTTGCAAATTTTGCAACAAAGGAAGAAGAGGAAGAAAACCATCCTGCAGAAGAAGAGAAAAATGCAACTCAGAAAAAAGAGAAAACTATCTCAGAAAAGAAATCCTGCAGAGCTGTGATATGTTAATGCACACAGTTATGGACATCATGCATCTGTCCTCTTTAAAATGAAGCTGTGAACTTCATACATTCTCATTAACTAAGCAAGGACAGAACTGAACTGTTCCAGTTTCATGATGTTTATTTGTGTTGTCTCTAATCCAGGGAGCAAAGAGTCACCGGTATCTTCGTCTTCCTCCTCACGGGACTCTCCGTCTTCATGGCCCCCATCCTCAAGGTACACCTCCCAACTTCTTAATCCTCCTATTAAAAAAAAAAAAAAAAAAAAAAAAATCTGGATTACTGTCCACCTCAGGACAAAGTCGTGTCCACACCTGTTAAATTTTCAATCAATTCAAGCCTTTTATTCATCCGATTAGAAACCCCCATCGTTGAAGTAATGCGATGTGAAATAAGCATGTCCATCGGGGGCTTAAGCTCCGATTGCAGCTGAGTGGCTTCTCCAGTTTCCATTCCCACATTAAGCTGCCAAACAGAAAAAAATGTGAAGTCACTGAGAGGAGATTGTTGGAGCGTGTGCTCCCCCTAGTGGACATTTTTGAGTACTGCGCCGAAGGTATCGTCCTCCTTAAGTAGTCTAGTTTTCTGATTCTCTGTAAATATATGAAAGTAAGAAATATGTAAAATAAGTGATGTCATGATTCTGCTTTTTTTAAAAATGCATATTAATCTTTCTATCTAAAATATTTAATTTTGATGCACATTTTCTGCACCAGCTCGCCGGTGTTTAGCGACAGTTTTTTTTTTTTCTTTTTTTTTTTCGACCTCTACTTTAAAGTTCTCCAGCAATAAGTTACCAAACCTGCACAAATGTCAGCCAAGTGACCGTCGACTCCGATGTGCCGACTCAAAGAACATTCTTGGATAAGCTGCTTGGGGGAGTATTTTTAAACGGAGCGATGGCGCTAAAAATAAACGTAGTCATTACGTGGATGAAGGGAGTTCCCTCTTCCTGGAATATCTCAAATTGTTCACGTTTTAAAAGTAATTCAGCATAAACACACATTACCACAGCCACACACACACACACACACACACACACACACACACACACACACACACACACACACACGCACCGCAGTAATGAGCGTTTTCATTGTGTCCTTCAGTTCATTCCCATGCCGGTGCTCTACGGCGTGTTCCTCTACATGGGCGTGGCGTCGCTCAATGGTGTCCAGGTGAGTGAGTTCAGCGTTGAGCAGTTACTTTAAATAGTTTTTTTTTTTTTTTTTTAAATTCCTACTCAACAACAAAACTAAACTCTTGAACTGTATTAATGAATAATTAAGGAAGCCCATCGACGGTGCTTTGAAATAACTGAGGAGATAACAAGACTCTGTGATGAACCATTAGCCAGGATTTACCATCCTATTGGTAATAATTAGCTTCCTGTTAGCACTCCCTCCGACTCCGAACCTGTTTGTTGTCTTCATTGGATGAAAGCTCGTCAAATCTGCCGGTGGCTTGAAAAGCAGTGATTCTGTGCCGGCTGAGATTCATCAAAAGTGAAGCTGGTGTTGTCAAAGCTAGCTGACAAAAAAAGAAGCGGATGATGAGCTCGAGATTTCTGTCGTGTTTCAGTTCATGGACCGCCTGCAGCTGCTCCTGATGCCGGCCAAGCACCAGCCAGACCTGATCTACCTGCGACACGTCCCCCAGAGACGCATCCACCTCTTCACCTTCATCCAGGGTCTGTGTCTGGCCCTGCTGTGGGTCCTCAAGTCTACCGTGGCCGCCATCATTTTTCCTGTCATGGTGAGAAAACCCCGCTGGTGATCACAAACCACACGCACGACTAACCGTCTTTATCAGCTGATTTAAAACAAAAACAAACATGTCCTCCGTCTTCAGATCCTCGCTCTTGTTGCCGTGCGCAAGGCGATGGACTACGTGTTCTCCCAGCACGACCTGAGCTACCTGGACGACGTCATCCCGGAGAAAGACAAGAAGAAGAAGGAGGACGAGAAGAAGAAGAAGAGCAAGAAGAAGGGAAGCATCGACAGTGAGATTGACTTTGTAAGTATCCTCTCACCTGGACGAAGTCGAGTGGTTGTTGTCATGTGTCTACAGCCTCCTGTAGATGTAGAAGAGTTAATGTTCTCCCTCCCTCCTCCCACAGTCTGACTACCCCTACCATGACAATGTCCCCAGTATAAAAATCTCTATGGATATGATGGAGAAGGAGCCCATGTTGGGGGATAAATCTTTGGATAGTGAGTACTCGTGAGGGTCTGCTGCTCAAACTCGGCTTGTTAAAGGCTTCCTGCTCAAACGTCTCTCCTGCCTGACTAGTTTTCTTGCATGCACTTAAAAAAACTGAACACCTTCAATGATCAATACTGTTCTGATTATCCTTCCCCCCTCTGCTCTCTGCAGCCATCTTTGAATAAGTTCTTCACATTCTGGCTTTAGAAGCAGCTTCTTGGCCGTTTTGAGTTGACGTTTCTAAAAGATTAAATATGTTTCCTAAAAGCTTTTTTTTTTTTTTCCTGCAGGAGATCAATCCAAGACTTTCCTTGACACGCATTCGCCGTGCTGAACACTACTTTGAATCTGCCACTGTGGCCGAGTGAGTGAGTACCAGCTGGCATTCATTTCACAGATTTTTCTCTGTAAACAGCAATTCATGCAGCACGCTTTTTCAGTCCTTCAGACACTTTATTTATTTTTTTGGCTCCTTTTTTTTGTTTTTTTGTTTTTTTTGTCTTGCAGTCTTGAAAGAAGTGGCTTCACAAAAGGTTCCCCTCAGATTCGAATAGAAAGGGACTCTGAGGAGAACGGTTTTGTCCGGAGGAAGGGCTCTGAAACGGATCTGTGAATAAATTATCCAAAGACGCAGCAGAACCAGCGCAGCATAGCAATCTATAACCGTCCTCTTTTTCTTTTTTTTCTTTTTTTTGTACTATAGCGTGTTTTTAATGCTCCTCGTGTGAGGATTTTAATCAAAATGGCTGGAAACATTTTTGTCAACACTCTGGTGGTACTGGTTTGTAATCAGGGCTGAAAGGACAGACACGTCGTCTGACTCATTTTTTTTGTTTTGTTCTCACAGAAGCAGAAGGGGTTACTCAAGGTCACACATAATGCAGTTTTTTTTTTTTTTAATGCAACACTAATTATAGAAAATGATCGCGTACACAGTCATAAAATGTGTATCGAGCCAAAGATGTCAAATCAAGAAGGATGCCCGGAAAGTTTTAGTTTCACTCTGCACACATCAGCAGTCCCCTTCCTTTCTTCCTCGCAGACGACCTCCAAACACCGCCAGCAGGGACAGACCCGTCTTTGATTTCACCAGCACAGCAGTTTTCTCCCCCACACGGTTTTTAAGCGTTAAAACTACATGTATGATAAGAGTGAACACAAGGTCGTCTGTGAACCGTCACAAGCTGACATGAAATGAAATCTTCATTTAAACCTTTATCGACCTGCACGCGCGTCACAAAGACGATCCCATCTGTGTGTTCGCCTCGAAAAGACTGGAAAACATTTCCCCGTGCTTCCCTTTTTTTCCTCTTTCATATTTATTATATTTAATATCTTTGCGGAACAATCTGAGTCTGAAGTGTGATTTTTATTTTTTTCTCCCTCTTCTACCTGTAAGTAGCTCTACCTCCTCTGTCTCTCTGTAGGTGCCAGATATTACACCTTCAAAACATCTCTCATTGTGATCAAACACTGATTCATTTCTCTCTCTCTGCTGGCACGGTGTAAAATCTGAGTCTTCACTCAAGTCCTTTTTTTTTTAATTTTCCATTGTGACACTTAAGATATTATATTTTTGTAAATCAATATGTATTATGTGCGATTTGCAAGTGTTTTATAAGGAAGCCCTAAGAGGACGTGAAAGCATACATTTTATTTTTTTGATTCCCGGTGATGAAAATGTAATTTCGCTTGTTTTCTCCACGTCTCATCTTGCATGTCTTGTTATCTTTGAGTGACAGCCCAGTTTTTTTTTTCTCCCTCCCTCATCAATCAATCAAACAAACGAGGTCCTTTCAGTCATTTTCCTGACATCTTGAGATATTAAAACGTGAAAAAAGAGCGTCGTGCTCTCGAGATGAGAAGACGTACAAGTCAAAGATTCTAATAATAATAACTCGTCGGTGAAATGTTCTGAAGTTTAAATTCACTAAAGTCACATTTTAAAGTCCACTCGCAGCATGCTGGAGAATACTGGTGATAAAACAGCTTTTTGTGTTTTTTTTTTCTTCATGTAATGAAGTTGGGTGTTTGATATCCTCACACGCTTGACCGTATAGACCCTCAAAAGTCTTTTGAGTTGAATTCACCTTGACAATGTGATCATATTTAAAACGCTTAATGTGATGATTCCTGAGATTGTTTTTTTTTTTTTCTGAAGAAAGTATGTAATGTGTGTGCGTGCGTTTTTATTATGCAAATCAACAAACAATCACTGTGAGGCTATGATGCGTTGGTGTCACTTCCTGTCCTGGAGGAGCTTTTTTACTGTTCAGGGTTCAAAGTGTTGGTGCAGCAGGTTCTCTTTTTAAAACATGAATTCTTCTCTCGGGACGGTTAACTTTATCTACTATCCATTTAGTGACAGTTTGATTAGTGATGTCTTAAATTCTCCTGATCAGTGAGTTGCTTTCGTTGCTGTTTTGAATTGTTCACCTGATTCAGTCGATGTTATCATATTTATGCATATCTGAATGTAACGCATCTCAATCATTTAAAATGTACATGTGTATATATTTATATAATCCTCGATGGAAGAAGAAAAAAAAACCATGCACAATCACTGCCGTTTCTGCTTTTCTTTAGCGCTAACAAAAAGGGCTTTAATGATCATGAACTCTCCGTCTCAAAATGTGAAGCACAAGACTGTCAAAGAACCAAAAACTCCAAAATCACATCGTCTTCCACTTCCTGTGATCTGCACGTCTTGACTTTTGATTCCACGATAAGTGTGATATTTCTGATGTTTCTAACTCTTGAAATCAATTTTATACAAATATATATTATTAGCTCTGTAAGCGTAGGTGACTCCGAAGGACGCAGGTGTCTGTGTGTGTTTTTTATGGACTAGTGTTTGACATTAAGGACAATAAAACAGTCCAAATGATTCTTAAATTCAAGCCTCTGTCTTTTTTTTCCCCATGCGTGGGTATTGGTCCGGTAGCTGGGCGGGGGCCAGATCACTTCCTGAGCACTGAGGCTTTCAGACGGGGGGGCCCCTTAGGGAGGTCTACCACTGTCATTGGAAATGATGCTTATTGTGGGGCCGCTGCTTTGGTTCAACGTTTTCATCTCTCAAGAAACGCAGTATCTCAAGGAGACTTTTGAATTTATTATTTATTTTGTGATCATTTTAATTTATTTTGATTGATTGCTTTCCACATTGCCCCGAAGAGGGCCGGCCTACAGAGGGTCACAGGTCACCGAGCTGAAGATCTTTGGCCCTTTTTGATTCTGTCTGACTCTCACTTGTAGCTGCTTGTTTTGTGAATCACAGATTTTTGACTCACGATTGCTTTATTGTGAGTTTTATGTAAAGGTCTGTTTGTTTTATTGAAGAAAAAGGAACTCTCTGTGGATTATTAGACATCCGTTAAATCCTTCAGAAACGAAGACCAAGCAGCGATTTACGATGCAGCGTTCATGTTTGGGTCACTGTTTGAAGAAGAACAGGAAGTTACCTGTTATTGGGAAAAAATAAGAAAATAAAACAATCCATGCATGTCCCTTTAGTGCCTCAGTAAAAGTAGTTTGTTAAACTTGTTCTTGAGCCAACGCGGGTTACAACATCAGAAATGAAACGCAAACACATGGAGGACCACGTGCGTTATTAAGGATGTGATTCTGGTCTGATTTTAAGCCCGATCATCACAGGCGCCCATCAGAGCAGAAGATGAAGGCAGAGCTGATCCGAGGGCTGAGCAGGCTGTGATCACAGTAATTGGCTCATTAGCATGAGTCACTGTGTTTTTGTCTTTGCCAAAGGCGCTGGGAAAAATCATAATTAATTTGTGAGATGATGGAGGGATCATTTCTTTCCTGACATTTGCTCAGGTGGATTTTATTGCTTATTACAGGTGTTTACCCGAGTGGCTGCATGTGAGTGATGGTGTGGCTGTCAGGATTAAAAGACTGAAACGGGCTGAATATCCGCAGCTGATTATTCTTACTCAGTCAAAGTCAGTGAATTTATAACTTAACATTCTGTTGTGTGCTGCAACAAACAGGAGAGCTTCAAATTTTACAACCTAAATAAATCAAAAACATCACCTGCACATCCTCTCTGATGTTTCTGCTGCGCGTCAGGTGTTGTACGATAATTCACCACAAGAGGGCAGTAAAGAGACTGTTTTAAAAAAAACATGTAATGCTCCACATGTAACAATGAAACCTTAGCTTTAAAAAAAAATCAATAGCATGAAAGGTGAGTTCTGTTCAAAGCTGTTATTAATGCGTCTGATGTTACAGCATCAGAAACATCTGAAGGAAAAAATATCGACCTGTGATGCAAGACCGGGACAACAGCACTGCAAGAAGATGCAGTACTTGAAAAGAAAAAAAAATAAAATAAAATCCTGCTCAATGTAAAAGGTCAGTGCATCTTTTTTTTATTTTTCTTAACTTCTTAACTACAGTGGCTGGAAAGTGCAAAGCTAAAGTAAAAAAAACCAATATACTTTTACAGAGGATGAAACGCATCTACTAAACAACATTCTCCTCGTCAGGGATCCTGAGGCCTTCCCAGACGTGTAATCCCCCCCCCCCTCCCCCCCCCCCAGCAAACTCTGGGTCTGCCCCGGCGTCTCCTCTCAGTTGTGCCCGGAAAACCTCAAAAAAAGGGAGGCGTCCAGGATGCATCCACAGAGGAGGATGTGACATCAAAAACAGGTTTAAAGTAAGTAATTACAAGCCTATACGTGTGTAAAGATAATCAACTTGTGTGCATGGTAAAAATAGACTGTCTGTTCAGTAGCCCCCCCCTCACCCCCCCCACCACCCCCCCACCCCCTCCCCTCCTGCTGCATTAACACTCGAGCTGACAGCTCACCCGCTGGCTTTGGACACACTCTGGATGAGTTCCAATGACGTGCAGCTTCATCCAACATGGTCCACACTGTGCTCGATGTGTCAGGAGCAGCCATCAGTGTGTTTCTGAGCTGTAGGCAGCTCCACTAAAAGTTCCTTCTCTCTTGAACAGACGTGGAAGCAAACAGAAGCTCTTACTCTGCACTTTATGTTCCCGTTCATTTAATATTTCTGTTACAAATGACGTCCAGGAGATGTGTCCGAGTGTGATCTGAAGGCAGCAACACGGCTTTAATGTTTCTGTCGTTACAAGGTGCGAAAGCAAATAAAAGCTTTGCCAAGTTGAATGCATGTGAAGTCCAAATGGAGCAGCGTGAAATAAGATGTTACAATGAGGTCTCATGGGGAGCCAATCAGAGGATGAGTTGGACTTACGCTTGACAAATTAATAAAGTAAATGAGCAGGAATGTTTGTAATACAGGTTCTTGTAGAGTGATTTAAATCGTTGGAGTGCCAGTCCTGCAAACCCACGGGACACTGCTTCCAGATCTTCGGGGGGGTCGTGGGGAAGTGGATGACCTGGTGGTCATCCGGTGGACAGTGAGGAATCCCAAATGCATGAAGTTCCACTCTCCGGCCAGAAAAGGAACCCCCGGGGTCTCAGTTTGTGCACCCCATCCATGTCTCCGATCCTGTAGAAGCAGCCAGAAAGAAATCAGGCCAGGTGTCTTCCTGCTTTATTTGAGCATGAATGAAGTCTCCTCAGGAAGAACAGCCTGCTCTGTCCTTTCCCTGAAGAGGGCGTCGGGCGTTATGAGACCAGTCCAGATTCTACTTCATGTGGAACCCCAAAGAACTCGTAAGAGTCCACCCTCTCCTCCTCTTCCTCCCCCTTTTATTTACAGACCGATCTGAAAGTGGTGAAATGATGGATCAAACTTCTTCCCCCTTTATCCATTTCAGCTTGATTAAAAAGCCTTTTTAGCCTCCCGTAAATGAGCATGAGGGATTTCTGTGCAGATGGTGCAGATTGTTTGATTTGGGGGATTTTGCTGCAGCCTGCATGCGCTACGAGTCCATCAGAATACTGCCCTGTTGGAGGTATCCAGATCAATGCAGACATGGGCTTGCACACTTCCTCCACAGGAGAGACCTTACTCTTGATAAATGGAGTTTAGATCCAGGATGGGTGATGTATAAACACCCATTCTCTTTTTCCCCTCCAAGAAAAAAAAAACAAGTGTTTGAGTCTTATGGGAAGCCCGACCTGTACCTACATCTGTGACGAAGACACAGTGCGTAATAAAGTGACAGCTCTATATGCAATTCACACATCACCCCTTATGTATATAGCTCTCGACACCGCCCAGCACAGATCTCCCTCTGGAGTGAAGCTCATCTTCCCTCCATCATCTATGAGCACTTCACAGCAGTGTGTGTCTGATAGGCGGACTGAGAAGACGCACAGAGAGCCGAGAGCGCCAATTGTGTGAAATGGATTTACAGCGTCTGTAATCAAAGAAGAAAGGGATCTAAAACTCAGCTTGTGTCAGCTGGAAGGTAAGAGCTGAGTGAAGAAACGTAAGGTTGGTTTTCTTCAGTGTACAGCACAACTCTCCTTACTGAACTTTAATGTCTATTTGTGTTTGTAAAACTGTCAAGGTTTGTGGATTTGCACATTATTTGATTCTTACGCTCAGCTTAAAACTAACCAAGAACAAGTTTTTTTAAAAAGCATTTTTATGACATGAATGTCATTTTAAGTGTTTGTTTTGTTTGTTTTTTTCCCCCCTCTGTCTAATGTAACGTCTTGGTTCAAGGATCCAGACGAATTCATTTTGCTTTCACATGTTTTGTACGTCGTTTTGGAAGCTGAGCTCCGACATCTTCGCCATCATTTTGTTAGACCAACAAGTTTCAGAGAAAATAAATAAATAAATCTGTGCATTATTTCTTCCAAACCTCTCAGAGACTTTTGGGGGGGTTTTCCAGGCCGCTTGCTGTTTGATTGCAGCCATGTGAGCAATGACAGAGAGACTGAAACTGCAGCTATAATCAAATATTCTCTTTCTCTCTCTTTCTGTATTTGAAGACGGAGAAACGGAGAGGTCGTGAAAGGAATCTGTGTCAAACTATCACAGCAGCCCATAAATAAATAAATGAGTTTATTTTGAAACAACATTAAAAAAAAGAATAAGAAAACAATAAAAAAAGGCTAATTAAAATAAGTATTATTCGAAAAGTATTAAGAAGAAAAAAAAGTATATAATCCTACCTCTTAGTTTATAGATTATCCCAATCATGACGAGAGAAACATAAACATTAAATCATGTTTTTATGCCTAATCTAACGATGAGATCAGACAGAATACATTTATATTAAATAATATATAGTTATTGAGACATCACATGGTATTTATTAAATATACATCAATATGAAAACCTGGCCTACTTTTATACCTCTGAAGAGCTTCTTTTTTTTTTCTTTACACAAAAAGGCAGAGCTTTGATTTCCTTCAGTTGCACAGCAGGCGCTGAGCTGCAATAATTGATTTGAAGGCGTTGAATTGAATTCATAGTAAAAGCTTTATATTCAACACTGTACATGGAAAAAGCCAGACGAGGAACAAAGTTGGTTCTAAGAAGAATCGGAAATTTAAAGGCAGGGCTGGAAATTTGTTCCAGATCCACTTTCTTTCTTAAGATTCTGGTTGAACTTGTCTTTAGGTGCTGACAGAAATTAAATAACTCAGGTTCTCTGAAAAAGGAACAAAGAAAATCCATCATCTGTATCAGTCTGTAAAAACTTCATCGTTGGCTGTTGTGATGAGTAAAATATTCACATTTTAAAGTTTAGTTACCACTGAAGGAGACGTGACTTCCTCCTGACCTCGAGCAGTTTCCTGCCTTGTTTCTTGACAAGCAGCAACTGTTTACAGCTCGTATTGACCCCAAAACAATGTAAAAAAATAAAATAAAATAAATTCAACAACACAAGTTGGATTAGACTCGCGTCTTATTGGGAAATAATTTGGTTTAGTCAAGAAGTAGAACATCTGAGAGCCGCTGTCGAAATCCATGAAGATCCTAAAAAAACACCCCAGTTACACAAGTTAAAAAAGAAAAATCGGCACCAGTCAATAAAAACCCAATTTACGCGCCCTTAAAGCCTCCGACCCCACTTTCTTTCAGAATAGATTTTCCATTCGGGACGCCATGTTCTGTATCAGAGAGTGTGTGAGAGCATACACTTGACTTAATCAACCGAGCCACTCCAAAGACGAGAATTGGGGTATGGATTTTTTGATGGGTTATATTGTGTAATGTAATTACCAATTGATTCCATCTTGTGGTCTTCAGGATTGCACTCCCATTTTGAGGATTTGTAATGGTGCTCTACTTTATAATTTGGTTGTTTTTGGATGCGGATGTTATTAGAAACAAGGCAGAGGAAACACATGAGAGGTGATCCACGTGTCTCTGCTCGTCTCTCTTTCCAGAAACAACGATGAGCCAGAGTTTAAACTCTACCTGGGAGGGTTTGAATCCGCCCAATCCTTCGTTCCACCAGAACATCACCTATGTCGATTTCTACCTCCACAAGGCCTCTGTGGCCGTCGTCTTCACCGTCTCCTACCTGCTCATCTTCGTGGTGTGCATGGTGGGAAACGGGGTGGTCTGTTTCATCGTGCTGCGGAGCAAGAACATGCGCACAGTCACCAACCTGTTCATCCTCAACCTCGCCATCAGTGACCTGCTGGTCGGCATCTTCTGCATGCCGACCACGCTGGTGGACAACATCATAACAGGTCAGCATGTCTAAGCTTTTGTTGGGGTTTCATTTGAACTCTCCGAGAAGGAACGGTAAACTGTAAACATTAAGAAACTTAGTCGACCAATGTCTCGTCTTTTAAAAGCTGACTGGTGTCCCATTCTTGCTTGGTGTTGTACTGCAGCTTTAACTGACACCGCTAACAGTTAAAGCTGTACTTTTCCCAAAGCTCCAAACATTTACAAAGACAGTGGCAAGACAGTTAGCCTAACGTAGCCTAAAGCTACCGTAAAGCTAATCCAGATACGGTACGGCATTTGGTTTACAGATTTTTGGGACGACGAGATGTTTTTACGTTGTGTTAAACCAACAGAAATGAATCTAGCAGAACACGCCTTGAATGCTTTCTTCTTATTTCCTGCAGGATGGCCATTTGGCAGCGTACTGTGCAAGCTAAGCGGGATGGTTCAAGGGATATCGGTGTCGGCGTCTGTGTTCACTCTGGTTGCAATCGCTGTTGACAGGTGAGGGGAAAAGAGTACAGCACGTTATGATGTGCTTGGTCGTGTGTTTCTCCTTTGGAGACTTACTTTGCTTGATGCACTCCCTTTTAATCCCCCCCGTGTTTGTCAGGTTTCGCTGCATTGTCTACCCTTTCAAGCAGAAGCTCACCATCCCCACTTCAAAGCTAATCATCGTGGTCATCTGGGTCCTGGCCGTGTCCATCATGTGTCCCTCCGGGGTGATGCTGCAGGTCACGAAGGAGCACAGGGTGAGGATCATCCTCGGGCGTAACAATGACACCCAGCCCTTCTACTGGTGCAGAGAAAATTGGCCCAATCAGGAGATGCGGAAAATCTACACCACAGTCCTCTTCGCCAACATCTACCTCGCTCCTCTGAGCCTCATTGTCATTATGTACGCTCGCATCGGCTTCACCCTTTCCAAGACATCGATTCCTACGGCGAGTGGAAGTGGGTCTGAAAAGGGCGTGAGCAGCAACAAACCAATCATGGAGGGTCGTCTGACAATTTCAAAGAAGAAGACTCGTGTGATCATGATGTTGCTGGTCGTGGCGTCGCTGTTCATCTTGTCCTGGCTTCCTCTGTGGACGCTGATGATGCTGAGCGACTACGCCAGCTTGACAGAGCACCAGTATCGCGTCATTAACATCTACGTGTATCCTTTTGCCCACTGGCTGGCCTTCTTCAACAGCAGCGTCAACCCGATCATCTACGGGTTCTTCAATGAGAACTTCCGTAGAGGTTTTCAGGCCGCCTTCAAGTTCCAGCTCTGCTCCGTCGGCATCGAGCGCCAGAGGACCTACTCCCAACGGATCCGAGGGAACGCGGTGCTCCCGTTCCAACCTCCCGCCTTCAATAGATCAGGCTCAAGAAACGGATCAGCGCTAGCGATAAATGGGAATTGTGCAGGACAGGAGGGAAGCAGCTTGCGTGGCAGAAGTGATATCAAAGAACAGGACTTGATTATGGAGGATCTGGAACAGGTGTCCCAGATTTAGAAAGCCTGAGAGAGACAAAATAAAGTGCACTTCTGAAGGGAACTCCAAAATGTAGTGGGAGTGCAAACTGAAGCAGTGTAAACATGAAAGTGAGAGGAGAGCACATCTTGGCAGGTCACAAAGCAAACATTTGAAAATCGTCTGTCAAATATCAATGTTGATGCAGAAAAAAAAAGAAGAAGCTTGAATGCAATTTCAGCAAGAACTCATGTGAGAGCAGTTATTTCATGTTCATACGTAAATAATTCAAGCTCAAGAGCACGGGCAGAGTCAAGGGCACCCACGCAACAGAGGGAATGATCACGATGAAACATGTTTTAGTGATTGCTGATTACAGAGATTCGTGGTAAAGAAAAACACACAGGTTGGTTTAAAGGGCTGAAAGTCTTGCTTTAACATCACGTCATATATCCTTATGTCAATCCAGTCTACTGTAGATCAGAATGTAAAAGATCTTGATGCAACGTTGTTCTGAAGGTGATGATATTCCTCTGAGATTCACGTACAGCATACTGATCAGGCTTTTATTCATTATAAGACTATAGCACAGCTTTCATGGGTGATGTGTAAGGCTCTGTGATGAAACCCTGTCAGTGTGTTTGCTCTAATGCCCCGAGGCTGATGCAGTGTGAGAGCTCCACAGGCTCGTCTGGAGAGCCTCTCTGTCCACCTGGACACTGGAACTGCAGGAAGGTCGAGGGTTGACGCTTGGATTTACATAATGGCGGTGTGTTAGTCAGTATCTCTGAAAATCTATCGGACATTGTCTTCAATGCAGTTACCTCTGAAAACGTATTGTTTAGTCAACATGTGATGTTTCATTGCAGATGTTGAAGCAGATTGCAGAAGAATGCTTCGATTTCATGCAAGCCGGGTATCTTTGTTATTATATTATATTATATTATATTCAAACGCCAATGCATTTGTTATTGTGTTCAGTATTATGCTAACTAAGATTGTAATGTGATTGTGCCAAAATCTTCAAGGCTGCCTGTGCAGTTTTTCACCACTAGTAGCGCTGTGGAGCAATGTTTTCAAAGGTCAGCTTCCTGTTTTGGTTGGTTTCTCTTACGAGGTCTTGAATTTGATAGATTTGATAAATGTAACTTTATTCATTTTCACACCGTTCAAGTCTTGGTAGCTTGAATAATATCTGCAGATGAAACAGAATTTTCTCGATCTAAGTGTGCAGGGTGAAGTTTCTCCTCAACAGGGCGAACTTGTGAATGAACCAACGTGACAACAGACTTATATCACCCTATTTTCTAACCTCGTACGGGTAAAACAGCTCATCAAGGTGTGGTGAAAAAGACAAAAACTACTAAGTGTTGTGCAAACAATTCCTGATTTCCTGGTTTTATTTGCTCTTTCGTGTGTTTTCCAGGTGTCTTGTGCATGTTTAGGCACATCTATGTACATGCAGCTTCTCCTACCTCCTCCTGTTAGCAGTAGCAATAGCCGCATGTAACGCTCGTGACAAAACAAACCCACGATGTCACTGATCCGAGCCCATTGGCTCGCTGTTGCAAGCACAAGTTCCCATCAGACTGACTGTAGCGTTCCCAATATGGTAAAAGGGGCGGGACATATCTAGAACAAACGACTGACCAATTATCAGAGAGTGGATTGGCTAACCAATCAGATCGGACTTGGCACACATGGGGACCTTTTTTTATTCTCCTTTTTATAGGGATTGTGAGAGTTAGAAACACAGACAGATGAGAGAACCTGTGTGGAGTGGCAGGACATTAGCGATGCTGAATGTACATTATTAAGCACATTAATTAAATACAAGAACCCCAAAAAGGGCATAATATGGGAACTTTAAAACACGAGTCTTTTTTCAAATGTTTCATGAACAGTGAAATGCACTTTTGCCAGTTTGTTTCAGCGTGAAGTGGCGCCATTTTATAGTGACAGAAACTTCAAAATGGGGCCTGTTGTCACTGGACACCTGCTGCTTTAAGAGTATCATATGAACGCATCATGAATGTTATGGGACAGTCATGAGTGTGTGAGTCATGATACTGGTTTTGACTTACCTTATGCTATGCCAGTGCCTGTGCATGCATTCTGTCCTCGCCGTGCGTTAGAGAAAATATCTCATTGGCTTTCATGTCACTCCTTTGTCAGGGGTTAATATTGGCCCACATGGTACGATGGTAATGGAAGCTTACCTCAGCAACACTTGAGGAAGCAGCCTCAGGGACTAAAGCAAAGAAGAATACCTCAGTGAGTTCATACAGAGCTCTGTACTCTTGATTATTTTGGTGCTGCTTTTACACTTTGACGCTTTGCTATCTCTCCTAGTAGCAGGATGTTAGAGAATATGAAAGTGGTCAAAAGATGTATGATTGAATGCTCTTCATTAGCACAACCTGTTTCATATGTGTAGACTAATGTATGTTTGACCTGATGTATATTTGACCTCGTTAAAGGTTCATTGTGTAATGTGTTTACTGAATAAAATGATGAAGTGACCTTCCTCTATGATCATGAAGGAAACCTGCTGTGTTGAAGCTTCTCTGACAACAACGCAGCAGCCAGTATGTCCTCCTTCTAACTTTAGATTCTGCTCCTGAATGCTCTGGATTTGATTGGACCAGAGAAGGTAGGCGGGGCTTTGAAGGCCGTTTTGGACGCCCCTGGGTTTGCCAGATATGAGAGCAGTTATCAGGTGAACAGGTGTTGCAGCGATGGAAGCGGGCAGTGGAACTGCTTCAGATAGAAGTGATTGTACCCGAGCTAAAAAGCCTCTGCATGTTTCTAATAAGCTCCAGCAGCAGAAAGCTGCTCAAACTAGGATCAATGTTGGAGATGCTTTTGAAACATGGAGAGAGGTTAGAACGTAAAAAGGTTTTAAGGTCCCTGCATTGTCTATATTGTTCTTCAATATGGGCTGCAGTACCCCTTGTGAACGCTAGGTGTCAGTTTACACATTGCTCCTTTCATGTTTTTCTTATAGATAAAATGTGTTCTTGTACAACTGTATTTAGTCAAATGTGCTGTCAAAGTTTTTGATGCTTTTCAAATAAAATTGAACAGTACCAAGACCGACTCTTCCAAGAATTTGTAATTATTATCCTCACGTGTAACTCAGGGGTGGGCTGCATGTTGGTGCAGCTGTTGGTGCTGCCATATCCCACCGAATGTTCCTGGTTTGAATCCAACATTAGACAGAGCCTTTCTGTGTGGAGTTTACATGATATCCCTCTGCGTGTGTGACTTCCTCCCACCGTTTAAAAACATGCTAGTTTTTCTCTGAAAGTCGGCATTGTGATTGACTGCCGACCAATCCAGGGTGTACCCAGGGTTTGCAGCTGGGATCAGCTTGATCCAGTATAGAGAGTGGATAAACAGATGGAAACCTCCTGTGTTTACAAATAAAGCCAATAGGAAAGTGCAAAAAAAAAAAAAGTGCCCACTTAAGGCTAGCTCCAAGAGAACTGGCTCCAGCTCCTCGTCAGGTTGACTGAAAGTTGAGACAACATCCAGCATAGAGACCACCATCGACGGGCTTCCAAAAAACCCCTTCAGTAACAGATGAGTGACGTCCCTCCTGTTTCCTTCGTTAATATTTACAGTCCATGTTTTATCTTTTCATACTTTCCCATAGAAGCTCTGAACTGTCTGCGTAGTGATGGATTACCTTGTATGTCAAATCAATTTTCCCATGATTTCTTTTTTTTTTTTTTACTGGCTATTTAGTTTATTGATCGATTTCAGTTATTTTCTCAAAAATAAAAATAAATTGGCTCAGGGGAGTTTGACAATCTTTGAAGAATTTAATCGAGAAAGAAAAACCCCCCGGTGAAAATGGATCCAGAAGAGGCTGGATTTCATTACATTAACACAATCACACTGTAGAAATAATTCAGTGTGTGACTTAAAATAGATGAGATGTGAACGCCCAGATATGAATTAATTCATTTGACTCGTCATTTGTGCTTCACATCTTACAGAGAACAATGACAGTGTTCTGCAACATGACTCCACACCCGAGGCATTATACCTTTTGGATTTCAATTTGCTATACATACGGCTTTAGCATGTACAACTTGAATTCATTCAAAAAAAAAAAAAAAAAACTAATTTCACAACATCCCAGAAGCCCATTGTCGACCACGACACCCCTGACCCCCAAATACAAAAGACTGTTAATGTGATGGCTGTATGGACGTGACCATTATGGGCCAGTAAGTGGCCATATGAGAAATTCTTTGGAATTCTCTTCACAATGAAAAATAATTTATATCATTATATGAATGATATATGGTTCCTGTACTGACAGGCAGCCGCTCTCAGTGCATAGGTAACCATGGAGACAGCCGTGCGTTCCCTTGCACTGATGCATACCATACAAGTGTTTAGTTCCCAGCTTAACACCAGCACAACGACACGACACGAACAAGGAATACAGACTTGAGTTTGTTTCAACCGAACCGAACAGGTCAGGTGTGAAAACGCCCAAAAACGCTCCAGCGAGCTAACAGCAGTATGCGACATTCGTTATGCCTGTTGTCCGTCGATGTAGCGCGGTTAGCTTAGCTTATTTAAACTGAACTGGGTTCACCTCAAAACAGTTATTTCTTCTTGTACTTGGATTTTCCTTCAGCTCATTATTCTGTCACTCCAATAGGACTCACTTGGCCAAGAAAAATATGAACCACACCTTGTTTATTGTTGTACAAATGTGTGTGTTTGGGGTTGGGAAAAAAATTGTTATGTTAATGATTATAAATTCGATATAAGCCAACTCTAAGGAGCAAAGCATTTAATGAAAAATTAATTAGTTGTTGGTGCTGTCGTACCAGGACTGTCATTGAAGGAGGACAGAGTTGAAATGTGAATAAGTGATTTTACAGTTGGTTATTGAAGACTCTGATAAATACAGACCAAACTAATTATCTATTAAATCTTTGTCCTTTGGGTAAAGACGAAATGGATTGTCTTCTGAACAGATTGAAGTCGCCTCCCGCGCCCACTAATCTTCAAAAGCCATTAGTGTGTTTACCTCTAGCAGTAACTCCGTCTGTGCTTTTCCATTAGCTTTATGTGTCATTTTTTTATGGGAGATTTCCATCAAGAAGACGTGCGTGCCTTTTTGTTTCCAAGTGCTATTTATGGTAAAAGCCCACACCTTTTAGCTCCCTAACACTAAACCCAGTGTTAATCTTTCATCACCTGTGCAGAGCTTTTTTGAGCTTTTTTTCCACCCCCCCTTACCTCAGATACACTTTATTAAATGTTAAGGAGCACATCTCAGTACCGGTAATTGAGTTATTTAGCTTCATTATCTTATTCTACCAGGGGGGAATATGGGGCGTCAAACGTGATTGGTTGATTCTTAATAAATGTGGCATGGTGATGCATGTTGGGTAAATTCTCACGGGGCTTTTCTGGAGATTGATTTGGGATTTGTGCATTAAAGTTCAGTTAACAGCATATAATTTCAGGAGGAAGACAACGACTCTGTTTATTGGTATATTGGCGTTTTGGCAACGTTTTTTTTTAAAGTATTTCCTCCCGTGTAATCAGTAATGCTCAAAGATGTGTCCATTATCAGCAGTCAATAGACAATGTGGAGGTCAGAACAGAAATCCTTCCTCTCACTTACAAAGCTCTTAATGGCCAGGCGCCGTCTTAACTGAAAGAGCTAATAGTGCTGTATTACTCCTGAGTGCAGGGCTGCTCGAGGTAGAACATTCGGGCCGGAGGCGAACACACTGCGTACTGTTCAGAACAGACTTCAAACTTATACATCTTATAGTTTGGACTGGCGCAGGTATATGGACCAGCTGCTGTAGGCTGACACTGACGGCACCTTGAGCTCCTGTCTCTGTCTGCATTCACCTCATAGGTCATTATCTTTAAATCTTCAGGTACAATGTAAAGTAAGTTACTAACCACATTATTTACCCGGGAGCACCTGAGCGCTCTCGTGTCTCCGTAGGTTCTTCTGGATCGGCCTGCTGCTGTGGCTTATGTGATAGAAATCTTTGAAATTCTTCATTCAGGGTTGAATGAGAACTTTTCTCGTTTGTCTCCTCAGCTTCGAGGAACTCTTCATCCTCTTTATAGTCCTCATTTCTCCTCAACAGTCTGTCACCTGAGGAGCTCTCTTAAAGGCTAAAACATTTTTATGAAAAGTGACATTTGTCTTTACAAGGATCCGGTCTTAACTTGTTTTAGATTTTTGTCACTGGGAGTAACTCTTCATACTTTGAAAGCTTTGTGAATACGGCCCCAGGACTCGGAGTTCTTCAGCTGACAGATGTGGCAACTAGAAACAGAAAACTCTAGACAGTCCTCTTGCACCATCTATTGGCATTTTGACAGAAATACATAAAACATACAGCATTCACACATAAAACTGAATAATACAGAGCCACTGATGGCATCTCCTGCCTCATCAGTACCACAGATATCTGTTTACTGTATTCCCTCAGATGACACTTTCTCTAGTCTTGTGAAATTGCTATTTTCTGACTTTTAAAGGTCACATATCCTCCTCCTCTTCAGTGTAAATAAGTCTCAGAGATCCCCAAAACGTGTGTGAAGTGTGTTGTTGTAAATCCACTCTGATCCTGTATGTGATCATGTCTATAAACCCCTCTATTTCAGCCCTGCTCAGAACAGGCTGTTTCTGTGTCTGTAGCTTTAAATATGTAAATGAGCTGTGTCTGACCACGCCCCCTCTCTGGAAGGGCTCGGGTGTACTCGCTGCTTTCTCGCTCCATGTCCTATTGTTTACGGTGAGAAGGCAGACTCAGAGGGCAGAACAAACACCTAGCTGTGGGAGGGTCACCCACCTGGGGGAGGGGCTACTGCCCTTTGTGATGTCATGAAGGGAAAATCTCCAAACGGCCTGTTTGAGCACACATGAGGAGGAGGGACTTTTCTCATCATTGCAGGATTTGTAGACGGACAAGAGACACATGAGTCTTAGAAAACATTGGCAAGTGTATTTTAAATAACCTTCATGTGACCTTTAAATACACCAGCTAATATTTCCATAACAAAAACAAAAACAAAGCAGTGCAACCTTTGGGTAAAATTTATTTCCCAGGTGTTTAAGTGATACATGTTTTAAGGGATTGTCTCAACAACGATGTCTTCCAACCTCCCAAAACAACCAGGAGAGTAAATGAAAAGACTTTCTTTTTTTTTACTTACTTTTCACACAAACTGTACAATATGTGAATATACTGTAGCACAAGGGATAAAAATGTTCAACTGGAGTACCCTTAATCAGACCCGAACTCACTGTACTCCATCAAGTATCAAAAACAGACAAAAGTACTGCTGTTGGTACTGAAATGTTTCTGTGACTGCGTACTTCCACTTTTATCAAAGACGTATCATCTCCTCAATCAAACTTTTTTTTTTAGTCTTTGTTTCCTGTTAGAGTCTTTAAAAAAAAGGAAAAAAAAAAAAAAAAAAAAAGCCTTTCTCGTGTGCTTCAAATCTCCATCCCCTTACTTATCAACGTTATCATCAGCTCCAAGAGAAATATACATGCTCCAAGACGAATGAAGGCATTTCATACAATCGGATGTATGGATTAAAAACAGTCAGTGAAAACAGGGATTTTGACAGAATATTTGCAGAAGCGACCACGGGGACTAAGGCAGGTAAAAAACCCACTATGTGCAGCAAGACATGTCAGAGTGGCGTGAGTCATCTATAAAAACGGATCCATTTGGACCTTTCTTTGAGGGGTTTTCTGTATTTTCTTTTTCTTCGATGACTCTTCTTTATCTTAGAAAATGACGGCGCGGTTTGGAATGGAAGAGGAATAAAACAGATATGAACCGGAGTACAAAAACAAAAAAAAACACGGGACAGGCCGCTCAGTTCAACCTTCATCTTTAGTGGTTTTATCCTCCAGATCGTCGCTGCCGTCTAAATGACGCTGGAGAATCTTCTCCGTGTCGTTTCTGCTACTCTCATCCCGATCTTCCTTCTCCTGCTGCTGGACTGGTGGTAATGGTTTCACTGGTTCATAGAGGGGGGAAAAAAAGGAATAACTTTAGTTAAGAAGGGTTTACAAAATAAACACATTAAAACGTTCCGACGTTAAAACTCACCTGATGACGAAACAAATTGGTCTTCAGCTCCGCCACCGTTATTGCTGTGACCGCCGCTGACGGTTCCTTTCTGTCCCTCGTCTGTGACGATTCTCTGCCGGGCGCTCTCGAACACAGACTTAATGACGATTGAGTCCTCATAGATCTGTGGAGGTAAACAGAGACCACACGGACAAGTTCTGAGTCCAAATACAGCGGATAAATATTAAATAGACTGAAGACTGAAAAAAACGATTTTGTTGGTGTGAAATGACAGAAGTGCTCACCTGAGATCCCTCCAGGTTGTAGGTCTGCGCGTTGTGACAAAGGAGGAAAACATCCTTCTCCAGGTCGGCCACACTTCTGTACTTGTGATTGCGAACACGCTCCTGTGAAGCAGAAGGTCAGTGTGAAAAACCTCAACGTGTGAGCGCAGCAAGTAAACATAAAAAAAAGATCACAATCGCTGAGAAAGTCTTCTGAGAGTTCTACGCTCTGAGGAAAGCTGCTTTTAACAAAAAATTATTTTGGAAAACTAGCAAGATTTTGAAAGTCGCATTCCCACAGAGCTCTGTCTAAAGCCACGCCCCTCCCCCCTCAGTGCTACCCCTAAAGCCACGCCCCCTCTTTGCTCCCTCTAAAGCCACGCCCCCTCTTTGCTCCCACTAAAGCAACGCCCCCTCCCCCTCTTTGCTCCCTCTAAAGCCACGCCCCCTCTCCCCTCAGTGCTCCCTCTAAAGCCCCGCCCCCTCCCCCCTCAGTGCTCCCTCTAAAGCCACACCCCTCTTTACTCCCTCGAAAGCCACGCCCCCTCTTTGCTCCCTCTAAAGTCACGCCCCCTCCTGACGCCTTTGTCAGAATCCCAACCAGTCGCCAATAAAAAATATGAGACAAAAGTTGCATGCTCACTTTAAGAGTTGAGATTCTCTAAATCGTCCATATTGACGTCAGTGTGTGAGTGTTCAGCGACACGTTACCCTGATCCTCCTGAAGTCCACCGGTTTTCGGATCAGCTCGTAGTACTCGGGTACCTCCTTCTTCGAGGGAAGCTGCACGAAGCCCTTACTGATCTGTCGGCCCACGCTGGAAACACAGTCAGGTTATTCACTCACGTTATCGACAAACGGATCCATCAGAACACCAGTCTGACATTCACCAGTCCAGAACTGTGAAAATACACTTTAAACACCGGCACAGTTTGGCTTTTTTTTTGATTGACAGCTCTGATGACAAATGCGGCTCCTGCAGCGCTGAGTGAAGCAGACAATCAGAGCAGAGGAGGAACAGTGAGAGGAAACCTAACATTTGCACTTCCTGTTTTTGAATCGTAGGATCACAGCTTACCCGTCCTTGTAGTTGATGACCATGTCGACCAGCGTGCTCAGTGTTCTGGTGAGCTCGGGTGGATTCGGAGGCAGCTTCTCAGCCGGTGGGCGTCCTCGCTTCCTTTTCACCTTCTCACCCGTCTCCTGCGTGCTCTTTCTCCCCGGGCTGATCGCTTTTACGCTTTTTCAGACCGATGTCCTCTTCCATCTCCTCCAGGGAACCGTTCTCTCGAGACTCGGGCTGCAGGTAGGGACGGAGAGAACGTGTGAGGAACTGAGAAGTGAGGGAAAAGAGAGGTGGAGTAGTGGTTTGTGTGAACATAAAGAGTGCCTACTCTCCTTTTGTTGTTCAGGTAATAACCCACAATCTCAAGCAGCATAAGAGCTGAAGACAAACTGTTCCAGATTTCACATTAAAACACGTCTTTCTCTCCTCCATCTGAACTCTTAGTTTAACTTTCTTTTTTGTCAGTTTGGAGGCTTCGTGCTGAATTTTACACATTCATTTTCCCGCTTTACGTCTAAAACGCTCAAATCAAGCCCTTCATTAGCAGCTGTGGTTGAATATTTGGAGCATTCAGAATGTAGAAAGTATGGTTTTGTATTCAAATAAAAGACGTCTCATAATATCATTCAAATGTGCATGAGCAGGAGCGACCCCGCTGCCTCTGGAAATAGGACAGATTATTTTATCTGCAGGCTTTGAAGTTGGATGATAAACGAAGGATCAGCATCCTGTTTCTAACTGCCACATTGATGTCTGAATACAAGAGGAGAAGCCGTGCCTCATAATGCGATTAATGCATTAAATATTAACCCGTATTTCACCGGTTCCTCACAACAACAACAACAACAACGGGAAAAAAAAAAAACGAGACGCGAACATAATGTGACGCATCTGATGCTCGACATTCGTGCATTGCTGCACGCTGGTTATTTTCGATCATTTCATTGCTTCATTTTTTTAACTGTCTGCTGCAACCGCTGCCTTCTTCACAAAGGCAATTAGAGGCCAGAAACATGAGTATGCATGCAGCAGGAGCAGCAGCAGCAGCATCGCCGTCTGGAGAGAGGAGGGAGGGAGGGAGGGAGGGAGGGAGGAAACAGAAAAGGCATGCTGTCCAATCCGAGCAGAATATTGATGCATCAATCACACAGGCTCATACAGTACACACAGCAGCATTCAAATCATCTAATAAAATGAGCATGCGCTTGTACTGAAAAAAAAAAAAAAAAAAAAAAGTGCTTCTCAAGGACAGAGATGAATGCATGCGGAAAAACGTTTTATTTTGCACACATTTGGTGAAGGGAAGGGGAATATCATCATGCAGCAACATAACTGAAAAAAACAATAATAAATAATAATGCAATAGGAATGAAGGTGACTGTGACACACACACACACACACACAAGGCATGGCTGTAGCTGCAAACAAAAAGACGTAGCAGGTTATTGAGTGAGAGGAGGCAACAATAGGAATCCTGCTCTTCGTCGCTCGGCTCAAAATGTGAGCTTTGAAAGCCGCGCTACTCTCTCTCTCTCTAAGGGGCTGCAATGGTTCCAGAGGAATACTGGAGGGATAGAGGGTAATCCTCAAAGATGTCAAACGCAGCTGTGAGCTTGTCCGACTGTCGGCTGTGCATGTGTGTGAGAGAGAGAGAGGGAGGCTGTCAGCGTGTGCATGTGATGCTCCATGCCTGTGCCTTTTCTCCTGAACAAGCCTGCCTCTTCCCTGACTAATCTGGCAAAGATTCCCTCTCATCTGTTACAACACACACCTACACACTCCCTCTTCCTCTCCCCCCCCCCCCCCCCCCCCCCCCTCTCTCCCTCTCACACTCTCACACACACACACACACACACAGATAAACTCACAGACACTCTCTTCCCCCCCCAGCGCACACACATTTTATCCATCTCTTCCTCTCTTCCCATGCGATGTAGCCTGGCTGAATCCCGAATCTGGAAGGCTGGAAAAAAAAAAAAAAAGAAAAAAAAAAAAAAAAGGACATGGAGGAGGATATTTACCTGAGTGCAATCTGCAGGCTGGTGATCAGGATCGGCTGCCAGCTGTGGGGGAGAGAATTAGCAAGCCAGCATAGCGGCGAGCTGCTAGTCTCTTCATCAGCTGATCACTCAGAAGCAGAGCCCAGAAGGGGGGAGAATAAAAGCGCTATGTTTTCATATACAAATCAATGGGCAGAGGGAACACAGAAATGCCATACCCATCTCCTGTCCTGCAGCTCTCCGAAGTCTTTTTCCTGACTCTGGAAGGCCCCGAGCTTCTCTCCCTCTGCATGTTTTTAATATCGACCGCTGCCAGACGCTTTTTTCTCTCTCTTCCTACCCCACTGTTAAAGTTATCGGGTCCATTTTTGATTTTTTTTTTTTTTTTTTTTTTTTTTGTGCAATGTTGCAATTCAGAAAGGGGGACGTACCATTTCATGTCAACCAATGCAGTGATGGTAGAAACATGAGTCCAGCCTGCAGCAGTGGAGCTACAACACAGTCATGTCTGGGTCATACAGTGTGGCCAGTGAGGGAGGGAACAGGGTCATTTCCCTCATAAATATTTCTAAGAACACGTCATCAAGTCCTCTAAAAGCTTCGAGAAAAAGCGACTTAAACATCCAGCTTCAAACCCCCGTTAGTGTTCGGCTTTGTGTTAATGTGAAGCAGAAACAGTGAAGGCAACATGCTGTGCTGCCAAAGTTTTCCTTTTCCTCCCACCGCCCATTGAAGTCTGACAAACAAGTTAATCACTTGCATGTTTACACAAGTATCTGCACATTTAAGGGGGACATGAAGGCTCTGCGTGTAACCCCTGAACTGTGCAGTAACATTTACATGTTCATATATTATTTACAATGTGCGCGCGCACACACACAATAGCCCTTTGTCTGAGACTTATCAGAACTTCCATCGATGTTTTATACAGTATATATATATATACTGCTGCATGCATATATATATATATATATATATATATATATATATTTATTTATTTTTTAAATCTTTTAATTAATTAATTCTTTTTTTTTTCTGAAGCCTGGTCCCAGGTTGCATCACGTTGTGGCCATATAGGCAAAAATTCAAGTAGCCCTTCTGATCTGCGTTTATCACCATTGTGATATTTTTATATATAAAAAAATAGGGTACCAACACATTACATGAAGAAATGTACACTTTTTTTTTTAACTTTCCAAATTTAACAAAGTGTGAATAACAAAATGTAAACATGACGAACAATAAAAACGTGGGTATTTTGTTGATTGGTGTTTGACTCTGTTAGCTTGACACAGTGGGGTTTTTGTTTTTACAGATTTCCCGGAACATCCCGAGTCCCAAATTTTAAAACTGAAAATCTTGCAAAATCTCTCAGAGATGGGCAGGAAGCTTTGAGACTACTTTTTTCATTGCATCAGCTTTCATTAATGCTTTTGTACGAAGGCTCTAAATTCCATCAGGGTGATGGACCTAATTTTCTCGTGTTATTTTGAGCCGATGCTGGAACACATCTGTTTTCTGGGAATCAGTTTGTTGTCTTCCCCCCTCCCCCCCCAACATGTGCAAAATGCTGCAAGAAAACATCACACAGTGTCAACGTCTCACAGCACAGGAAATGAAGGTTACAAGAAAACAGAAACAGAATAGGACGACAATATCCTGCTGCATGTTCTTCATATTATCTGAAGCTCATCATGACAAGACATTTCCTACTCGTGTGTGCTGCAGATACTTGTGTGGATAAGTTGGTCTTTTAGCAGCTCGCCAAGGCTGTTTGTCATTTTTAACTTCACACCTTTGTGCTTTTACTCCAGCCTTACCATGGCTAGACGAAAACACTCTGATTAAATAAAACGCAATTCAAACACTTTTAAAACACACCAAACTTTTAATGGAAGAGACAGGGTTACAAATTACAAAGGGACTTTGTATTTTTCTGCACTGGCAGTGCCTGTTTTCAATTCAAAAACAATGTAGTTCAGTGTTGGAATCGGTGCTCACACAGGTCACCATGTAGTGGACACTGTAGCTTCAGTGTTTAGCCAGCTCTGCATGTGGTGGACCCTGTAGCTTCAGTGTTTAGCCAGCTCTGCATGTGGTGGACACTGTAGCTTCAGTGTTTAGCCAGCTCTGCATGTGGTGGACACTGTAGCTTCAGTGTTTAGCCAGCTCTGCATGTGGTGGACACTGTAGCTTCAGTGTTTAGCCAGCTCTGCATGGGTCTGCAAAGCTTTCTGCGTTCTAACCTCTCTCCATGTTTCAAAAGCATCTCCAACATTGATCCTAGTCTGAGCAGCTTTCTGCTGCTGGAGCTTATTAGGAACATGCAGAGGCTTTTTAGCTCGGGTACAATCACTTCTATCTGAAGCAGTTCCACTGCCCGCTTCCATCGCTGCAACACCTGTTCACCTGATAACTGCTCTCATATCTGGCAAACCCAGGGGCGTCCAAAACGGCCTTCAAAGCCCCGCCTACCTTCTCTGGTCCAAACAAATCCAGAGCATTCAGGAGCAGAATCTAAAGTTAGAAGGAGGACATACTGGCTGCTGCTTTGTTGTCAGAGAAGTCAAAAGGTACACGGTGACGCTCTGAAGTGACTGGATCAGCTTACCCACGATGAAGAGGAGAGATCATTCCAGTATTTTGTTTCCTTTAAAAAAATAATCGCCGACTGTTACCATGGCAACAGCAAATTCTGACGGCGGACCTTGTGTATCATTGTGTTTTACTGCCGTTGCTTGGAAATGACTCAGAGTGCACTCTCAGTGATGGGACGCAGATACACACAGCGAGGGGAGGAGGGATGTGGCGACGACGGCAGGCCGCTGTGAAGAATGACAACATAATTCATACATCATTGTGTATGTGTGGGGCTTTTTTTTTAAATATATAAAAGCTTTCTATTCTTGCTGAGAGGCAGCACTTTGACTACAGGTAGAATGAAGAACTGGTTCAGATAGAAGTGATTGTACCCGAGCTAAAAAGCCTCTGCATGTTTCTAATAAGCTCCAGCAGCAGAAACCTGCTGTATCTCCAATATTGATCCAAGCAGAAACCAGATCAATGTTGGAGATGCTTTTGAAACATGGAGAGAGGTTAGAACGCAGAAAGCTTTACAGACCCATGCAGAGCTGGCTAAACACTGAAGCTACAGTGTCCACCACATGCAGAGCTGGCTAAACACTGAAGCTACAGTGTCCACCACATGCTGACCTGTGTGAGAGGAGGGGGCGGAGCCAGACAGCTCTCTGTGATGATTAGAGTGTACACTGCAGTACTCATTTTAAACACTAGGGGGCGGAGTTATATACTGCTCCTTTAAAACGTTCACTTGAATGTATTCAGTTTTCTCATCGAACCAGCCAGAAAGAAGAGACGTGTTTTCAAAAATGTTAAAATTGTCTTTTATTCTGTAAACGAGAGTTAACTACAAATGAAAAAACAACAACAAAAACAAGTTTGAAATATAAACCACATCAAAACTGAATCAACAAAATATTTTTGACTATTACAAGCTTTTAAGGACCAATGATCTGTGGTTATATGATCCTATTGTGATGAGAAGCGATCGTGCAGGATACAACTCCTTAGAACAAAGAAAATGAAGATAGTGTGACATGCACACTTTATGTAATGTTATGCAGACGCTCCTCTTAAATGGCTGCCATGTGAATAAGTCGTCGTCCAGCTAAATCTCTGAAATGTGTTCCTTTTTGAAATTCTTCCTTCTTTCATTTAGGCTTTGATATTCAGCCACCTCATGAATAAAATCCCTGAAGGCGTTGAGGCTCATTCAGAGTGATTCCTCCCACCAGACGCAGACAGAGACCTGTGACGGGCAGCTGCCTGTAGACACACACACACACACACACACACACACACACACAGAAGACACAGTTAACAAACAGTCTTCCATATGGAGAGTGTCCAGGCTGTATCTGCATAATTCAAAATAAGACACACTGAACGTAAAGTAGCTGACTTCTTATCTGTGTTGTTCTCTGATGTGGACTCAGCTTCTCTTCCCTTTTTTAAAAATATTTTGTGAGTCTGCCTGTCTTATAAATCCCCCTCTCCTCGCTCGACGCGGCCCGCAAAATAATTTCAAATATTGATTTATTATAAATATTATAAAAAAAAGACAGACTGTGACATTTGCAGTTCAAACTATGACTAAAGAGGCCGCCTTCATGTAAAGGCTCTCTGACTTTTTTCCAAGAACAAACGAACAGGTGAGCAGAAGGGACAGCTTCATGAGGCGCGTAAAGACGGCACCAGATGGCGATTCAAAACGCCATGACCCCGACTGTCACTCTGACATGTAATCTCCTGCGATCACACCTTTACGTCCACGTGAAAATGTATGGGGGGGCTGGCAGGAAAAAAAGAGTCTGGGCAAATTCAGCTGTTTGCATTTCAAGCATGCAGCACATCGGACACGTTGGAGAGATGTTCGGGATTTTTATTTGCACGTGTAAAAACAGCGTTAAAGGCTGAGAGATGTGCGTGCATGTATTTACTGAAACATATTCATCAGACCCCCGCCACGGGTACGTTATGTATCTGTAACCACAGACTCTGCACATCAGTTGACACACGTACCCCCGTCTGTCCTTTGGAGAAGTTAGCGTGTGCGTAAAGGAGCACTGCGATGTCATGATGCCCCGCCTCCAGCGCGATGGACAGGGCTGTGCTTTCATCCTGTCAACACACAAACTCAGAAACATTACGTGACGGTCACTCATTCATGGACAGCTGCTAACTTCTCTACGTGAGTCAAAGTTTGGACAATCAGTCTGACACACTCCGCACACAGAGTGTCAGCGGTGACTCACATACACTGTCAGTCAGGGTGGCATCACAGTCCGGCTGTGCCAGCAGGAGTCTGACGATCTCAGCGTGGCCGTGCTCGCTGGCGCACATCAGCGCCGTGGAGCCCTCGTCGTCCTGCACGTTTACCTCCGCCCCCTGAGCCAGCAGCGCCCGCACCATGTCCATCCTGCCGTGACTCACGGCCAGCATCAGAGCCGTCTGACCCGCCTGAGCACAAGGAGGCACGGGGATGAACATCTCCAACCATGCAGGTAAAAACCCTCAACACTCAAAGCTTTGCACAGTAGAGTCATGACAGATTGAAAACGAAGCTTTAAATAGAACATGGACAAAAAGATGAGAGGATTGCATGCAGGGCGTAATCCTCACCACGCTCTGACATCAGATCTGACCTCCACATGGAGGAATAGTAAAGAAAGAACCCGGCGGCCCAGCAGCACCCGCTGAGAGCAGACTGACCTGGCTGGCCTTCGCGTTGACGTCTCCTTTAGAGAAGAGCTGCTCCACTACCCTCATGCCCTCTGAACCGTCCACAGCAGCGAGAGCCGCCAGCATGATGGGCGTGTAACCGGCCTTGTTCTGCTGATTCACGTTACACACCTCTGAAGTCAGCGGAGAGAAAAGCAAGAAAGACGTTCAGGAGGTTAGATTTATTTATTTAATTCCACTCAGACGGACTGCACCAAGCGTTACGACGACGACGTGTGAGAAATAAACATTCATTGAGTACAGCTGTTGTGAGGTGGACGAGAGCGGAGATTTCATTTCACTCAATCAAAAAGTTGCTTGTTCCCCTTTTCAACCCACGTTTTACATTTCAAGTCCCAAATAATAAAAACTAAAAAGTTGGGCCCTGTTCTCCTCGACCTGCACTGTTTCTGCGACATCCACATGCAAAAAAGATTTCATGACTCATCCTGGACTCGGGGAGGAGATTTTTATGTTCTCTATCTTTATGTGCTTGCTTGCACTTCAGCGTCACTGAATTTGTGTTTGAATAAGTCCCGACTGAAAAAGCCAATCAAAATCTGTCTCACTAGCAGGGAAACACACAAAGCAGAAAACACAGGCTTTGCTCGTGGAAACTTGAAGCTTGGTGTTTTTGTCGTAAAAGCTTTGAGAGTCAATAAACACGCTTTTTTTTTTTGCAAACATAGAATTACTGGTAGTCGTCCTGCCAGTCTTCCTTTTTACCTGCGTCCAGCAGTTTCTTGACGATGGCGAAGTTGGAGTGAGACACACTGTAGTGCAGAGCTGTGTTGCCGTTGCCGTCAGCCATGTTGGATACATGCTGCAACACCGAGGGTGCAATGACCCGAAACGTTGACAAGTAATCCTCCACAGTGTCGGGAGAAGCCGACTTGTTGCTGGACACAGAGAACCAATCCTGCTGCAGGATTTGTAGACAATCGTGCTGCAAGGAGGACAAAAAAAAAACATCAATGTTGTTTTTATGCAACCAAATAAAAGCCTTACAAGTTGCTCGAGCAATTTCGACTACTGCTTTGAAATAGACAGGAACATTTTGTAATTATAGGACTGTGGATGAAAGGACAGAGACGAGGACAAAACACGACAACAGCTCGCTTTTATAACGCTCAAAACAACATTAGAACGGATTCAGCTTATTGAATCTGACTCTAATAAATCCATACAAGTCGGCGCTCCGTTGGTGCGTCAGGTTTCATGATCAAATCTTTACTGTCCTTTTGTATAGGAACGTCCTTCCTCTCCTCACTTATCGGGAAAACAAGACGTCTCTTCTGCTCACTTAGACAATCGTTTTCAAGCTGAACACAAAATTAAAATGACAGAAAATTACAGAGCCGACATCATTCCTGTGCTTCGTGATTCCGACGCCAAAGTCATTTCTTTCTAAAATGACACACTTGAGCTCGCCCGTCTCTCCACACCCACCCGCTGACATACCACACACACACACACACACACACACACACACACACACTGCGCTCTCAGAGGAATACAGTGGACAAAAACATACCAGTTGAGTGCTGGATAGAGTCGTCTCCTCGCTCAGGTGCTTCTTTAAGGCTTGACAAGCGAAAAACATCTTTTCACTGAGTTTGGACCTGAAAGGATTGAAAATGCTGCAGGTTACGCAGAGTAAGATCACACCTGTGCACGGACCCTCAAATGTCACTCTCACATAGAAAACAACATCGCTGGGTGGGTGCCTTATCTGATTACCTGACTCTCCAAATGTTTCTGAACTTCTTCACACCGAATTCTCGAGGATTTCCTGAACATTTTTTAGATTGAGTTGGATGCCAAACGTAGAATCTGTTCACCCGAGGCTTTATTCTGACTTCTTCCAGCCAGAACCAAAGTAATGTTTTTCCCCCCCCATTCTTTGGTCGATTATCAAACAGCGTTGACAAAAAAAAAAAAATCATGATTGCATTTGAATAGGGGGTGTGGATGTGACTTGTGGGTCTTGTGAAGCCAGCCTCAGTGGGACCTGAACAACTGCACTTTACTGTACTCCAGTGGTGTCCAAACTTTTTTTCTTGCGGGCCAAAATTGTCGCGTTAGAATCACTCACGGGCCACAGGGTTTTTTTGTTTGTTTTTTTAAAATATTGAAAGGAACTTTTTGTATTTTGACCTCTTCAAAATACATGTGTTCTAATTTTTTAGAAAGAATAGTCAGGCTTTTATAGGTCTCCCTCGCCAACATGAAAAAGAAAAAAAGAACGAAATATGCGATCTGATGAGGCCTGGGGCCAAAATCTTCTGATTCTTCGATTTGAAGTTAAGGGCCACAAAAAATCCACTCAAGGGCCACAAATGGCCCCCGGGCCGCACTTTGGACACCCCTGCTGTACTCCCTTCCTGGATTCATTTTTTTACCCCCAGTTTAATCAACAGGCCACACAGTTAGCATTGTGCTAACGTATTTGTTGTTACCTTTCAAAAACCTGAATTAGTGAAACTACAAAGAGTCAAAACAAGTCTGGGATATTTCCCTAAAGGTCAGTCGCGGTCAGAATCACATGACTACACACCTCGTCATCCACCCACATTCATCTCATTATCCAATGATAATAATCCACCGTTCCCCCGCTTAATTGAAACCCGTCCTGCAGGAAAGGCCTTTGTATGAGTGCCAGTCCTCATTGACAGGAGTGGGAGAAAAACAGTGGAGGAGGAGAAGGAGAAGGTTTTCTGAAGTCCGCGATCAGCCGTCTCGGGTTTCCACTTTGGGGCTGAAATTCCGTCGGCGCAATCGCAGCTTGGATTGGTCTGTTTCCATCTTGGATCAGCTGGCTCCGGAGTCTGGAGATGCCGGGTCCAGTGGAGAAAAGACCGACTTACTAACGGACTGGCTGTTTACTTCGGTACCGTGAGTACCCGGTGTTTTTTGTTTTTGTTTTTGTTTTGTGTGTTATTTGCCGCACCGCGACGAGAGACGCTGTTTGTTTTTTTAAAAGTTTATTTCCTTAAAACCCGGAGCGGATTTTTGTTGTTGTTGTGTTGTGAGTACCTGGCACTGGACTGGACTTTGGGTTTGGGGAAAACGTGAACACATTTCTATTCCCGAGTGGATTGAACTTTGATAAAGACAGAGACTGAGATACACGCTGCTGCGCACTTTCATTTCAACTATGAATTATTATTCATGGTTTCTTATAAACATTGCATTGCTGAGTTGTTTGTGTTGGTGGCTGTTGTGTTGTTTAATTAATTATTCCTGACTCTTGCTTAATTATTTTGTGCAGGTTGACTATTTTTTTATTTAAATGTTTTTTACTTTGTCAGACTTGACTCTGACTGGCACACAAACATTTAAACCGGTCAATCCCTCAACAAGTCTTAAGAGGGTTTGTCTTTTCACACACTTCTCATTGTGGTGCAATCATGGCATGTACGTCAGCTAGTGTGGTTGAGGAGCCGTCAGGAGGTGTTGCAGGCCTGTCATCAAACCTCCCATATCGCCTAGTCTTAAACTAGAACCGTCAGAGGACAATGCTGCTCTTCCATCTTGGATATGTTGTTAATACTACACCTTTTCATCTCATGTCTTGTCTCCTATCTCTCCTATCTGACAGGGAAAAATCTCCTGCTGTGAGTCTGTTAGTGCCATGTGTAAAAGAGAAACTCAGGAGGAAGTATACAGGAGTGGATGTGAGAAAAGGGATTCCTCTTACCTTTGTTGTATCTGTAGTCTGGTCGATCCTTTTGACCCCTTGCTGGAGCCACTTTTGCCCTTCTTTGAATGCGTTCCATCTTGAGACGCTTCTTTTGATTTTCTGTTTCCTCTCCTTTCAGTTTCCTCAGAGTTGGTCCACTCGCTGGCAGAAAGCTCATAAGATGACACGGGGTCCAAACTGTAAGGCAGAAAAAGAGTAAACAAGCAGAAAAATAAAAAAGATATAGAGTCAAAACTACTATTTTTTTTATTAGTTCACATATTTGGATTATTACCCAGTAGTGACCCTCATAAACTTCATGTTTTTCCTGTTGCTGCTACAGCCTTGGTCTCCATTGGACTTCTTCCTCACGGGTCGCGTCACACCGGCAGGAGCTGACCTATCTAAACAGAACAAAGCAAAAATAAAGTAGACACTAAGTAATAGGCATTGTGTCATCTGCGGGGTTAATGTTCAACCTCGCCATGTGGTGGACACTGTAGCTTCAGTGTTTAGCCAGCTCTGCATGTAGAGACACTGTAGCTTCAGTGTTTAGCCAGCTCTGCATGTGGTGCACACTGTAGCTTCAGTGTTTAGCCAGCTCTGCATGTGGTGGACACTGTAGCTTCAGTGTTTAGCCAGCTCTGCATGTGGTGGACACTGTAGCTTCAGTGTTTAGCCAGCTCTGCATGGGTCTGTAAAGCTTTCTGCGTTCTAACCTCTCTCCATGTTTCATCTCCAACATTGATCCTAGTTTGAGCAGCTTTCTGCTGCTGGAGCTTATTAGAAACATGCAGAGGCTTTTTAGCTCGGGTACAATCACTTCTATCTGAAGCAGTTCCACTGCCCGCTTCCATCGCTGCAACACCTGTTCACCTGATAACTGCTCTCATATCTGGCAAACCCAGGGGCGTCCAAAACGGCCTTCAAAGCCCCGCCTACCTTCTCTGGTCCAATCAAATCCAGAGCATTCAGGAGCAGAATCTAAAGTTAGAAGGAGGACATACTGGCTGCTGCATTGTTGTCAGAGAGGCGTCAACACAGCATGTTTCCTTTATGATCACAGAGGGAGAGAGCTTTATCTTTTTATTAAGTACAGATCTTACTGACTGCTCCTTTAATCCTGTACTTTACGTTGCTACATATCAATTATCGCAGATTCCTTGCAACACGACAGCATGTCTTACTGTGAGTAATCCTACAATCACTTCCAAATCTGAAAGGTTCATTCCTCATGACACCAGCTCCTCCTACACAGCCGTTCAATTTTAGACCCTCAGCCACAAACCAGTATGTGGTACGAGACGCCTTCCGAAACCAAAATTCATTCCAAACATTGCAAGTGTATCCCTAACAAAAGTCAAATTGCCAAGCCAAAGGCAGCCACTTCCTCTAAACCTCACACGAGTTAAACTGGGGCTATAGGGTGTTGTCTGCAAGTGAAGTATTTTTGAACTGGACAGCTTTCACAAAGGCATTATTCCATTGTTCGGACACGAAGGCGTGTTTACCTTGCAGAGCTGATGAGGCCTGTTGTTCTAACATCTGTATCATTCGTTTGACGTCGCGTCCGTCTGCTTTGTCACACTCGGAAGACTCGGCTGTAGGTTGAGATTCACAGCTTCTGTCAACTGTGACATAAAAAAAATAGGTTATTAGAGGACTTGGTTCGAGAGTATGACATAATTGTTATTTAATTTCAACATTTAAGTTACCTAGTGGAGGATTTTTTTACGAATAGTGGCGCTATCGATAAAGTCCTTGATCTGTGGGGTCTTTATTCGTTGGATGATTTGATACTAAGTCCTGATGATTGTGCAGTGAAATGCAAAACATAGTAATCAAATACTATATTTATTTATTTATAAATGGTCAAATGGACTTTAGCTTGTAAATTTCTTTTCTACACTTCTGGCTACTTAAAGTGAGCTAAAGTGGCCATCAGAAGTAACAAATAAGAATCCATTCATACGTATCCACACGCTACCGATGAAGCAGCGGAAGAATTCAGGGTTAAGTGTCTTGCCCAAGGACACATCGGAAAATCCAGATTCAGTTGCTGGAATCAAACCCTCCACCTTCCTGTTGAGAGATGACAACTTTGCCACCCTCAGTGTTTATAATTTCTCCTTTTCACTGAGGTAACCAAGCCATTTTTAAATGGTTTTAAAGCCAACAAAATAAAATCTTCAACGCTCCTTTTTTTTTTTTTTATTCACCTGCAAACCTTCTTAACCTGTCACATAATGTGAGATTAAAATGCCCCCCCTCCAAAACATATTTTTTGTACTTTTTTCCCGAGCACCGATGTCTTCGAAAGTAGGTCTTATAAAAGTACTTTTTTCACTTGCTGGACTTGGAGGAATTATCCAAGAATAACATTTTTCCTATCGGTTAATGGATCCCCAAATTCTTTCTCACAGTGTTCCTTGAAATGCTTGAAATTCCCTACAGTTTTACCTGATGGCTGAGCATGTGAAGTCTGGATTTCTGGTCCACCTTGTGCTGCAGTTTTCATAATGCAGGGCAGCTTGGAACGGGCGCTTCCTTGGCTACAATGCTGGTGCACCATGCCATCTGTGCGCGGAGTGCAGTCTTCTGTGAGGAGTTCTCCGTGCTCCCTGAGGAGCCACTGCATCTTCTCGATGTAATGGTTCAGTTCTGGTTCCCACTTGGACCGAGAAGACGTCTGATCAAGTTTACTTGATGAAACTGAAAACTCTCGTATCCTCCCCTCCCCTACACCGATACTCCTTGTCTTGATGGGGTCAGGTAGATGGGATGGCCCAGAAGCCATGTTCCGTGTTTTCATCCCAACAAGGAAATTATCATTGACGTTCGTTAACCCAACACCAGTGTCCCGGGTAACCTTGGTGACTGTTCCGGGTGTTTGCTTGAATGCACCTTGTGGCAGACTTGCAGTTCCTACACCGATTGTCCGCATCTCTGGATTTCTTTGGACATCTTTAACCCTGTTTCCAACTGAAACTGTCCTAGTGACAGTCTGAGCGGTATTGGTGTGCTTGTCTTGGGTACTCAGGACAGTATTAGTGCTGGAGTCCGAGTTGAAGGCATGTCTGGTGCTGGTAAAGCGAGACACTGAACTGGATAACGTGTTGGTACGCTGAGAAGTCGTCTGAGGTGATGCCATGATTCCTAGATCCACTCCCCTGACTTTATCTGTGGCAATACCCGTGGAAACGAATTCCTTTGCCTCACAGACGATCACATCGACTGAACAGTCCCCGCAAGCCACCGAACGATACTTAATCTTCCTCTTCTCAGACCGTAGATTCGCTACTGGCACCTCGGTGTTGGTTTCTGCATCACAGAATTTGATCTCCATCCCAACTCCTTGTGTGTTTGTGAAAACGTGCATCCCAACGCCCTTTTCCATAGTCTCAACTCGCTCCCTTACCTCCCAATTGCTCATGGGTACATCTGGTCCTATGCAAACATTCTTTAGTGAAGGCCCACAACAAGATACTCCCACATCTTTTACATCTGTTGCCTCCCCCGTGCTGGCATCTTTGAGCTCCGTGTGATTACCCACTCCCTGGCTAGTGGTGTCGGGCCTTGCCTCAGTGCCTGTGCTCACAGTGGATGGCCTGGCAAACGAGGCTTTATCCACTCTGTTCCTTGCTCCTGCAGCCAGAAGCTCCAGTTTCAGACGGCTCATCTCCGTCTGGAGAGCTGATTCTTCCAACTCTGCTTCCAGGCGACAAATCCTCCCCTGCAAAACGCCAATTATTTGTTGTTGGGAGTCGGACTCTGCTTCCTGTTCTGTGTAAATTCCAAGATTCACTTCAGAAACTTCTGTTCCAATGGACCTCATTTCCACCTGATCAGTGTACACAGATTTGTTTTCCATTGCTACTTTTGACAAAGTGATATCGGTCTTGATAGCGCTGTCCTGGACAGGGCTATGGCCTCTTTCATGCCATGCTTGCGAATGTCCACCCTTGATGGTTTTTTCTAATGCCTGCATCTCTTTGGTCAGTTCCCTGAACTCCCTGAAGTCAGTGGAGACAGCCGTAATCATATTGTTGCCAGTGTCTGATCTTTCCATGCAAGATGCTTTTTTCCAGATGTCTTCGCTTATGTCCTCATCGTTTTCACTCAGGTTCTTGAGCTGAGAGAGCAGATGCCTCTTTTCTTCCTGAAGGACTGATATTTTGACCTGCAGGATGGGAATGATTTTCACCTGCTCCTCCAGCTCTTTCAGCCTCTGCAGAGCCACCACCATCTGGTCGCGGACAAGCTGCAGGTGTGTTTGGCCGACGAGACTTGAAACAGGGGTGCTTCTACCAGAGCTCTGTGGGCTTAGCCTGAGGCATCCTGTGCTACCTCTACCACTCATGGACGAGCTAAGGTGGATCTGCATATCACTTCCTGTGCCAGTAGGCTTGTTACCATTGTTGTTAAGATTATATGCACCCAGGCCAGTAAAGGGGGAAAGTGATCCAGATGAGCTTACTCCTCCAAAGCTGGCCAGTCTTCGACGAGGATATGGTTGAGGTGGAGACCGGGCCGGCAGCCCCTGGTCCAAGGCATTGTCGGTTTCCATGATGGTCTTTTCTACCACTGGGCTTTGTCTTTGTAAATGAAGAGATCTCGCAGCAGGCTGAGGCTTCGACTCAGTAAGCGTCTGAGAGGATCCCTGTCCTTCGTTCCTTGAGGGTCTGTAATCCAAAGAGGATCCATGTGGTGGAGGAAGAGGAGGTCGACCTCTGGTTGTCGCCGACATCCCCAGCATTCTTGTATCATCACTGCTGGAGGATGACAATGACTCTGCAGAGTGCCACTGGCTCGGAGAGATGCCACCCTGTGTTTTTTCCACATTATTGACGGCCGCCCTGGGCCTCCTCTTAAGGCTTAAACGCTTAATGTTGGTGCCGTTTTGGAATCTGTCTGCACACTCTGGGTCTTCCACGTCTGATGGACAACTGTAGTTGATCCCAAGGCAGTTTGGAATACCCTCTTCAGCACTTTGTCCTGTTTGACCAACAATGGTAAAGGCAAAGTTTATCGTTATTACTATTACCTTTGCAGAAATTCAAAAGTGATGGTGATTCTTAAATCCAGCACTATGATGGAATTTATTCAAATTTCTCCCTTAATGGGTGTAATAAAAATCAGCAAATGTTATCATTCAATACATTGAGTCTAAAGTTATTTTCAATACTGACTTTGCCTGATCAAAAACATAGATTTAGAAAAACTAAGACATGCTAATAAAAAGTCTCTTGATGCTACTTCATGCTATTTCTTCTGTCCATAGAGTTTATATGATTTTTCCTTACCTTGGTATAATACGCTCATCAGGTCTAGAGCCTTCCCTTCTGTCAGCTCCAAATGTTTTCGACTATAAACTCTCTGAGCTTGTCTCACAAGAGGAGGAGGCACGGAGGATGTACCAGTCTGTTTTCAGTAGTCACTTCTCCCCAAATGGTACGTCTCTCCACATAGACTGAACCCACTCTATAATTACTCTGCAACTTTCCCTCTAAACGCCTGACCATAGTCTTGGCAGGTTCTCCAAACCACAGACATTCTCCAAGTATTTGAGCGGGTGAAAAAACAACAACAGTAACAGAATCAACTTCTATTTCAGAAGATTTCTTGATCAGTTAGTCGAGTAATCGATAAGAACATGTACTTCCTGAGCTTCAAGTTGAATTAAAACCCTTAAAAAACAAAATTCTGGACTCATTCCTTTTTTTTTTGCATTACATATGGACGACTGGACTCTTTATCGTATTCACTTCAAGTTAATACAGGATTCAAAGTTATTAGAAAGGTCAAAGTAGTTACCTGACACATTTCTCAGGATGTAGCTGCCTTGAGCCATGAATATGATTCACAAACAATCAGTTATTGAGAAATTCCTTTACGTCCATTTGGACCTTTGAATAAGTCTGTGAATTAAAAAGGAAAAAAAAAACCTGTAAATGAAGCTGCACATCCTGAAAATGAGCTTTTCCAGCAGATGCACGGTCCTTCAGCATCACTTGTCATTCTCCGTCCGAGCCAGGGTCCAACAGTCAATAACAGCTTTCCTTACAATGCTGCTTACAGAGAGGAAATGCAATACCGGGCCTTGTCATATTATAGTTCATTCTGCAAAAAGTACAGCGAGGGACCGGCTAAGCCTCAGTGCACAAGAGTGACTCACCACATCGCAATGCCGTATCACTTTCTCATCGGTAAGCACCTTCTGCTCTCAGCATGTAGAGCTCATGAGGAGTTTTATTTAAGCAGAGAATGCAGAAAACCTTTAAGTCTGCCAGGGTCTTGAACATTACGTGTATTTTCCTTTTTATAGAGAGGGGGGTTAATTGGCAAGTAATGCAGGTAATGAGCTACATTTTGTTTTAGAATAACATTAAATGAGGTTAGTGGGGGTCACAGGGGTAGTGGCAATCATACACTGAAAAACCAAAAAGGTCCCTGGACAGGACACAATAATGGGTTGCAAAGCATTTTTTAGTTGGTTTCGAAATTTTGTCTGGAACAAAAACTTCTGTGAAAAATCCTTTTTTTATTTTTATTTTTTTACAAAGTTTGCGACATTCAGTTTCTTTTCTTTTTTTTCTGTCATGCTTTTTTGATTTTTTGTTTGGTCTGATGTCCAAACTGCACATTTCTTCTGACTGATTGAGAAACATAAGATGAGAATCACCGCTTTAGGCTACAACGCAACTGTTTCGTGAAGCTGCAGTTGATCTTTACCATCGAGAGTTATTTTCCGTGATTGCACATGCTCTACTATTTTATCTCAATAAGGGGGAACAAGGTTGATCCAGAGCATCAGGAATCAAAGGAGAAAACAGGGAATGTAAGATAACAAGATTCAAACACAAGGATCTGAAGAATAGTGTTAACATTTCAAAGCAGCTAACACTCATTTATCGTGGGCTGTAAAGACAGATAAGAAATGTATGTAATTATTCATGCATCCATTTCTCCAACATTGTACTCATTAATTATACATCTCTAACATATACAATCGCATGCACACCAGGGAGAGTTTTTCAGCTTCTCCTCCACAGCCGGTATCTCAGCGTGGACCGGAGAACATGACGCCAAGCCTCAGGCAGTCAATCCAAAAGTTTGGCAAGTTTACTTCAGATTCAGCAGCCACAGCGACCCGAAGAACTATTTTTGAGAATCTTTGATGAATAATATAGAAGATTTATGTTTTCTAAGATGATCCTCATTGAACACTGTGGAGCTCACACAAACAGAATTATTTAAAAATATGTCTAAAGCAGATCTTCTGAAGACACACAAAAAAAAACCCATTTCACTCAAAGCCAATGTTTCAGGTTTGATTGCATGACCCGGTCGTGTCTGTTACTCAAGTTAGTTCAAACACAGGATGATGAACCCTAACCCTTCAGGGAGCGACTATCGCCGCCTCAGTGTTCTTCACAACAACTCAAAGATCGGACCCGAACCCGGGCTGCCCAACCGGAGGATCCAAACATCCGTGAACGGTGCGCACACTAACCAACAGACCATCTCACATTCTCGCTGTCCATCCTGCTGGTCGCTCGAAAGTCAAGGCTCAAATCTAAAGGAGACGTTTATTTTGCCTTCAGGGCTTCTTGGCTTTGGAAAGATCTGAAAAGACATGAAGTCACCTTCTTATTTAACTGTTCTTTGTTAGTTTGTAGTCCTCTTCCTCCTGGACGTTGTAGCTTTTATTAAAGAATTTATCTTTTGACTTTATGTTATCCTGTCTCTTAACTTTTTTGGTGATGTGTTGGTCGCGATTGGAGCCTACTATTATTATATGACCGACAAAGCCAGCTCCCATTTTCCTGTTTGTTGTTATAAATACAAGACAGAATAAAAAGATGTTTTTTCTCTGTATCAGTCACAGGTAGTCATGGTGGCGTTCGTGTTTTGTTCCTACCTTTTAGACGACTCTCTGTTCATCCTGAATGTGTGGAGTGTTATTCCTGCCTGTGCATGGCCTGTTCGACTCTCTGCTTTTAAAGGTGCTATTTAAATAAAGTTATTATCAGTAACTTGGTGAAGGAGGGCCAGTGGAGTGAGCAGAGCTGATGCTTACAGTCATCTGTTTAGAAATGACCCATGTATGTAAATGTGCGATCTGTCTCACCAGCATTATTTGAATAGTGGTTATCACATTATTAAAAGTAGCCTGCTTCAAATAGGGTTCAGTCGAGGGGGTTATTAGAAACGGTGAAACATATTCACCTAAAATCACATCTTAAAGACACCCGAAAACAATAGGACATGGAGTGCCGCTTCCCCTTCCAGAGAGGGGGCGTGGTCAGACACTGCTCATTTACATATTTAAAGCTACAGACACAGAAACAGCCTGTTCTGAGCAGGGCTGAGATAGAGGGGTTTATAGACATGATGAAATACAGGATCAGAGTGGATTTACAACAACACACTTCACACACATGATGAAGAGGAGCTCTGAGCTCCTGCTTGTTTACACTGGCTGAACGTACCTCTTGTTTATTGTTCTGTCACTCACCTGCCCAGGGTCAACAATTGAAAAGTAGCCATGATGGCTAAACTGGCATGTTACAGAAATGTTATAAATGTGCATCTTCCTTGTATTTTTAATCAGTATAATTAATAACACTCTCAGGTTGAGCTGTTTATAATGTTCTTTGTTTTAAAGGGGTCAAAAAGAATTGTATTTTATTTTGAAGGGCCTTAGAGGTCAACAAGAGTTATAAGGTTGATAAATGACATTCAACAAGTAGTGATTCTAATTTTGACTCTCACATGTACTTATATTACATATTTTAAAATGTATGCATTCCCAAGAATCTATAGTGAGAGATGATTCAGGCCAAGTCGTCCTGTAAGGTCTATAAAGGAGAATAAAGTATAGTGATGCTGAACTCTGACGCCTTGTGGTCGAGCTGAGACAATACAACATCAACTTAAACTATAGTAATATAAGGCTGGTGCAAACTCCCTGAACCTGCTTTCTCACGTTTAAAGTCATATTTAAGTTATTCCGTTAGCTCAAGGTAGATGCTGCTCACCTGTTCAGGAGGAGAAGGTGTCAGACAGCCACTCATGATGTCTCAGCATGGCTTCACGGGCTCACATAACACGCCCTCCTTCTACATGTTTGTTTGTTTGTTTTGGAGTTTGTATTTTTTTTTCTGCAACGACATATCTGGGAAAGAATAAAAGTTTTCCAGCGCACGTACAGGAACGCGACACGCATTGCGCATGCGCATTGAGCTGTCAACATACACAGCAGGTGCTCCTGGGAGATGGTCAGGTGATGAAAAGTGCTCCGTGAAATATTCATGATGCCTTTTTGAATCGATTACACAGCATTAAGAGGACATGATCACTGTCTCGTTGTTGACATGTGACGCATCTTTCTTCACATTTCTGGAGGATTTAATCTGTAAAGCTGTTTAGTCTTTCTTAATGTCTATATGTATGGATTAAACTACAGGTGAAAGGTAGTTGTGTACTTCTCCTGTAGTTGAGCTGTGTTGATGTCTGTGAACTTGTAAGAGAAAAATGTAGGCCTTTTCTTTTTCTTTCTGCAGAGCACTCAGAAGACTGCAGTTGATTCAGGACCAGGTTTAGAGTTACAAGCAGAGACAGCAAGCTCATGAGAATTGATTCAATGCCCAGACTTCATTTGTTCTCATCAGCTTGTAAACTGCACAGCGACATCGTGTGGACACTCTGGAGAACTGCATTTGACAATAAGACAAGCAAGGCAACAACACAAATACAATACTTTATTGACCCTTGGCAGGAAATGTGTCATCACAGCCTTGCACAGTTTGTAAACATATATATGTAACACAGGTAGAAACATATGAACAACAGGAGGACACGTAAACAATCAAGGAACAGAACTGTTTTTAAAGTGTGCCCTCTTCTGGCTCAGAGTCCTGTATCTCTGACCTGATGGCAAGAAGAAAAAAACCAAAAAAAAACGTAGGCCTGTAATGCACAGATGTAAATATAAATACGCAGATGACAAATAGGACAAGTCATCTTCTTAGCAGAAAAAAATATCCATTTTATTTTAACCCATTGAGGATGTGTTTGTGTTTATCTGACATGACATTAAAAAAACATCTATGAAGTTGTTCAGAGTGCACAAGAAGCGCACTACAACAAAGACACACACACACACACACACACACACACACACACGTGATGCACATTTGCAGGAGGACATTAGTGTTAATAGAATATCTACAGTACATGTGTATTTTGCAGGTTTTTCAAATGCAAGCCAACAAAACTGCACACGTTTTAACATGAAAGAGCGGTGCACGGTTTGTGGTTAACCACCACACATCACCTCATGACGAAGGCTATCATCACGTCTGCTACCCTGTGTGGTTCAAAGTTCAACTTCAGCTCTCCGTCTGTCTTTAACTTGAACACTGAGCTTATGTTGTAAGTCATCAGCTCTGATAACTGCACGAGTCAGGACTGCAGGATATCAGTGCTCTGTTAAGTGTTGCCTATGATACAAACATGTGACATAAGAACCTCATCGTTCAAACTAAGTCATACGTCTACAGTGCAGATGTAAAAAAGCAGCTCATCTGAAGTCAAAGTGAGCGGCGATTAAATCAGGTGTTCCTTGAAAACACAACAAAATGTTCCCTATCTGTGAACTTTGAACCCTCCGCCCCAGAGGTGATCAAACCGACCCTCCTGCCTGAGGGGAAGAGAAGACTCGTTTGATTGGTTCAAAGACTCTCACACCCCCGTCCCTTCCCCCTGTCTCAGTTCTAGAGTCCACTTTTTTTTTTAACGTCAGGACTCCACTCACCTGTTCGACTTCATTCGGCATCAGGTCCCGGTCTCACACCTGACAGCAAGATGTCTGACAGAGGAGCCTTCGACACCAACGTTGTGACCCTCACCAGGTTTGTTCTGGAGGAGGGGAGGAAGGCCCAGGGCACAGGAGAGCTCACCACGCTGCTCAACTCCATCTGCACGGCTGTCAAAGCCATCTCAACCGCTGTCAGGAAGGCTGGGATCGCTAACCTGTGAGTAGGATAAACTCCATTATTACTACACTGTAAACATTTACACAACGCTGCAAGGCTTCTCCTCCTTTCCCCGTGCATTAGTCATGAATCCACGACTAGCCTTAAGGTGCATTTTGACATATTGAACGAGTTCTGTTTGTTTCTTTCGAGCACGGTCGAGGCGGTTTAATGCAAAGAGAAAGTTGTGCAATCACAGAGAGCGTGCACGCTCTGCAGTAAATCAAGCTTTGCAGACAAACAGAGCACGTCTTGCTACGTTTTCCCTCTTCAAATCGTGCACCTTGTTCAATATTCCTCAAACACTTTGAAGTTTTGACGCACAGTCACTGATGTGTACATTAACTGGGAGACGGATCGGTGAGTCAGACCCCAGGCCAAAGGTAAACTTTACTTGTTGTGTACATCCACTGGGGGCAAAGGTCAAGAAGATAATGATGTTTTCAGACTCTTCTCTGTGATGAAGCCTTTTAAACTGTTAGGGGGGAAAAATGAGACATTTTATTTAGAGAGTCATTGCATGACTTTTTTTTTTTTTTGCGTCAGAAGTGAAAACTTTTTACTCCGGCTTTGGTCTCACTCTCTCCTCTCTCCTCTCTTGGAAGATATGGCATCGCAGGAAGCACCAACGTGACGGGGGACCAGGTGAAGAAGCTGGACGTCTTGTCCAACGACCTGGTCATCAACATGATCAAGTCCTCGTTCACCTCCTGCGTGCTGGTGTCGGAGGAAGACGAGAAGGCCATCATCGTGGAGCCAGACAAGCGGGTACTTCTTCATCCGTACAGTCTACATGTGAACAATACAAAACAGTGACATTCAATATGAGCAGTGGGATATAAATAAATAAATAAGACAAAATACGATTTTTTCTTTAAGCTAGAAAAGGTAAAAATATGAAAAAAAAATTTCTTTAAAGATTTAATAACAGCTGTAATCATATTTTTTGTTCTCACCTGACAGGGTAAATACATCGTCTGCTTCGATCCACTGGACGGCTCCTCGAACATCGACTGTCTCGTCTCCATCGGAACGATTTTCGCCATCTACAAAAAGGTGAGCAGACGCATGCTGGTCATGAATTAAAAAAAAAAAAAAAAAGTCAAAGAGAAACGGCACCCGTCAGTGTGAGGAATCACATTGATTACCTTTTTTACCGTTCCATAGACCACAGATGACGAGCCGGTGGAGGCCGACGCTCTGCAGCCTGGAAGACAGATCGTAGCAGCAGGTTACGCTCTGTACGGCAGTGCCACCATGATGGTCCTCTCCACGGGTCAGGGGGTCAACTGCTTCATGCTCGACCCCGTAAGACCAGAGTTCAACTAATGCCTTCCTGTCGTATACAGAATCTTCTGCTTCCTGCTGCTTTGTTATTGTTATTTCAGTGTCCATGTATGTCGTCCTGATTGCGTCCCTCTGCAGGCTATCGGTGAGTTCATCTTGGTGGACAGAGACGTGAAGATCAAGAAGAAGGGAAAAATCTACAGTTTGAACGAAGGATACGCGCAGCAATTTTACCCAGACGTGACAGAATACCTGCAGAAGAAGAAATACCCACAGGTAACCCGGTGTGCAGTGTGCTTTTTAACACGACACTTACATGATATTTTATTACTGAGCTAATAATTCAACCGCACGTGTTCATGTTTCTAGGATGGTTCTGCTCCGTACGGCAGCCGGTACGTTGGGTCTATGGTAGCTGATGTTCATCGTACTTTGGTGTACGGAGGAATCTTTTTATATCCTGCAAATGTCAAGAGTCCCAAGGGAAAGGTGAGTGTGTGTGTGTGTGTGTGTGTGTGTGTGTGTGTGCAGCCGGATCAGTCTCAAAAATGTGTCTCCATGTGGGTGATGCATAAAACGGTGAAACACTCATAAAAAAACACAAAAATGAAAGAAGGCCTTTGATAAAGCTTCCTTTGCTTACCTTCCAGCTGAGGCTGTTGTATGAATGCAACCCGATGGCGTTCATCATGGAGCAGGCGGGAGGCCTGGCCACGACAGGATCTATGAATGTTCTGGACATCCAGCCCACATCCATCCACGAGAGAGTCCCTGTGGTCCTGGGGTCCCCTGATGATGTGCAGGAGTATCTGGACATCTGCAAGAAGCATAAAAAATGAGGCATTTAACTCCTCTATTTATCAATCATACTCAGAATATAATTTTTAAAAAAAAGGCATCATGTGGGATAATTAATGACTCGATGACGTTGTTGTTCCAGCAGACAAAAGATGCTCATCAGGACGTTCATCGTTTAGTGTTTTCTACTCATTCCCTCGACTGCATTGAAAAGGAACCGGGCTCCTCGGTGGTCCTGCTGAGCCTGCCGCACACTGGGCTTGTTCCATCTCGGTGCTGTTTGTGTTTGTTTGTTGAGACACAAAATGTATTTTTTAAATAAACACATTTAAAAAAAAAAAAAAAAAAAAAAAAAGTGATCTTCTTGAATACATTGAAAAGCGACAACATCATGCATGCATAGGTTTTCCTTATAGACTGTAAATATTTGTCCTGAGGGAGGTCACTCGTCTGTTCCTGCAGGGGGCGCTGGAGGCTGCAGCTGCCATGTTGGAAATCCTGACTCAGCCTAACTGGTTTTCTTTTCAGGCTGTAAACATGTTAGTGTGCTTTGAATGGGACTTCCTGTGCGAGCAGTTATTTGCACTTTTGCATTGGCTTCATTTTTCATCTCTGTATGTTGCAGCTCGTTTGTCTGCAGCAACTCCAGCGACACTGTGAAGGCTATATTAGTCTTTTCATTGCATTGACAGCCCGGTGCGATTGCTAGCATCAGCAGGCCACCCTGAAAGGCTTGAGCAGAAAATGTTCCAAGATTTGCCACACTGCTAATGAGCCATAAAGACTCACGGAGACAAACATAAAGATCCAGCAGACACAAAAGGCCCCATTCAATCAATCATGTTTATTTAGCGAAGCTGTTCTTGTGTTTCTGCAGAACTACAATGCCTTCAAAGTCAGCGAGCACACAGTCTGTGTCTTTCATCATAACGCAGAGCAGCTCCAAGCTACGGGAAAACCAGATTAAGATTCTGATATGAAACTAAATTAAGTTTTAATAACGTTACATTGTTTGAATCCCTGGCAGCTTTTGTCACTTGGAAACTTGGCACTGCGGCGCACAAGCACCTCTGAGAACACTTTATGCTGCCTCTTTTTCATGACTCCTTCACTGTATGTGAGTCATATAATAGTTAAATTACATGAATTGAAAGCAGATGTTCGATCAGGAATGGGATTTTCAGTGCTTTTCAAAGAACGTCTTTGTAAATGTAAAGCATAAAAAAACCCTAATTCATGCAGCTCCAGCGTGCTGGACGGGATCCATATTGTCTGGTATTCAATAAAAGCTCAACCACTTCCTTTGTTTTATATGTGTTTTGTTAGTGTCAGCATTCAAGGGGCCCCAGTGCCCATGAGACACACAAACACATGCACATTACAGGCGCACTTGTTTATTTCCATCGTGTTCAGACTGTGTATGATTATAGGTTACTGAGTCAATATTTAGATTGAGCAGAAAAAAAAAAAGCAGAAAGCCAGCCTGTGTCCCTCGCTACCGTGTGGTGTATGTGCAAGTATGCATGTGTGTGCTCGTGCATAAAGATGGGATGATGCATGTAAAGTGGAGGAATATTTCTTACTGTTAAAAAAAAATGATGCAACTCATTTGAAAAAAAAAAAAAAAAAAAGGTGGATTAATTTAGTATAGGTGGATTATTTTAAAATCTGTGTGGCTGCACCCGAGCTCTGTCGAATTGCTGTAGGAGCAGCTTTGTCCCTGGAGCCACTACAGAGGGAATTATGAGGGATAAAGTCAGAACAGAAAAAAAAAAAAAAAAAAAGTCTGAACCAAAATAATAAATATATTTCAGAAGGCCTAATCCTTTTCCGTTCTGTTCGGACTTGGGACTTACGCAGGGAATCGGAGGGTTACTTCCTTTTATCTCTCTACCGATGAATTCACGTCATATGACTGCATGTCACGATCTGTGTTTCTTGTAGTCTTGTAGGTTCGTCTGGATTGTTGGTGAGGATGACCGACTGTTGCCAAGTGAGCGTGCACATTTGCCCCTTAATCAAATATCTATTTATGTAAAAAGCTCACAGACGATGGACACAAGTTTCATAAAGACTGGCTGAAGCAGCAGCTCAGCTCATAGACAAAAGATTAAAAAAAAACTGTACACCGTCCTGGAACGTAATCAGCCAGTGGCTTCTATTATAAACAGGATTATCTGTGGCAGGTTGTGTACCATTAAACGTCTCTATAAAGTCCATCAGCAGCCGATCGTCTCATCTCTTGTTTAACTGATCAGCGTGGCTTTTCTCAGAGCGGTGACGGAACGCAGGCTCAGAGAGAGTCTGTGTTTAAATTCAACATAAACTCTGAACCCCAGACCACCGTGACTGGAGCTGAGTGCGAAACCAAATACTGCCTGGACCCATATTTGTACCTGATACCCCCCCACCACCACCACCACACACACACACACACACACACACACACACACACACATCATCAAATTCTCTAATTTGGAGGAAACAATGAAAACACCGACCTGTTGTTCTTTGTAGATTCCCATTATAAGACCATATTTCATACATTTACACATCACAAATCTTGAAACTAAACAGACATCGGAGTTATTTTGGCGCAGAGTAAAAACCTCCTCTCACGTCTCGTCTTACCCAGTCAGAACTGATGTGGCTGTATTGGTGCCAAGTTGGATCTGAGAACATTTTCCTGCAGTTTAGAGGTTCAAGAGAATACAATGTTTTCTCTAAAGTTATGTTACCAGGCAACATTTATGCTCACCAAGCGCTGAGCCGGCTCTTTTTTTTAAGTTTACCTTTGACAGCGCACTTTATTAAACCTCCATCTGCTCTCCTCTTTTTTTACGCCTGTATCTCTGAAAAGTGCTCAACCAAAGGCGTCCAGCTCAGCGAAATAGTTGGCAGAGCATCAGAAGACAAAAACAAATCTCAGTGCATCGGGACAAACCGATCCTGCAGGAAGGTTTATCTTTCATTGCTGGTGGTTCAAATACAGTAGTAACCATGGTGTTTGTGGTACGCGTCTGTGGAAGTGGTAAACAGAGCACTCAGATCCTCTTGATTTATTCCATGGTGTCATGGATGGGGACTGCAGGACCGGACCACCACCGCTGCTGCGTCTTACAAAGGCTGGTGTGTTTAGATTACATGCATGCGTGTGGTTACTGTCACTGAAGACAGTCTCATCTCAGATCCGACCACCGGACCCGTGTTCGGGTTTTTCTGCTCATAGGAACTGAGCGTAGTGAAGAAGACGAGTTATTTTACCTTATCTGTCACTGAGGATCTACTTCCTCTTCAAGGGAAACATCGTCAGAGTCAAGAGTTTCTTTGTCTTCTGTACACCCCTCTTTCTTTAGACACAGATAAACCCCGTTTTCACCAAGCAGTCCGGTTTGGTTCAGCGTAAACCAGCGAGTATTAGCATAGATTAGATTAGATTAGATTAGATTAGATTAGATGACTTTATTGTCCACCGTGGTGGAAATTTGTCTTTGGCTTCTCCAAAATATAAAAAACACACAGGACAAATTAAAACACTCCACAAAGTACAACAATACGCAATAAATAAATAAATAGTTGTGCAAACAGGTGACAAAAAAAAAAGGGGGGGGGGGGTCCAACACAGTGTAGCCCGTACATCAATCTAAGTTCAATGAAGAAGAGCGGTCCACAGTAAATTAAAGGAACCCTTTGGGGCCGGATTGGCACCCCAACAGAAGGGTACCAAAAAAGCAGGACGGTTTATTTTGACAGTGGAAACGCTAAACCGAACCGACCTGTACCGCTTGGTGGAAACGGGGCTTTACAGTACCTTTAAGGTTATTAGTGTGGGTTTATCATCCTCTTGTGATTGTATCAGCACCTGACCAGTGTCGGTGGGTCTCTGCAGGCTTTACACTGTCCAGTATAACAGATTTACCTGCAGGCATTATTAGCATTAACCTACACTACCTCTTTATCTGAAAGGTCCATGATCCTTTCTGTAGCATGCTCCAGTTTCACTCCATGGTGTTTCTCTGCTGCAGGAAACAAGACAAAGAACTCTCCAAGTCTTTAAACTGTTGGGATACATCAAAAAACGTAACCAACTATCTTCACATCATAGCGAGCTGCTCCCAAACGGTTAGCACTTCCTGAGTACATGATGCTGCCTAACCGCCTGACTGACCCACGTTTGAACTCAGTTCAAAGTCAAACCCCCCCCCCCCCCAGAGAGACTCACTTAGTCTGACAACATGTGGTACCATGCTCAAACATCTCTCGTGTTACAACAAACGAGCTAACGTGTGAAAACGCTCCTCTGTAGCTTTTCACCTGCAGCCGTCGGACAGTTTGAGAGAGGCCTTCTCAAGCAGGTTTCATCTCTATTATTGGTAGTTTTTATTCTTGCTTTAGCTTCCCACTTTAAAACGTCTTCATGCTCGGTTGCTGTTTCGTCACTGACTGATGTTGGTATTGTTGTTCTTCGACTTTGATTTCTCCCACAATGCTTTGCTCCAATTAGGGCGGGGCCGAGAGAGGGATGAAAGTAGACCCAGGCCGTCGTCTCTGGGGGAAATTGTTGGTTGTTTTTCTTTTAGCGTATCTCGTCTATTTTCATTTTAGTAATCTACTTTGGACTCCTGATTTTTGCTCTTTTGTGCGTTTTCATTTAAAAAAGCCACCGCTTTATTTTTCCGCCTTGCATGGTAATCTCTCAGTTTTGCAGTTGATGCAATTTATGCCCCGAGTCACCAATAAAACTTCAGCCCAGGAGATCCAATTACTCCTGATTTGTCAAAGTTTTTCTGGTGCATAATGGGGAAAAAGCCTGCAGGGAATCTGCTGTTGATTTGGTTAAAAGATGACAGTTATTCTGCTACTTTATGCACGGGCTGAACGAAAAGGACAAAGTTATTCTTTGTGTTTAACCGACATGATCGCAGCTCGTTTTTCAGTCGTTCGAAAAGAATGCCGAGAAACATGAGACACATCTAAGACAGACATCTGAGAATTTTCCAGGAGACACGGAGAAATGAAAAAATGCAGTCAGAAAAAAAAACACTTGGCAGCTTTTTAAAAAATGAATCCTTTCCCTCCCTCCCCTCTCTCTCTCTCCCTGTCCCTCTCTCTGGGCTTGGAAGCACTTGAATACAGAGTTCAGTGGATTGCAGCCGCTTGTGTGTAATGACTTCTGACAGCAGTGGAGACAAACTGAAGAGCACGTCTGTCTCTGCTTCAGTATTTACAAATCTACTCCCGGGAACCGCATTCCTATTCTGGAAACTCTATTATATGCAAGTCGCCATGAACAACCGCATCTACAGGATGCATATCCGGAGCAACCCGTTTGAAAATAAATGGAGGACAAGAAAAACTGGCCTCATACTTCCCTGCAAACGACCCAAAGACGCTTGCTAGCAGAGTAAAGAATCAGCGTGTATTAGAATAACTGAAGAGGTTCAGTTTGGGGGAGCGCAGCAGCTGCTGGCTCAACTCAATCTGGTCGTTGTTCTCGTCTGGCTACGACCCAGCACTGATGGGATTTATGCATTAACAGTAAAGTGAAACGTGTGGGCAGCATATGTTCTTGAAATGAAAGCTTCAAACAAGCCGTGTGCGTCAGTGTGTGCCTCGAGAAAGGCGTCATATCCCAAAGCGTGACAGAGCGCTAGCATCTACAGCACTGCTGTTAGCTTGAAGATCTCGCAAACAGTAAACAAGCTAATATGCTAATATGATGCAAGCTATATGATGAAAAATCTCAGGAAATACAACTTCATAACATGACACTGGAAATCCACACCACATATTAAAAAGACGTTTTTACAGCAGGCGTGTGTCCACGGTGAGGCGTGTAGCTGATCTAACTGACAGGTGGCTGAGTTAGCATTTCCAGCGTGGCGGCTGCTGCTGATGAGCCTCCAGCGCCCCCTGCAGGAACAGGCTTCATCCGTTAATAACTACAGTCTATGCTTCAAACAATTACATCACAAACAATTCGGGTATTAAGAACGTTTAAAGTTACGTGAATGTAAATGATTTAAATTGTGACACTTTTTTGAGATGCTAATGCTAACTTTTGAGCCTGCAGGACTCAGTAAGAAGGTTACCGTGGGTTTTAGGTTTCCATTGGTTGTTCAGTGTTGTTTTGGGCTTAAGCAGTCTGCTCTCATGTCAGATCTCTTGTAGTTAATGGACCCTTGAGCATCTCAATGTTTGAGCTTTCTCTGACCCCCTCTTTGATGTAGCCTTAGCTTGAGTCTGCAGTCGTCCTGTTGCTCTGGTATGCCTGCTGGATGACGTGGAGAGAGGGGGGTGGGGTGGGGGGTGTAAGTGTGGGTTGTTTGGGTAAGAAACTCCTCTGCTCTTGTCTTGACTCCTCTCTAATCTCTCTAATTGGAATTTGGGGGGGGGACGGGGACTGGCCCCTGAGAGCTGCCAGATCTTTGCAGTGATGGTGTGGTGAAGTGACAGGGTCAGAAGAACAAAGCTGACCGAATGAACGGGGGTAGTTTTGCTTTCTAGCCTTTTTCTTCTGTTGTCTTTAAGGTGCTTATAGAACCATTAGATGTTTGTTGACAGGGCTGCTTCCTCTTTAAGGTCTGTTTGTTAGAAAATACCCGGAACAAAAGGGAAAGTGCTGGATCAGGAGGATTTACGCCATCGTTTGAAGAAGAACGGCGCCCTTGTTACCGACCGTTCTTGTTGCACGGGTGAGCTCTGATAAAAGACTATTTGAAGTAGTTTGCAGCAGAATCATGTTGAGCATGATGTTGAATAACACAAGATAAATAATAAAAGATTAGCAAAACAAACAGTCCAGTCACATGTCCAGTCCGTCTGCAGATTCTGAACGTGAGCGTCACTTTAACAGAAGAGAGCTGTTGTTGTTTTTTTGTGCTGTGCAGTGTTATATCTGCGCGTGGCCACTGTAGCATGCTTAATTAAAGGCAATTAAGCCTGCAGTCAAGCTTGGCTGCTGATTGGTTGACAAACAACAACACTTTTGTTTTTAGCAGACTTACTGTCTGCTCTCCATTTTCTGAAACCTCACGTTTGTGTCGTGTCAAATTACGAGCTCTCAGGTATAAGAAGACCTTTATCTTAAACGTATCCGTCGGAGTGACGCGCACCTGACGTTAGCATCTTCCTCAGGATAAATACAGAGCCTTTGGGATGTTCTGACAGAGCTAGCTTAGCAACACACTGTGTTACTAACTCATAAACTGCTTCAACTTAAGCCACCTGATCTCCTCAGATCTGCTTAACAACAGTACAGCAGAAAGCAGCCCGACACTGTAGACTAAACTATGACAGCATTTATTACCTGTGCAGAAAAATGACATACTGCTCCTTTAACTTATATTTATAGTATAGATTCACCCTTACTAAGAATTTCTTGACTTCATATTTAAACAACATGACAGATGTATGTTTTCATATTCATAACAATTCTGTACCAACTTTTGGAGTGATGAAAAACTTTTATTCATCCTGAAACCTACAAATATTTAAGGTCATTTTTATACGGCACATTTTGGATTTACTAAATGTAAGCCTCTTTCAACAAAAACAAGTATAAGATACAAAAACATTTCCAACGTGTGATGACATAAATAATCAACCGGAAGTTAGAAGAGCATTCTGCAGAAAGTTTCCTCAAACACAAAACAGCTTGCGTCACTGCTCTTGCGCGTGACGAAATAATCACAACAGTTTCTCGAGCCAATCAGAAGTGGTTGTTGCAGCAACCTAGTCAGTCCATCAGCGCAGACTTCATCACAGATCTGCTGCAGTCCGGGTGGTTGCTGGACGCCAGCGGAGCGGAGCGGTGACTTTTTACACTCGCGGACAGGTCGCTTAACTTTGGGAAGAGTTTCGGGAATAACTTCCTCCTTTGTTTTTCAGCACGTTTCGTCTTGTGTGCACGTGCTGGGCGACAGATCGGCTGCGTGTGCATGTGAAGCCTCCAAACAGCAGCAAAGGGACCGAGTTGATCTGTGACTTTTGAATCCACGTTGAAAGTGAATATGATGGACTTGTTATGGACATCAGTGTTGACCTGCGTCGTACGTTGTGGCAGCTCTAATACCTTAACATCTAACATTATGACGTGATATAAAACCACCCGTGAGTAACCCTGCAGAAGCCCTGATGAATTCTAACGTATTTAAGATTTCTTCTTCCTGGAAATGGCAAATCGTGCCATATTGATGGAGCGGGTGGTGCTGTTGATATGCTGTGTATTGACCCTAATCATCGGCTCATGTATCGGCTCTCCTAACCACAGTCGCCGGCTGGTCTGCTGGAAAGCCATCCTCAAGTGCCACGGAGAGCCGGAGTGCCATTACGCTTACGACAACTACCTCTACGCGTGCGCTTCTGTCATCAACGGGGAGCGCAAGAGGTGTCCCAGCCACTGCATCTCTTCTCTCATCCAGCTTAATTTAACCCAAAGTGGGCCGGACCTGGAGGAGTGCGACTGCGCCCTTGACCCGGTCTGCAGGAGCACCAAACAAGCCATCGAGCCGTGTCTGCCGCGGACCAGCACCCTGGGCTGCACGGAGGCCCGGCGGCAGTGTGAGGCGGACACGTCGTGCAGCACCGCGATGAGGGATTATTTGTTTCAGTGCAGGAAACTTTTCGGAGGGGAGAAGTGCTCGGATGGGTGCCGGAGAGTGATAGCGAACATGCGCTCCATCCCTAAAGCGCAGCAGCTGGACACGTGCGTGTGTGATGGCACAGACAGGAACATCTGTGAGTACGTGAAAGTCAGCATGAAGACTTTCTGCTCGGAGTCCGCTGATAGGTTCGCGGGGAGCGGATTTTCAGACTCCGAGGAGGATTCAGAGGATGATTACATCGATCAGGAGGATTATCAATACGTGGAGAGCTCAAGTGACTCCACACTGAGTCAGACTCTGACAACTATCCTTTCAACCGCTTTGGTTTTTACGACATTAGTACGAGAGGTGATGCCTTAAAGTGCCGCTCGAGACTCAACACAGATCACATCAGTCTGCCTTTCACGGATCTCTGGGGCTGCAACGTTAGTTTTCTTCCTCCCCTGTCAAGATGATCCTGTTAGGACAAAATCAATACTACAAGTTGCCATGTGGGAATGTTTTCTAAAATATGGCTGTAATGAGTGCAGCTCCACACTCTGTTGTCTTTAAAACCAGCAGAAAGCACATCACAGTCTGTCCTGAATTAAGAATCAAGCTTTACATTCTACTGATCTGCACAAATCCTCAAACCCCCAAATGTTAAACTTTACTCTTGTAGGGTAAGATCAATAGTATATGTTGCTAATGAAGTTATATTTTCTAACAAATAAAGCTGTTTTTATGGTGCAACGAGAAGCTCGATTGTCGTCTAAGTCTGCAGAAATGACATCCAAATGTGTCCTGAAGCAACATCTCCACCTGTAAGAGGCTTTTTTTTCCCGCTGTAGATCTGCACAAATTGTCATGTTAAGTGCCTAGAATTCATATGCTGTTACAAATTCCACATTTTAGCCGTCAGAAAATGTTTAAGGGGCCATTTTTTATTGTATATCCCAATTATATAAAGTTAAATTGTACAGTATATTGTAAAAAAAAAAGTGTTTTTGTATAAATATTTCTTTTGTGAGAGACGAGTTTTGCACTGTACCAGAAGGTGAGCCACTCTTTTTTTTTTTTTTTTTTGAAGACCACAGAGGAGGGGAACATGTTCAAAGTGCCTGAAAAGTCTGGTTTTCTAGTCCCCATCATGTGACCATATCAGAGGCTTGCTGTGAAAGCAGCTGTACACAGACTTCCTCCACAAGCCCGTCATTAGAAACCAAAGTTGTTGTAAGCCTCAGAAAATGTGTCTAAATCTCCGAACAGGAAAAATAATGCAGGACAAACCCGAGGAGGGACTCACTTGACCTTGTCAACACGGATGTTTGTGTAAAGTACGAAGTGTTGATCCCCCCCCGCCCCCCCCTGGCAGCCTGATCTGGTGAGCGGAGATGTAAAGTGCCGTAATGAACACACACACACACTCCTCTGAATGTACATGCACATGAAATAAAAAAGGAGTTTAAATGATTATCTGGACGTTTGTGTCGCTCTGTCAAACTTTTCATGTGTCGTCTTTTCAGAGTGAAAGATGTTCGTGTCACACTTTGTTTGAACTCATCTGCATCTTTTTACACTTAGAAATGTTCCATCAACATTTGTTCCCCGTCGTTACGGATTCACAGTCTCATGACGAGCGTCAGTCGATGCAGATTGCAGATTCTTGGTCACATTTACACACTGATGGTAGAGGCTGCTGCGTGAGGCATCAAACAGGATAAACATTCATCTTCCCCAAGCTCACAGGTGCAGGAGCTGGGAATCGAACCCTCGACCTTCCTGTTGAAAGACTCACTTACCACTGAGCCACAGCTCAGGGTGATAAACACAGTAAGACGTTGAAACTTCTCCAGCTTTAACTTACATGACTCGCAGGTTAGCATCGCAATGTTTTTGTTTTGCTAACGTTACGATAAACAAAGCTTCTCCTTTTGTCTAAAACAGCTGTTTGCAGGCCTTTTATGTTACATATTTTTGGTGAATGGTAACTTCATTGAGATAAATAAAAAATAAAAAATTCTGTAATGAGGCTGAAAGTCTTTTTATCCAATCAGGGGAATAACGTGTGTACTCCTTAAAAACAGCTGATTGAGTGCATTTAAACAAAAACTACAGAGGCCCTATGTGGACATTCATCCTAATAGTTTCCTTTACTCTGTTTCTTCACGATAACGAATCTTTTCCACTTGTCCTCCCAGGATCTGGACTTCTGTGCGTCCATAACTCTGGAAAACGCTGATTTAAAAGTAAAACCACCAAGATGAACTGGTAATCACGGGGAAGATAAACATGTTAAAACTTTCTGCAAACATCCAAAACCTTTTCTCCTCGTTTCTTTAAAGTAAAATAAAATAAAATACATGGATGCATATTTTCTCTAAAACAACGCGGAGCATTTCGGCAGGAAAATGACAAAAGTCAGTTTACGAGCTCATGAGTCACTCAGCTCCCTCTCCAGTGTCTCCTCCTGCACTTGTGATAATGGGTCTTGAAACCATTGATGGCAGCCATGTTGCTTTTCAGAGGGGGGAAAGAGATGGGCCCTGAAGCCCATTGATTGGAGGAGAAGTCGAGTGGCACCTCTATTATGGAGATCCCAAAACACACAATGGTGCAGCGGTACAATGTGGGGGCACTTCATTCACTCCTTTTTTTTTTTTTTTTCCTGGCTGTCACCTCTTTTCAGGGGAGTGGGGGGAGGCGGGAGGAGACGGCTATCTAAGAGGAGGACGGAGGAGTTATGTGTGTGAACGCTGGGCTTTTATCGCTCGCTTTAAGGCCTGCTGGGAGTCTGTCTACAGATACATTTATATGTGCAGGTCATGTTCTCGTAAAACTCGACGCATAGATTCTCTGTTATCGTTCTTTAGCAGCCTCTGGAAGTTTAAAGCGCTGGGCTTTAAACGGCCTAAAAAAACAGAAATCATAAATCTCACAATGCCTGAAAACCAACAAAGCAAATGTGGTTTTTGTTACGAGAAACGAAAGCCTGTCACTGTCACTTTAAGAGAGCCGGCCCCCCCGCTGCACCCATTAATAATTGTAATGCCTTTTTATTATTGTTGGGGATAATGAAGGGATGAGGATCATATGGGAGGCCCGGGCTATACTTTGCCCTGAAATGTTTTCAATTAACTTTTGGCACCAGAGGAAAATGGGAACGTTGTGTTTTTTTTCCCATGCTGAATCGGAAAAGAGGCGACTTGGTCTTTTGGTGCGGGGGACCAGAACATCATTAAAATTGCTTCATCATAACCAAGTGTTGCTTGGCCGACCTCCCCTCCTGCCCCGCCCTGAGCCCCCCCCCCCCCCTCTTAAAACAAACACGCAGCCTGGGATAAACGACATTTAGTTGGTTTTACTCACTTTCTTAACGTTCCTCGGTCATGAATATGTGTGGGCACATAAAACTCCCCTGAATGCATCATGGATTTATGGCTCCTGTTGGATAAACTTCTAAATCATAATGTAACCTAAAGCCTTTTTCTGCAAGATCAACAAAACTGCTCTTCCTCCTCGGAACGACTTTTTCCTTTCAAACGTTCGATCCTGCAATAAAACTAACTTATTCCACTTAAAGTCAAATCACATGACCATAACCTCGGCTCGAAATGGAAAGATCTTAAAAAACACAACTGTCTCAGTCTTCATCTTCTCCTTGAGAAGAGGTCTGACCACAGAAACAGGGGACGTCTTTGGTGGCTTCGTCTGTAGATACAGGATTAGCTTTTTGGCGTGTCGAGGCGTTTATCTCACCGCAGTACGTCGTACCAGACGTACGTCCAGCCTGAACCCTCAGTTTGTGTCATCGCCATCTTGGATGACTAGACATGGACACTGTAGTTTGTGCAAAATGGAGCATTGTCATTGGCTGGTAATTTTTTTTACATTTACATTAAAAACACCCGAAAAGCCAGCCAACCACTTTTTTTTTTTTTTTTGTAAATCTGAATTTTTATTTTTTAGATTTTTTTAGGATCTTTTCATAGTTAATTTACACCATGGCTCAGAGAGAATTTTTTTTTGATTCTTCGGTATGTCTAGCACATGTTGAAAAATGGACAATAAAGATGACTTTGACTTGTGTGATCAAGTCACCGACCTGTTGATCGATACACAAGCCTTAATTATGCATCATGTCCATTCTCTGTACCTGTGCTTGTGTACCTGTTCCTTTACCTCGTGCATGAGCATACAGCAACGAGAGCCAATGAAGTCCTTTACACTACAAACTGGACTTTGGGGGTCCAGACTCAACGTTGGATGTCGCACTCGTCTGATCTTGAATTTCCCTCGGGATCAATAAAGTATCTATCTATCTATCTATCTATCTATCTATCTATCTATCTATCTATCTATCTATCTATCTATCTATCTATCTATCTATCTATCTATCTATCTATCTATCTATCTATCTATCTATCTATCTATCTATCTATCTATCTATCTATCTATCTATCTACTGAATCCTGTTTACCTTGTGTGGATTTCTTTACAGGTTTAAATCTTTGTCCCTGGATGCTCAAGGGTTACTCTTCAGTTTTAACCCAAAATAAACAACTTTAGCAAAAGCAAAGTAGTAAAAACCCCGGTGACCCACAGTAATTGGAGGTTCAGGGGGTGGACTTGAGGAGGGCAGCACCCTGAGCTTTTAGAGAGGTGGGAAAGGTGGAGGAGGGGTTGATTTATGATTGAGGGTTCATGGGGGGAGGGGGCTGTGCATGGGTGAATGTCAGGGGGTTTCGAGCCTCGCTGAATAACGATGCAAAGAAGGAATATTTAATCCACCAATCAGATCCCTTCTCTCGGCCATGCCTGGGTAGGAATTGTCCTCGGGTTACCTCCCCTGATCCCTCCTTCAGCCCGGCCTGGGAGCAAGGGTGTGAAGTTTGAAGGCTCGGGAGGAGGTGGGGGGGGGGACACAAAACATAGCTGACAAGGGGGCATAACTTCATTTCCACGGTGCTGGGACAGCTGTGTGGAGTAATCTGCCGTGGCAGCCCCTTAAAACTTCAATGCCTTTAGTGACCCGGGGAAGTGGGGAGGGGGCAAACTCCAACTGTGTCAAGGCGTTTAGGAGTGCAAGGAGGGGTGGGGGGGGGGGGGGGCTCCTTTCACACCCTCCAAAGGCTTTTGTTGTAAAAAATATCCCTTACCTCTTTTTCGCTGAATGCGAGGACTATATGTTTATGAGAGGAGACGACAATGGCTCCTGTTGGAGACCTAGAATTCATTTTCTCGCTCGTGAAACCCAACGTGCCAAGTCCTAAGATTTGAGTTTTTAAAGGGAACATAAAATGCATTCACTCTTTTTTTTTTTATCTTACCTGATGAATCTCTAGAAATAAATATCTAGATTTTTTTTTTAATGGGTGAGAGAGTTTGAAATGTTCGACTCGAGATTTAAAATTATAATTCTGCAACTAAACTGCAAGTCACCTGCAAGAAAAAAAAAAGTCCACGTTTGCAGTCAAATATTGGATTTTGAACTGAACATATGATGTATTGTGTTGTTGTTTTACTTGTTGCGTGTCATTTTTTAATTTCCTATTCAAAAAGCTTGACTGAGTTTTTCTTCGGCCAGCTGACGAGCGAAACATTTTGAATCTTAATCACATGTGTAAGTTCAAATCAAAACAAAAATAATTTGCAAATTAATTCACTTTATAGTTTGAGTCAGCATATGTACAAAAAAAAAAGGTATCAGGCAGTCCATCGATGCAGAGGGGTTCATTATTTGGTGCTAACTGTTCTGTTGAAGGCTGAAGGAAGAACAAAACATTTTAGCCTAAGATAATGGCCCGAGGCTGGGTCGCTGTCCGCGCTGAATGGGGTCTCCCTGGAGCTCAATAAGGTCCCAAACTTTTACTCCATTATGCTGACAACCTAAAGGCCAGGGGGTCCCACCCCCAGTGGTTACCTCTCAAGTATGCATTCATCACCCCCCACTGCACACACACACACACACACACACAGACACGCACACACATAATCTGAGGGATCTATGGGAGGCAATATCTTCTGAAAACGTACGGAGGAGGAAGAAGTAGTGAATGTGATGTGTTCAAATATAACGGTTGAATAACTGCTGTGACATTCGCACCTCGTACACACACACACACACACACACACGCACACACATCCTGTTGCTCATCGGCCTCTGCTTGACCTTCTGCTTTTACAGGAAACCTCGACATGACCTCCTGCTTTTCTTTGAATTAAGGTACAGGAAATGTCTCAACTTTGTTCTGTGCCAAACTCTTAATCTGCCCTATGACCAAGCCGGCAACCTCCGGCATGAAGAAGAAAAAATGAAGGAACGGGAAGTGTAAAATCCTGCAGTTCCTTGAGTGTCCACTTGAGGCTGTTCCCAGGAACATCGGAAGTCGCGTACACATGACTGGCAATAAAAAAAAGCATTTTTTACAGCATAAATTAACATGTTTACAGCCTGGTACTAAAAAAAAAGTTTGATTAGTTATTGTCATCACTGTCACACAGTACTGGGGTGAATTATTTAAAAACGACACCATTTTGATTTTATGAACGATAAGTGTTCTCCATAGTTAGGCGTGTAGCTGAGCTGATTAGGAGGCGTAAAACCCGCCTCGGTTCGAGCTCTCAACCTGTCGTTAGCTTGACTCAAAGTCAGGATGAGACTGCATTTCCAACATGGTGGCTGCTGCTGATGAGCCTCCAGCGCCCCCTGCAGGAACAGACGGCTCACATCACTCAGGCTTCGTCCGTTAATATTTACAGTCTAGAGTTTGTCGATCTCCACTCCTCCCCCTTTTGATGCAGGGGGGCCTTCTTCCATCTTGCTCTGCAGCCTGGTGTGCTACTCTGTATTGTTTCTTCCTTACTTGGAAGAATTAAAAAAAAAGAGAGCCAGATCATCGTTCGAGAAGATTCATTTCCACCTGGCAGTCAATAAATGTTTTCCTCCACTGCAGAGGGACCAGAGGGGCTTTAGCGGCTCAGGCCATTTTAAATTAAATTCAGAATGTCCGACATTAAACTCAGAACTTTTAACGTCATGGTTAATCAGTGTATTTTATAACCGATGGATTTCTCATCACAAGAAGTCTCCATTTGAAATGAAATGTAAGCACATTTCCCTTTCACAGGCCTGTGCACATTCCTAAATATTGTGCAAGGCTGCAGCAGCTCGATCACTGGTGCTGTTTGTTTAACGGGGCCTCTGGCACGAGGATCTCCACTCATGCCTGCAGAGTTGGCGCTTAAAGGACAGAGTTTAAATCCATGAGCAAACATGGGAATAAAAGGCTTTAAGCTGAAGCGAACGCCCCGGGTGAGAGCAAATAGTCTATTATTCAGTATTTGTCCATCATGTAAATCCAAGAGATTGACAGTTAATCCATCAATACTGAATTTTGTCTTCATTTGCAACATTCAATTGAGGACAGTTTAGCACAGATGGACACCATCATGCTCATTGCAGTTGTCAGGTTGCAGCCTGTCCTGCAGCCTTCGCTTTTGCATTCGAAGAACTGTGTTTTTTTGTATGTTTTTTCATTCTTAAAATGGTAAATGGACTTGTGCTTGTACAGCTAAAAACTTCTCTGGTCTTCTGACTATTAAAAGCTGTTTTTACACCAACCTATTTATACGCCGCAGACGAAGCAGCAGAAGCAATTCGGGGGTTCAGCAACATGTTGCTGCAGGAGCCGGGGATCAAACCCGTGGACATATTGTCGCTTTAAGTAGATGTTTACGTCTCTCTTTCCAACGGCTTCTCCCTTCAATCCCACTGTGGTCACTTCTGCTTTCAAAAAAATATAATGACAGCAAAAATGTTAAAACTTGAGGCTACAAAACGGAATTCCACGAAACGCTGGATATCGTCCAAGTGGCTCACTTTCTAAACACAACATTGTCTCTGCTTTACAGGGATGTAGATAATCAGAGTATGCAGAATATCCATAAGCATTAAAAAACATGTGAGTCCTTCAGCTTGTTAAATGAAAGCCAGGAAAAAATGTTTTATAAGTTATAAAAGCCACAGAAGAACAGCTGTCTAAATGATCATTACTTGCATTCAGATAACTCCCCCTTCATATTTGCACATTTCTCTCTGAGCAGATTAAAGTACAATAATGAGATTGTGTGAGTTTCATCCAATATTTGCATTGGCACTGCAGCCCCGTCTCCCGTATGAAGACAAACACCGCTTAAAGGTTTCTTCTTTTGTTTTCAGTCTCGTCTGCAAAAACACCAAATTTACGTTAGAGCCTTCTGCAAAAAAAAAAAAGAATCCTCTGCAGCTGAAGCGAAGTACATGAAGCAATGCATGCATGATGTCGTCCTTTGTGTTTGTCGTGTTCATGTCCAACACCTTCAACTCTCCCGTGTGTCTCTCCATTCCGCTCAGCCTCATCTGGTTCTCGTTAGCAGAGCACGGCCAGCTGGAATGTGTTTGTGCTTTTAAAAATGAGTTATTTGCCCATTAATACATACTTCAGCCTGACACTATTTTAAGAGTGGAAAAACACAGCGTTGTTTGTGGTCAGAGAGCCAACGTTCCTTTGGATCTAAATGTAAGTCTGATTAATGATTAAACTGAACGTGCTGTTTTGTCTGTTCGGGGTGCAGCGGGCTGCAACAGACGTCTGAGGAAGAAGTGATAGAAGGAACTTTTAATGTTCATTATTGGATCAAAGCGGGCCGATAAAGACAGAGAGGAAAGAACTGACAAGTTGTGCTTTTAACAGACACAAAACCCAATAATTTGAGGGGCGAGCAAAAACAAACCTCTGACTTTTTCAGCCAGACTTTACCTGGAATATTTACAGCCAGCCGCCTGGTGAAATATTCAGGAAAATTCACCTCGACTGAGCAGTAGAGGGCGACAACAACATATCCTGCGACCGGTGTGATCTTCTTCTTCTCTGCTCTCTTGTTCTACTTCACTCTATTAGTGATATGGTGACTGTGTTGATTTACACATTTCTGGTGTTCATATAGGACGCTCACTTTTGCAGAAAAATTTCCAGGAGGAGCTGCATGTCAGAATTTTTCTTTCTAACTTTATCCAGAGTTTCTCCTTCCAGACTCCAAATATGATCCTGTTACTGCAGCACGGTGCATCGACTGTATCCCTGCACGGAATTAAACCTTTACCCCATTATAGTTTTCTACACGTGGCTTTGATATGAAGGCAAATATTCTCATTACGGCATCATATAGCGATGTGTTTTTTTTACGTCATGGCTTACCTTAGGAGACCCCCCCCCCCCCCCCCCCCCCCGCCATCCCTCCCTCCCCTCCCTCCCAAATGAAAGGGATAGTCTCCCTGTTATGAGGTGCATGTGTAAAAAAATGTCCAAGAGTTCAAACTTAAAGAAGCAGCAGCGTTTTTTACTTTTACAATGAAATGTACAGAACAAAGGGGACGACTTTAACTTTGAATCTTTATTAAAATTGCTATTAATAATGTAATAACTTTTATGATTGGGGATTTAAAATGACTTTCAGCCAAATATTTGTACATATTTACATTTCATGTTTAATACTCAAACTTCACAATCCCCCCTAAAAAAAGACTAAAAATGTCTGACCTGCGTTATCCATTACCAACCTGCAGGGGGCGATGTAAAACAGCAGGTTCAGGTTGTACGCGTGTAAATGAAAGAGTTGATATATTTTCTGTTTAGCAGTATTCATCACTTCGTATATCTCCTCTGCACGCAGCTCCAGGCAGCCCGTCTGTGTTACAGGTGCGTGTCCGTGTGCGTACCCCTCCACTGCAGTTCGACCAGTAGGACCAGCATGACCAGTTACCTTCCTCATTAACTGGAGGTCTTGGAGCTGCAAAACACGGACCAAAAAATATCATTAATATTTTATTTTTACAATAAAAAGCATTGCTGCAATATGCTAATTTATCCATTCGCGTCTTACCTGGCGGGTTAGCTTTATCACCCTTAAAATTCTGGCATGCCAAACCCTCAAACAGGTGAGGACAAAGGCAGATACACTTTCCGTCCAGCAGAGTCAAAGAACCTCCGTTACGACAAGGCTTACACTTGCACACGCTGTACTCAGCCACGTAGTCTGCCGTGGCCTGCTTCAGGTTGGATATCCGGGAATTAGCACCTGGAATATTGGGAACTAAATTGTAGATGGGATCCGGCTGTGGAAAGAAACACACAAGGATACATCATTTTTTTTTTTGGGGGGGGGGGTATATATTTTTAAATGTAATAGAGTTTTCTCTTAAAACCATTAAAGGAAAAGCTCAAGCATCAGCAAAGGGATAAGAGCTTCTTTGTGTGCGCCGAACAGTCGGAACTTAAAACTAAACATTGGACAAAAAGTAGATTATTTCTTGTCGTGCTTCTTGGCAGTCAATCTTATTCCATTGGAGCAGCCTGTTGATTTCCCTTTTAAATGCTGCCACATTTGTAAGGAACATGCGTTTGTGGGATGAGCAGCAGAGCAGAGGATGTGCGCTGTACCCATTAAAAAGTCACCAAAATCTTCTCTGCCAAGTTCATCCTGAGCTGGAAAAGTGTAAATATTGACCCTCTAATGGTGGTAGGTGAAAGTCTGGGAATAAATAAATTAACTAACTTATCTTGAATGTTCGAATAAAAATATGTAGAGAAACGATCCACTGGTTGTCGGGATTATTGCAGCCTGGATCAAGTGGTCAAGTCTGCACCTTTCCACGAGGCTCGCATCGTAAAGTCACGATCGTCAGTCCTACCTCACTGTTAATCAGTGCGGGGGCCGCAGCGATGGTCCGGGCCCAGTTCTGATACGTAGCGATGTCCATCACGCCTTCCTGGTTTAATTTCGCCCTCATGGTAACGGCACTTTCCAGAGTTCCTCCTTTCACTGATGTCATCACTTTATCCACCACTGCTTTTCCGAAAACTTCCCCTGAGAAGCAAACGGAGAACATCTCTCTTACAACAGGAACATTAACGCACAGCTCAGTCACTGTTGTGTCTGCTGAATGTCAGAAGAAAAGACGGGGAGGTTTTATTTGTACGTCTAACAACCTGTGAAGAGGTTGGGAAGTCGCTTGAGTCCGATGTTTTTCCAATCACCATCGAATTTCAAATTTTGGAGGGAATACAAATCTGACTTCATAGATCACCTATCCCGCCCCGTTCTTTCTTCCCAGAGATTCAACAGAATAATTACTTGTCTTAGAATAAGGAAGGCGATTAGAAAAGCATACCTTCTACTTTTGATGTTACGTCATCACAGTCGTCTAGGGACACCTTTCCTTTCCCATCAGATATCTCCGTGGTACCGAAGTCCACCGTGATGCCTAACTTGACGCATTCTTGAATCTTTCTCTCTGTCAGATCTGCGAGAATCATGAAGCTTGGAGGATGAGTGTCCATCATTTTTTATTTAGTTATTCAATTTTGACAAAAAAAAAAAAAAAAAAAAAAAAGATAAAGCATACTTTTTGCCTTGATGCTGTCCTGGTTGAGAACGTAGATAAACTCATACTCGCCGCCAGACTTCCCGTTTTTGGTGTAGTGGGTCCCATAGTCCTCCAGAAAAGCAAAATAAATACCCTTTTCATACTCCAAAGGCAAAGACTTGACATGCTCTACGAACTCCTCGGCCACTTGTAGCTGATGGGAGCGCATTCTGTAGGTGCTTAGCTGTACTTTTCCTTTCACCCGCATGAAGCTCTTGTTCTACATTTACAAGAGAAAAGAAGCAAAGACAGTCACCAGACAGTTGTTTAATCTTGAAATGTGTGATACTCATTTAGTCACAACCTGAATTACTCCGCTCTGACTGAAGTTTACCTTGATGTTGGAGTACTCCGAGACCTCCTTTATCATTGTCTTCTTTTCGTATTGACCACCTAAATCCACACCCACAGAAACATTCGACAGAGACGGCTCGCTTGGGTTGAATTTGAAGGAAAGTCCAGCATCAACTTTGAAAGTCATCTCTCTCAACAGTTCCCTCAGGAGGCTGTGAGTGTCTTCATAGATTTCTCTCGAGACGGTTTCCTCCACCAGAGTCTGGAAAGGCAAAGAAAGGTAATTCTCTCCGTTTCACAAACACACAGTGAATGCATCAATAGGATTAAAAAAAGTCGAGATACTTCTTGCTGACCTGATAGTTCAGCACACCAACGTTCCAGGGACGCCTGTCGTCTCGCCCAGTGTTTGGATTCCGCACTCGATCACACCTCCCGTTGAAGTAATCGTTGTTAAAGGGGTTCATTCGAGGATCTGCACCCAAGATGTTGATTCTGGTGAACAAAGAGGGACCACTTTTAAAGTGCACATATTCTCCTCGTTTTTTTTAAGCCAATTTAAATAAGCCTCTGAAGTCCCCAAACCGTGTGTGAAGTGTGTTGTTGTAAATCCACTCTGATCCTGTATTTGATCATGTCTATAAACCCCTCTATTTCAGCCCTGCTCAGAACAGGCTGTTTCTGTGTCTGTCGCTTTAAATATGTAAATGAGCTGCGGGTGGTAAGGGGGAATCTCTAGATTCACTAGAGACACATGTTAGTGTTAGAAAATATTCTGAAGTGTATTTTGCAGAACATGTGACCTTTAAGTTTCTAAAAATGACAGATGGTGATCAGATCCTTATTCTTTACAGCTACAGAGTTAGGCTAGCTCTATTCTCCATGACTAGCTTAGCTTAGCATAAGGCTTGGAATAAAGGGCAAACCAGATAATTAGACTTTGACATTGATGAGTGGTACTTGTAGGTGAATTATTTAAAATGTAAAACAGAATGAGGTTACTTTTCCTCTCAAATTAGATCTAAGAAGTATTGCCCTTCTGTGATTGGCTAGAAAAGTCCAACAGCCAGAACTTTAAACCAAACATTGCACAAAAAAAGTAAGCAATTGTTTGGTAGATTATTTCTTTGTTGTAAGGTTTCTTGGCGATTAATCTCATACTGTTGGAAAGCCTTTTGGTAATTGGTACAATTAATAATATTAAATTACTTTTACTGTTTGACTGAAGAACTAATTAAAAGAATATACCCATATCCTGCTGTTCTGCCTTGCTCATTGGTCTCCACGACTGATGACTGACATGGTCTACGGATATCATCGCAATCTTCATCCGATCCATCCTCACAGTCGTAGTCCCCATTGCACATCAATCTTTTCTTGATGCACGTACCTGTGTAAAGATGAAGTAGAAGTTTAATTGATAGGTTTACGATGACAATAAAATAAATATAGTGTAAAAGAAGTTGAAGTACCTGACTCGCACTGGAACTCTGAATCGGAGCATACAGGTGGCGGTGGTTGATCACATACAGAGTCCGTCATACAGAACTCCCGGTCCCCTATCGATCCTTGACAGGACTTACCATCAAACTGACCAAACACTTCGACACTTCGAGAACGCCTCTGAAAATCACGCCACATGTTAAAAGAAGCAATATGTAACTCTGACCCCCTAGTGTTTGAAATGGGTACTGCAGTCTAAATTCAAAACATCGCAACAAAGCGGGATGTGAGCCAAAATATTATGGTATGCCGTGGTTAACTTTCAAATGGGCCATTTTTAATGGACTCACTCTGCTTTTGGTGCAAGGATCACAAGCACTCCAGTCTGACCAGCGGCTCCAGGCACAGTTTACTGCTGGTGGATCAGGAAGTTCCACTCCCCTGAAATACCGGTATTAACGTAAATGCATTTTTTGTCCGGTTCAAACTTTGTACAAATTTAAAAATTGCCGTCCTTGTTGTCTTGCGAAATTAAATAGAAAAACGACTTACAGTCCTTCCCCAAAGAGCGCCACAGTGAGACACAGGCCGCAGAAGCCAAGAGCCACCTCAATCCTCATCTTGGATCTTTAGACGAGACAGATAGTGTTGAGTGTCTGCTCCCCTTCTTTAGCCTTTTAAGCGACCTCTCTGTCAATAATTATCTGACTGTAATCAAGGTCAGCAGTTTGGACTTCAGAGGCAGCCATATTGATTGATTTGGGAAACTCCGAAAGCAGAGACGACAGCGTTTGAATATTTTGTTCTTCAAATGATGAGTTCACACATAACCTTTTTGTTTAGCTTATGTTCTTATCATATTGTTGAACCGGCTTTTATTTTTGTTTGCATCGATTAGCTGTAATTTTAACCATTTACTTTAACGTTTTTCCCTGAGACACATCAGATAGGAGCTGCAGGGGCTGGGGATCGAACCCCCAACCTTGTGGTTGAGAGACGACCATGCAGCTCTACTACTGTACCACAATGGCCTTGTAACCCCCCCAAACCCCCCTTAGTCTAGCCAGAGTTATTTCACTAATCAGAGACTGTTTGTTTCCTTAAATCCCATGTTTCCAGGATTATGCAACCTTTCAGTCCAGTTAGGAGCAAAGCAGAGTAAATATTTAAAGAGGGCTACTCTTTTGCGTTTGTGTTGTAATCCACTGCCCGGAAACATCTAAGGTACATTGAGGTCATCATCAGAGATTGTGAAAGTGAACCACAGGACTGAACAGCGAGAACATTTGACTGTGAATGCCAACATCTGAGATGTTTAAAAAAAGGCTCATGTGCAGTGAAAGGATTTGTCCTGCAGGTGTGAAGTGCAGATCTTTGCCCACAAGATGGCAACGTTGAACAGATTACAGCCGTGTCATTCTATGTGTCCGTGATTTTTTAAAAATACTCTCAACGTCAAGGGTGAATGAGTGCACGAACATTAAAAAAAACACACTTTTCCACTTCTTCCTCCTTTAAGCCAAACTCTGTTTTCTTTTATGAATATAGTTAAGCAGGTCTTGCACAATGCAGAGGAAGTTTTGCACCTAATGATCTGTCATGTGATCTCAGAGGCTTTTGCTGAGTCTGCAGTACTTTGTTCTTCAAAAGGAGGGAGTGCGGGGAGTATAAATTACAAAAGAAGCAACACAGAACCGGAGCAAACTCTGGTGAATTTAACAGTCCACACGATAAAATGAGCTTGTTACTACTTTTATTAACGGTCGCAGAGGTTGAGGCGTGTTGACAGGCTGCTTTTGTGTCCGCCTGAGAGAGTGAAACTGATGTTTGAATTCCTCAGTATGTTCTGCTGACTTAAACAAACACATTCTGACTTTTCCCTGATGTCTCCAGAGACGATCTGGGGGGGGGGGGGGCTGCCCTGTCCCGCTTCCCCCCCCCCCGCCCGACCTCGTATCTACGAGGTAGTCTCCGGGCTGCGTGGTCATGGCCCGTTAAAGAGCACAAATATGTGCTGAGGTCACCACTTTGATGAGGTTCGACAGTTTCCTCCCGGCTTTCTCAGGAAACCAGAGGGTAGGTGAGGTGCTTGGCCAATATTTCTCCTGACTAGAAAGACTTCCTGTTTTTTTTTCTGACTGGAGGATTAAAAACTGTGGAAACAATCGTTGAACAACATGTTGTCCTGCTTTTACTGTAAATCTATCTATCTATCTATCTATCTATCTATCTATCTATCTATCTATCTATCTATCTGTCTGTCTGTCTGTCTGTCTGTCTGTCTGTCTGTCTGTCTGTCTGTCTGTCTGTCTGTCTGTCTGTCTGTCTGTCTGTCTGTCTGTCTGTCTGTCTGTCTGTCTGTCTGTCTGTCTATCTATCTATCTATCTATCTATCTATCTATCTATCTATCTGTCATTCAGCTTTATATGATGCTGCTTCCTGCGTTGATGCTTTTTGTATTCTTAGACTTGAAACGGTCGGAGGCATCGAGTGTAGTCAAGAGTTAAAAGATAAAATCATAGAGGCAAACTCAATTATGGGCTGGAGATAAGTAGCTATCTTAGGTTCTGGTTGTGGTGGCAGACTGTTCCAGGATTCACGCCCTGCATGTTTGGACTGCGGCCTTCCGGTTATAAACTGAAAGAGGACATTTCCCATTCGATTTTTAATGTCAGCGTTCTGTCGTAAAAAAAAAAAAAATAAAATAAAACTCTCTCCTCTTATGTCTGAAGTCTGTCACACTCTTCCTTTCCCCTGTCACAAGAAAGTTTGACAAAGTCGACTCCAATATGTCCTTGCATATGTGTGTGTGTGTGTGTGTGTGTGTGCGTGTGTGTTTGTGGTCGAACTGGCTGTAGCACTGATGGAAACACACACTGCTGAATCACATTCAGGAGAACAGGGAACCATAATTGTAAGCCAACGTCATCACACTTGTGATGCAGGACCGGAGTGACACGTCATTCATTTATAACGAAATGCTCTTGAAATCTTACATCAGGAAAAACACGTCCTCTCCCCTCAAATCTTTGATGTGCGTATCCAAATGTTCTTCCTTTAACAAAAAGCAAACGTAAGACATCTTAGTCCAGATGTGACGCAGCAGCAGATCTTACATTCAGGTTGTTTTTTTTCTGCACAGATGCATGCATTTCATTCTGTGTTTTTGCACTTACAGACAAAAGCCAGAAGATATTAAACAAGCTGAATAAGAGGATATGGAAAAGATCATTCCAGTGGTGGAAAACAGACTCTGAGCTCATCAGTAATCTGGCTTCTGAGGGGCTCATCTCCCAAAAAACCAGCTTCTGTCAGCAGAACACAGGATACAAAGGCAGGAAGGACGTCCTTCCTCTGTCCCGAACGCTCTCGTTTCTCATCCTCCAGCGTACAACATACAGTAAAGTGTAGGTCTCTCCAACAGCAGATAACGTGATGAAAAATCAGCTTGGAGTTTGACTACAGGGAGGAGAAACTCACCGTGATTCTGCAGTAACTGCAAGACAATCATTCACTAATATCAGATGAATTAAAGAATATAAAACAGTTCAATAAAACGGTTTATGCTTTCAAGTCTTTGTGCATGAACTGATGAAAAGTTAGCTTCCACTACCCTGTGTGTTTTAGATATCTCTATGTGCTTGATGTTTGCTTCAATTCAAGGAAATATCACCCAGATAGCCTGATTATAATGTGGAGCTGCATAATGTGGAAACTCTTCCCTTGAAAAGGTGAGTCAGGTTAGTTTCTCACCCCGCTTTCTTCTTTTTTAATTTATCCTGCTGTCCACTTTGAACTTCCTATCACATCGACCCTCAAATCTCCCCAGAGTGCTGTTATTTGAATATCCATCTTTAGCCGCAGCGATACAATAACTACAACTTGGCCTGCAAAACAAAAAGTACAAATGCAGCGTCTGATTGGACGGGCGGGAAAAAATAATCGGCACTCACTCTGAGACCTCTCCATTAATGCAGAGTGAAAAACCGAATTTCCCCTCGCGGGATTAATAAAGTATATAAAAAAAAAAAAAAACCTCTCTCCAGGAAGTCTTTGAGGAGACGAGGCCGCAAAAATCGCCCAAATCATGTCCTCTCCAGAGTAGGAGTTGTTGCCTTCAGGAAAAAGCTAACTGCAAGTTAAATAGACATGAACTGTATTTCAAACCTACTTCCATTAAATTATTAAAGAGTGCACGACACTGTGTGTATGAGAGTGAGTGAGTGAGAGAGAGAGAGAGATTCATAAAAGGGCTGTGCAATAAAATCGATGGTATAGGTAAGTGCAATAGAATAAAAGAAGTGCAATAAAATCAGTGCAATGGAATTTATGATGTCATATGAGTATATGTGCAATAGAAGGAGTGTGTGCAAAAAGTGCAAATAAAGTGATGTGTGTGTTCTGTGCTGTAAGGAAGTTTATCTTTACAGACGTTTGTGTTGTGCTGCCTTCTTTGTGATGTGCTATATGTGACATTCCCTTGTGTCCAAAGTAACTAACTAACTAACTAACTGACTAACTAATATTTGATCACGAGTCAGGACATCTATTTATTGCAGAACTAATATTTTGTCCTCCTGACCCTTGCTCTTAAAGTGCAGAGTGCACACTGTGGTGTGTTGGCTCTAAAAGGTTTTGAATTTAGGTGACAAGTTCAGATGTTTTTTTTTGTTTTTTTATGGAGAGCTGAAACATTTAATCCAGAAAATGTCTCAGCCATGAATGCTTTTTTTTTTTTTTTTTTTTTAAAGTGCTTTTGAGAAACAAATAATTCCCCTAATCTGCTTCTTTATTTGTAACTAAAATCAGTGGTTGTCAAAGTGGGTTTGGCAGGAACCCAGGTGTCCTTAAGGGGTTCCAGGGGGTCCCTGGTAATATTCTAGCTGCTTACATGGGCTATATAGTTTTTACTGGCCTGGAGCAAATGGGTCCGAGACACAGAGAGAACATTGTCAAGTCTTATTGCGTCTGGGGTTGCAGGGAAGCAATAAAGAGTAAGAATGGTTTGGGTTTTTCAGATATCCATCTGTGGAGAGCAAACATGCTCCAGATGAGAGTCTGTAAAGGGGGCAGACTCTCAGCTAACACCAATAACAACACATTTCAATACCAATAAGCTGGGACAGCGGGTTAGAAGTTGATCAGCATGTCGGTGAATTAGTCTGCGCATTATTTAAAATTGGTTATGATTACAGGGATTAAAGCGATACATGATCAAATACATCCCAAAGGTCAGACCAAATCTACATCGTCAACCATTACAGTTACAGAAAGAGAGTTCGGCCTTTGAACAATAATTTTACAAAGTTTGGAATTAACGATCACTTCCATTGATTACTTACACTTACAGTGTTTGACATCGCTAATAATTTGATCATGAATTAAAAAAATCTCGGACCCTACCTCTGAATCATGTTGAAGAATGACGTGGAAGTGCTAGACAAAGCAACGGAGTCCGCTATACGACACTATAACATGAATGTTTGCCTTTATATCGATGATGAATCAGAATATCAATAAAAGAGGAGAGAAGAACATTCTGGAGAACAGCAAACTAAATGCAGCAGTTTAAGCACGTGCACGGAGACCGTACCTGTCTCCTGCAGACGGCGAGCGTGCACTGATAAAAACATCACCACCCTCTCTCACTCACTTGAGGTGAATTCTCCTGATTACATCCTGCTGCGTTCTCACATCAGCTCGCTCGGACTTCATGTGGTGAAAAGAGTAGAGAGGAGAAAAATTCAGTTTTTCACGAGTTTTGTGCAAGTTTTAGAAGTAATGATGCAACAAAATTAGAGCACTTATGTTGTCAAACCAAGCTTAAACACATCAGTGACATTGTCCAATAACAATAAGGCTATAAAATCCTCTGCCTGAGATGAAGTGCAGGGAAACCTCTTTCTCAGGAATCTTGAAGGTTGAATTTAAAGTTTGAAAGAAATTTGAAAAGGACAGAATATGAACATTTTAACAAATCTAGAGGTTCAGTTGAATTAAATGTCTAATATGTATATAAAATCACAGGGATGGCATGCGAAGGTAATTAAAAAAAATACAGAAGTGAAACTTATTGGTCCACAGAAAAACATCACACTGACATCACTACTCATGTCAGTGCATGTCTCATTGTTATTCTAGTTTTTGCAGCTCCACACTTTCTGAATCATTTTGTTTCTTATCAGTTTGACTTCTGAAGAAGCTGAGGGTCGTTGTCTTTTTTAACGGAGGCTGTTCCTGCTGATGCTCACCACCGAGTTCTTCCCCTAATCACCCCAAACATCCTTTAATGCCTGTGCAAACACAGCACCGAACAGTTCCTGTGTGGCTTCAGGATCCCCCCCTCCTGGGAATATCACAACTGGCACTCTGTTCTTAGAACAGCAAATATGAAAACGGTCATTACACAGCTGAATCACTACATGTGTCTATGGCATCTATGGCAAAACAGACATTTGTTCTGAGGAAGTCGATGACCTGTTTTCAGCTATGAGTTTACAGTAAATGCAATAGCACTAGTGCAATGCAAAGGAAATATTGCGCCTGCCTGGTCCCTTAAAAAAATTCTGCTGTGTAAGCAACACTGGAGCTTCTCGCTCTGCTTTTCTTCCCACTCCCTCACTCCTTTCAGATTTAATGATAATGTACTCTATATAAAATATTACTTTAACTGAATGGACTTTGAATTCAAAAGTCATCAAATACTGTTATTTTTTTTTATTGTAGCCTACTCTAAAGAGTATAAAGTAGGCAAGCACTAAATAGACATCTGAGCAACTCTGTTGCCATACAAGACTTAAAAATCCTTTACTGATTCAGGGCTACAGGTGTTTTACTTCACCTGTAGACCTGAGTGGTAGCCTCCCCAAAGAGCACCTGTTTGCTGTTCAGCTTGATTGAGCACCTACGCGGAGCATCATTTATGTTTGGTATACTGTTAAAATACTGTTAGTTGTGGGATATGATGGTTTTCTCAAGTTTAGAAACAACTCTGAAACAAATGGAGGGCATCAATGAACCCTTGCTTCATCTCAGCAAGTTACAGCTTCGCTATTTCCAACTTATTTACCCCATTTAGGCTATGTTAAAAAATAGCTAACAGGCCACAGGAATTAGAAGGTTGCAAAGTCTTAAACGAACATACAGTACCTACAAGCACATGAGCTGGCTTAAAGAAGCCAGCTAACTTAAAACCAAAGCACTTATCTAAAAGGATCTAACTGACGAGCTAAGCTACAGTCACTACAAAGTTGATCACCTGAAACCAAACTAAAAGCTGAAAGGAGCTCACGATTTAGCTACAGTAACTATACATACGCACAATTAGCTAAAAGAAGCTAGCTCACATGAGCTATGGTAACAAGAAAGCAGAAATCCTGAATAAAGGATTATTTTATCCTAAACCAAAAAAGTGAGCTGAAATAAATTATCTTAACTAGCTAAAGAAACGTGCACGTTTTTTAATACTGGAGCCAAAAAAATGACATGAAATAGGATCGCTTTGACTTGGGAAAGTAACCAGAAAGTTGTTAATTAGGAAGCCAAATTAATTAGCAGTAGAAGTTAAATAGCTACAAACAGCATAGCTGGAAAACCTGACACCTATAACCTAAAACCAGAAAAATAGTTTCAGTTAATAGAAAGTTGCAAAACCTAAATCCAAATAAAAAATTAGCTGAAAGAAGGTTCCCCTCCATAAAGAAGTTATGAAACAATTAACTTAAATTATCTAGTCGTTTATCTTGGAGCCAAAACATTTACTGGAAAGAAGCTAGCTAACTAGCTACAAACAAGAAAGTAACAAATGTATAGACCAAGTCAATAAACTGAAAGAAAATGTCTAACAGATGACAGTAATTACAAGGTTTCAATTCCTGAAACTAAAACAATTAGCCGAAAGAAGCTAGCTAACTAGCAATGGCTCAAATGTTGCAGAGCTTTAAACAAAACTAATATCCAAACTGGCGAACCATCTGTAAGCGATCTCCAGAGTCATAACAGGAGATAATTATCTGCAGTCATCAAGAAAACCCCTCTAATATTGGACCTGAACTTTAAATCATCAGAAAAATGCTTTAACTTGAAACAAACCACTTTTTTTTATGAATTAAACCACAGGCCTGTTCATTAAAGTTAAAGTATTAAAAACTAGTCTACATGAATGTGAGGTTGAAGTGTTTCATGTTTTTTTTTTCTTCTTAGGGCTAAATGATAAATAATAATAATAAAGGAATCAATTTTCTTCTGACATAAGCCAGCATGTTTCATGACCCACTTACTGAAGGTAGGAAGGTTCCAGGCCTGCTGGTTTTTATTAAGAGACCGCCCCTCACACACTTGAAATGTGCCGGCCAGTGAGGGGTTAAAGTGGGGAGGCTGCAGCTCGCTCTCATTTCTGTGTCCTCGGCATTTAGCGGAAAACATCTGACTCCTGCTCGTTTTCCGAGCCTGCGTTTGACTCTTTTTTTTTTTTCCTCACTTTGTGCCCGAGCCGTGGAGGCATCACGGCGAACAAAAATCAGTGTTTCTCCCAGGCAGCAGCAGTCTGATTTCAACACCTCACTGCGGGCTTTCTAACAGGTAGGTCACTGTTTGCTTTTCTCCTTTTTGACATCCATGCACGCGCTAATTAAGAATCTGCCAGGACTCCTCTCAGGTGGTCATTTTTTAGAGTTACAAAAGTTGTCATCCAAGGCAAGTTCGCTTGTTTTACGCAAACACAAGCAGGCGAAGTCTGAGAGAGTCTAAAACAAACCAAATGTTTGTTTTTTTTCCATTAAGGCTGCTGTGAGAACACAGGCACAAACATTTTGAAAGGGAAATCCGCTTGTGTGACTCATTTTTTGCTCCATGTGTCTCAAACTCACTTAACTAACCCTAACCCTTCATACTCATGTGTGCAGTTGCATCTTTTATTTTGTTGTTTTTGCAACAAACTTTTTACTCCTTTTTTAAAGAACTGTCGGCTATGACTTGACTTCTCTCTCCTCTTCACATATTTACCTCCTGAAACTTAGTTTGAGTGCAAATAAAAATCATTGTGTTTGAAGGGGTTTGCATGCCCTTTGTGTCCACAAAGTGGGCCTGTGGTATTTCACCATCTCATTCACTTGCAGACTGAGTCATTCCTCTGATTTCCTCCAGATGTGCACTAGTTTACGTTTCCTGGCGGCCCAGGATTGTGACATTTCTGCCCTTGCACTGCAGTTATTCTGCTGACAAATATGAATTTGCACTCATGTTCTGTTATTTGTGGCGTGACTCTACAAGCATACAGGCTTTAAAAAAAAAAAAAAAAATCTGCAGATTTGTCCTCTCATCCTCATCTATCTGATGCTACCTTGTTAAAATGTAATCCTTTAACTCAAATCTGCCCTGAACAGCTGACTTTTCACCCTTTTTATTAGCCTCTCCTGCGGCTCGTGGGACTCTGACACCACTGGTTAGTTACTGGACAAGCGCAGTCATGTGTCACGCTCGTGTAAAAAGGGGGCATCAACAAGTGTTTAGAGTTATATGTTGTTTTTCTACGCTTCCCCACACAGAAACAAAAACGCCGTGTTTGTCTCTGTCTCCTGTGTGCAGGAATTTAAACGTCACCCGGGGTAAAGCAAACATTCAAAGGCTAAGCCTGCTCGTCTCCTTGACTTCAGAAGTGGAGCTATAGCAGAAGAAATTCACCTTTTTTTTTTTTTATTGTTTTACAGCTGCACAGTAGCATGTGTGATGCAACCCTCCTTCCATAAAGCTGCTGTTGTTTAAAGGAAAAGATGCTCGATGTAAACGTTCCTCACACACGAAGAATGCAGGATCAGTGTCTGATTATTAGTCAAAACAAGAACAAGGTTACAGTTTGCACAAACCCAAAACAACCTCGGTGACCTGAAGGTTCCCAGCTGTTATCTCATCCTGTTTGACATTCCCTTTGTTACTCTAAGATATAAAAGACTCTGCAACAGATTGAATCATAAAACACCACATTGTGTGTTTTATATTTTTGCTTTCTTAAGATTCATAACTTCTGAAACACATGTTGTGCATCGCTGAGGATACTTTTGTCACATTTGTCTGCATCATTACTTTATTTGAGGTATGTTTGACAGCCGGTGTGAATGATCAACAATATAATGGATAAATGATGACTCCAAAAGCTCGCATTTGCTTCTGAAGTGTTGTTGCTCAGTCGGGCATCACGAGATCTCCTGCTCTGCTAGCGTAAGATTAACCTCAGGTAATTGCTCAACCTTTGCCCGTCTCCAACCTTTGGTCCATCCTGCAGCCTTCAGAGCTTCTTTTGCGTCGCTGTCGCAGGCAGTGTAGCCTCGGGTAGTGGACCTAAAGGTACGTGTTTGAGCCTTTTTTTTCTGGTTGGATGGTGAAGGAGGTCACCTCAGTGTTGTGATTTGTTGGATTAATCAGACGTGTGTTGGTGCTGGATCGGCTTGGGATACGTTGAGTGGAGCTGGAGGTGAATCTCAACAGGCCAGTGTGATGCTTCAGTGTCACATGACTCTGCCTTGTGTTTCCTGCACACTGATCGCAGAGGCATTCATGACAGATTTCCACTTTGTTACTGTCTAAACAGATCAGGGTTGTATTATTGTTATACATGTACATTCAGCTAGCGTGGTGCTTCAGAGCCGCGGTGAGCTGCATGGGGAATTTTTACAAGACTGACAAATCACATGACCTGACACTTTAAGGGCTTTTTCCCTTCACCAGTCATCTGCCTTCAATTTTTTTACCATTAATCGATTTTTAATATTTCTGTCTATAAAATGTTTTTTAAGACTCTAAGCTTGTCAAAATGTCCGAAGTTTTTGATACCAAATATTTGAAAACAGATGGATAGATAGATACTTTATTGATCCTGAGGGAAATTCAAGCGATACACGCTCTGTTAATTGATGATAGATGATATCAAAAAGTTCTCAAATCTTTCCTCCTACATTTCTGCTTTGAGCGAGGGAGGACAGTCAGAACTGCACAGGAGTTTTGCTTGCACATTTTTGGCAATCAAATGAGAAATTTCTCAATCTCTCCTGCCTTGGACTTCCAGTTTTTGTTGCCATGGTAACGAAACAGGTACAGCTTTATTGCTATTTCTTTTTTTTCTTTTTTTTTTTTATAACTCTGGGAGAACACACTGACATCTTCTGTTGGAGCCAAAACCCAGAGATAGGACCGTTTATTTTTCTATCATACAGGACAAAGAGAGACTCGACATCCTTCGATGTAAGGAGCTTGTTTCGTATCTGTTCAGTACTTTTTTTTTTCTTTTTTTTTTTCCTCCATATATCTGTCCTAAATACCAAACTCAGTGGAAGGGGAACAGGATATAAGTTGGCTGTGTGCCGGACCGTCTTTGTCTTGAATGATTTACTCCTTTACAAGGCTGAACATCTGACGCAGCATGTGTGAAGCCATGTTAGTGTAAGTGTGTGTGTGTGTGTGTGTGCGCTCTTGTCCTTATGAGACCATGATGTTACGCAGGTCATGTGTCTTCTTTGGCTTCTCTATCTGAAGAGAGCTTCATGGCTGTAAATCCTTTTACGTGGTTTGTTAAAGCTGTTCAATGTTTATGATGTGCACAAAAAAATCTTTTCACACTTCCTGACACGACCTTCATGTGGTGTTTAATTATCTCCCTTTACGATCCTGGATCTGGTTTGGACTTTTACTGGAGGAGAGTGCTTTAACTTCTTTTTTCTCTCTCCTTACACTCACTTCACTTTTTTTTTCTGCCGCAGACGAATAAGAAGAAAAGCATGTGTGGGTGTTGAGAGTCATCTGTTCGGTTGACCTCGCTGCCCCCCCCCCTCCCCACCCGTGAACACGGAGCTGCCGCCTGTTTTGACCGTCTGACCGTCCGCACCGTCCCGTGAGGCTCACTCCACACATCATGTCTGCAGAGGTGGAGATCAGCAGTCCCGTCCCTGCCGATCCAAGCGTTGCATCCCCGGCTGCAGCCTCCACGTCAAACACCCCTCCGGCTTCCCCTGCAACCGCCGCGTCCAAAGTCCCGTTCAAGAAAGAGAAGAAGAAAGGTGAGGGAGGAATAAAGATTCATCAACACAATGAGCTGATTCCTCAAATCAGAGTTTTCTGTTCTGATCTTGTAAAAATCTGACTTTCCTGGATTTTTCTTTTCAGTGCCAGAGAAGACAGACGAGTACCTGCTGGGCAGGTTTAAAGGGGATGGCGTGCGGTACAAAGCCAAGCTGATCGGCATTGATGACGTCCAAGAGGCCCGAGGAGACAAGATGTCCCAGGACTCCATGATGAAACTGAAGGTGCGACGTGCAGCTTGTGCTATCTTTATTATCGTGACATTTTGTGGCTGCTATCTCTAATGTTTTTATTAATCATTCTTTCCTCGGTGGCTATTGTAGGCAATCTCATTACACTTATGGAAGACACATTCATCTGACCAGTCTAGATTAAAAATAATGTGATTCAAAACACTTAAAGGTCTCATATTATTCTTTTTTTAGCTAATTTAAATAAGTCTCTGAAGTCTCCAAAACGTGTGTGTGAAGTGTGTTGTTGTAAATCCACTCTGATCCTGTATTTGATCATGTCTATAAACCCCTCTATTTCAGCCCTGCTCAGAACAGGCTGTTTCTGTGTCTGTAGCTTTAAATATGTAAATGAGCTGTGTCTGGCCACGCCCCCTCTCTGGAAGGGCTCGGGTGTACTCGCTGCTTTCTGGCTCAATGTCCTATTGTTTACGGTGAGAAGGCAGACTCAGAGGGCAGAACAAACACCTAGCTGTGGGAGTGTCACCCACCTGGGGGAGGGGCTACTGCCCTTTGTGATGTCATGAAGGGAAAATCTCTTAAAAAAACGGCCTGTTTGAGCAGACATTTTCTGAAAAGCTGAGCAGGCAGACGACGGAGAGGATGGACTTTTCTCATCATTGGGGGGTTTGTAGACAGACTAGAGACACATGTTGGAGTTAGAGGACCTTTAACAAGAACTTTTACTCATTATGATGAAGTCAGTCCTTTTTATGTTTATAAGAATGTCAGCTCTGAGCTGAAAATCAAAGTCATGTTATGCTGAGTGGTATTTACTGACGTTAATGTTATCTTTTTTTACACCAGGGAATGGCTGTAGCTGCTCGGTCTCAGGGCAGACACAAGCAGAGGATCTGGGTCAATATTTCTATGTCGGGTATCAAGATCATCGATGAGAGATCAGGAGTGAGTCCTTCTGTCTCCTTCTATTTCTACAACATGCATGCACACAGCGAGATCCAGTTTGGCCTGCTAACACCACTTTTGTCCTTCAGGTGATTGAGCACGAGCACATTGTGAATAAGATCTCCTTCATCGCCAGAGACGTCACAGACAACAGGGCGTTTGGGTATGTGTGCGGTGCCGAGGGGCAGCATCAGTTCTTCGCTATCAAGACTGCACAGCAGGTAAATAGACGAAGCTCACTCTGTTACACTCTGTCACTGCATCAAGTCAACAACTGACCGCAAGGTCAGAAAACAACCCACTTCTCAGTTTATTTATTACGTCAGGAAACATTTTTCTGTCTGAAGTCTGCTTGAACACACATTGATGATATTTCTATAAAAGCTCCGTCTCGAGTTGAGCAGACGACAAAAAAAGCGTCTGCGTTTGGCTGTGGCTTCTTGGTAGTCAAGGCTTTAACCCCAGGAGACCTGTCATCCAAAATGAAATAGCAGAGCAAAGTTTCAGATTGGCTTAATCAGAAAGGGCTTGTAGGGAAGACGTAGGACCATATATGGTCACATTGGGCTCTGAAGAAGCAAGATGGCACGGCAAAAACCTTGAACTCCAGGCTACGAGACGGAAAACCACAAACCAAAACACTGATGAGTCAAAACCAGATTAAGCTTTCATCCACAGGCGTGTGTTCAGCCCGTAGAGTGTATAAAAACATGGACGTGACGTCAGTGACATCACCCGTGGGTTTCTGAACAGGCGTTTGGAAGCCTAAAGATGGCGGTCACCATATTTGAAATAACGTAAAATAAATCAAGTAGCAGACTGAGGCGGGTCTTAAGCCTCGTGGCAAACAGCTACGCTGTCACTCAACTCTACCTCACCTGCTGGAGCCTTTTTTGGTGTGTTCAATATAAGTGTGTGTGTGTAATACCTTCTAGTGGCAGTAGGTGGCACACTCGCTGTGGTGCACAGTGAAGGTACAAGTCGAGGAAGATGAAAGGCAGGGGAGTGTGGACGTTGACCCTGCTTTTGTTTGCATTCAGGTTATACAGGTTATGTGTACGTAGGTGACCGGAGGCTTTTTTGTTAACGGATGATGAGGTCCGTTAGAGGTCAGAGGTCAGATTTTGACAAATACTAACAGAAAATAAAAACCACACGATTGTGCCTCTTTTAATTAACGTTAATGTGTATTATTATTACTTAACTAAGAGCCCCACTAGGGGCAAGTGTTGTGAATGATGTTTTTGTATCCGTCTCTGTTGAAATAAACCTTAAAAGGTCATTTCAGTGATAATATGTTTCTCTTCTGAACAGGTGGAGACGTTGGCAATGTTTTGAAATGTTTCTATTGTAGTTTTGCAATTTAGACAGGTGTGCAGGAGTTTTTGGTGGTTAAAAAAACAAACAGGTGCCTAGGACTTCTGTTCTTGTTGCCATGGTTTCGAGACAGGTACTGATATTTGTGGCGTTGTCACAAACCCTTCTCCACGCAGGCGGAGCCGCTGGTCATTGATCTGAAGGATCTGTTCCAGGTCATCTTCAACATGAGGAAGAAAGAGGCAGAGGCTTCACAGAAGGTAACTGTTCAGACTCATCCTTTCGGTGAACTGTGGGAAGAAACGGAGGGGGAGGGGGGGGGGACAAATGTTGGACAGTGTGAATGTTTTCTTTCTGATGTGGTCAAATTGGAGGAGTGACAGAATACAGCCTGTACCTACCTACCTCCCGAGTGTCAACACTGCCTCTCTGTGTTCTCTCAATGAATCACAGACATTCCAGTGAAATGATGTGAAATGACACGCCTCGGCGAATTAAGAAAATAAGTATAATCATTCACAGTCTACCTCTGTTTACAGGGAGAGAATGGCAGCGCTGTAGTTGAGGTAAGAACTTGGAAGCACTTTCTTCTCCCCCAAATAGCTCCTTTTTTTTTTTTTTACTACTTCCTTTACACTCGGCCTGTGTGTGTGTGTGTGTGTGTGTTTTCCAGAATGGAAGTGACGCCTTGCTGAGTGTGGATGAAGCCAAAAATGCCCAAGTAAGAGTTTGTCCTCTGTTGTGTTTGCAGCTTCACATTAAACAAACGAACAGTGATTTATAGGAGCTGAATAAATACAGTGTGTTTTTGTTTCTCTGTGACGTGCAGCCGGTGACGCAGCTCAACCTTTTCGGAGACATGTCGACCCCTCCAGACATCCGGTCTCCCAATGTAAGTGTGGCTCCATGAAATGTTCCCTTTATGTGGCCAACATTGGGGAATTGTCCTTCGTCAGTGCAGCGTAGCTGGGCATTTACAGTATCATACTTAAAGTGCATACTTGAGCTGTAGGAGGCCTTCATTCAGTATTATTAGAAACAGAAGGTACCAATACTTCCCTAAGTGGTTATTATGTTTTTGCTTAATTCTGCTCCTTTTCAAAAACATGCTTACAAGAACAGATTTTTTTGTTTAAAAAGGAAAAAATAGACTGAACTGAATAATCTCAGCGGCTCGCAGACCATTCCACGTTTGCAAACTCAAATCCGAAAAGGTCACCATTCCCTGAGCGTATTTTTTTTTTGTTATGAAATTGAAGATGAAAGATTTAAACTGAAACGGGATCTTTTCAGAGTTGAGTTTGAGCTTCACGTTTACCAATCTCATTGTTGTTCACCAAACTTTTTAAGCTGCTACATGTAGACATGGTTTGTATTTTTTTGTTGACTTTGGCGACATCTAGTGCCTGGTGGTGGTAGTGCCTCAAAAATACAAAATATTGTTTCTGTGCCGTCAGTTGTCAGTGCTGACTTTAGCATATAACATTTAGCACATAACTTTAGCATATTTCTATAGAAACAAGAAGGGTCATGTTTCGTAAATCACCCTTAAAGCTGAACTATGAACTCCATGGACTTTTAAAGCTCCTGTTGGGAGTTTTAGCTGTTTTTTAACCAGACTTAAATTAATATTGATGCTTTTATTTGGATTAAACACAAAAAACTTCTATATAAGTCTTATAAGTTCTGACTTCAGCTGCTGTAATGGGGAATAATCTGACAAAGTGATGCATTTCACTTTTAAAATAAATCAGGACTTGATGTTTTTTTTAAATAACTCGAGCATAAGAGGCACTGTCTGTCCACAGGGGGGCGCCAAATTAAACATGAAAGCAAAAGTTCCTTATGGGAGCTTTGAAGGGATTTTTTTGTTTGTTTGTTGTGTTGTATGAGGAACTTTTAGCTTATTTGAAGAAAGCCTTCCTAAAAAGAAAAATGACCCAGGAGCGTCAGTAGCCTAGTGGTTAGTGCACGCAGCCCGTCGCCCTCCAAGCAGGCGGCTTGGGATCGGGTCTGAGCTGTGGCTCCTTTCATTCTCTTATCCACTGTCCTATCTCTGCAAATGAAGACATAAAGAAACCCAATGACCCTGTCAGCTTATGCTATATTTACACATTTAAAAAAAACCTTTTGTTTGTGACAAGTTCCTTACACAAGACCACTTCAAACAAACTGTCCCTTTAAGGATATTTTTATGGTTAGTTTTCTACAGGTAGCAGCTTTAAACTGTCACGTCTGTTCACACCATATGATTCATTTGTAATTTTGTTGTAACACGTGTGTTTTGTCTCTCTGCAGAACTGATCATGAGTCTCTATGTCTTTCTCTCCCACTGTCCCTCTCGTGTTAACCAGGACTCTAATGATATTCTCTTGCTGGATTTTTCCGCTGAAGTTGACAGCAATCAGAATTGCATAAAGGGAAACTCCTTTGTCACTTCCTGTGCCCCTGACCTCGGGGCAGCTCCCAACACAGTGAATCCCTTTTCTTCAACTTTTGGCTACTTTCCAACGCCAGACACTGACCCTTTCAGAGATGACCCCCTTTCTAGAGCGCCTTCGCTGTCACCGCCCGATAATTCGGAGTTCTCCCACCTCGCCACCTCTAATCACCTTAACAGCAATGCTGGCAACGCTTACAAGACATTTATTAACGGCGGTTTGAACAGAGACTCTGAACACCTCAGTCAGCAGATAAATGGGTTATCCAGTAAGAACATGATCCTCGCTCTCAATAACGGACAGTGGCCACTAGGGGGCCAAATATCTCAGGCCAACACAATAACCATGATGGACGGGAATGACACTGCTCCAGTTCTCTCGACCAAAAACCCATTTTTTGACTCCTCTTTGCAAACTTCCCCCGACTCTAATGACGTAACTCTTCATCCTCTGCCCCAAGTGGCTCCTAGCAAGGACTCTGTAGTCATAAGCCCGCCCCCGCTCAACTCTAAGGCTGGACGAGGTCGAAGAAGTGCAAAGGTGAAATTTTGTAGCTCGATGAATCCTAGTAGAGTTGCATGTGTGATGCCTAAAAAGAAGGGGTTAATGCACATTTTCCAGGGTGAAAGATGTTTGCTAACATCTCACATTTTTGGAGCTTTCGGGTCGTGCTTCGGTGTCTCTCAGGAGGTATCATTTGGTTAAATGCGAGGCTGGTAATTCAGGACTGCAGTGAAGGGCTTGATGTTTGGATATGTTCTGTCTGTCTGCATGCATGCACTTGTGGTCACATGCTTCTCTGTCTGGCTTGGGTACACCATCCTTTTGAATGTGCTGCTCAACAATGACCTGTACCTTTTCTTATTTCTGCTCTTAATGTGTGTCCTCTAACATTCATGCTTCGGTGATAAAAGCACTGGTAAGTGTCAAAGCATGCATCCATATGTATCACTGTCAAGGTAAATACTTGTTTTTATTTCTGATATCCTAGTTAAAGTATGTTTGATGTATTTCCTCGTAGCTAAGAAATGTCCACCATAGACTGTATCTGAGAATTATATGTTGTCTGAGGGTTTTAAAGGGTTAATCATCACGTGAACGCCTTAAACCTGACTTATTAAAAGCAGAAGGAGACTCATGGCTGCAATATAAGACGGTGGTCTTTATTCAAAAACAAATTCAGCAGCTTTTGCGCCACTTAAATCTACACGCATGAGAATGAGTGTGTGGTGGAGCTGTTTGCGCCTCGTTAAATGATCCACTCTTCGTTCATTAAAGGGCAAAATTGGCACCTTTTTATTTTGCCAATGAACCTCATACAAAAACGGTCTCATTCACAAACACAGGCACCAACATCTACGCACGATAAAGGTGTAAATTTAATGTTGCAGAAGAGTTGGTGGTAACTGCGCCGTAGTATTTACATTGTATGACACGATCGGAACAACAATTAAGATCCTGTATGACTTAAACTATATATACTATATTTTGAAGATTAGTTGTAGAAGGGAGGAGGGAGTGTGTAAGGGAGTCAACTTTTGGGTACAAAAAAAACTAATTTTCTGCAACAAATTCCAAACTTGAGGCTTTTAAAATGAAATCAAGAAGGCAAAATCTACTTCTTAAATACAGTCTATTGTTCACTCGAAATGTGATGCAATGTAAAATACTGAATATTTTTGTTCAAATGTCCATCATTAGTCCACAGCAAGTGACCTGTTTGGAGCAGAGCTGTTTGCTGCTCCGAGTCAACCAGAAGGGTCACCTGCTTCCAGTGACCTTTTCAACAGCACGCCGGCCGGCTCCACTCCATCCTCCATAGCTGCTCTGGGTGAGACATGAGGGCCACGTGGAAACTGTGTGCAGCAACGGTTTAGTTACCCCATGCTTTTCCCCAAACAACATACACGAAATAGAAATATTTGTTTCCTTTACATTCAGGAAATCTTCAGCTCGGTCCTCCAGCTGCTACGACTATCCCTGCTGCAGGCATGTGGGGAGCCACCCCAGCTGCACAATCCATGTTTTCCATGCCAGGAATGGCAGCTCCAGGCGTTAGACCTGCCTACCCCCAGCCATCTGCCTTTGGAGGTCTACCCATTCCTCCCACAGCGTGGGGCCATCCCATGCACACTCAGTATTCTGCACCTTTGTCTCCACCCCATATCTTCCCACCAACTTCCCCGCCTGGTTGGGCTCAGCCTGCCATGACCAACCCTTTCCAGCCCGGAGCATTTCCTGGTATGGGTGACCAGCACGGTCCATCACGCCCGCCTCCTAGACCGCCTGCAAAGGAAGCCCCTCCAAAGGTGGAGAACAGTGCCTTCACAGCTTTGGACCCACTTGGAGACAAAGAAAAGAAGATTGGAAAGGACATGTTCAAGGACTTCCAGATTGCCAAGCCTCCTGCCATCCCAGCACGGAAAGGAGAGCTGGGATCCAACAGCAGCAACGAAGCCGGGGCGTTTGACCAGTACTTCTCCAGTAAAGTGGGGTTGTCTCAGGAGTCTGCAGATCATGACGACTTCGATATCAATCAAATGCCAGCAGTTAATGGTAAATTAAGTAACTGCAGTGCACTAAGTCAGAATCCTGCAGGTTGACACACTCATGACTATCAGAGTTCTTCTTCCGTCCTAATGTGCTTCTGTCGATGCTCTCACTCCAGCTGCAGCCCCAGCTCCAAGTTTCAACTCCGGCTTTGAAGCCGCCTTCTCTCCTGCTCCCATCGCAAACAATTCAGCACCAGCCCAGGGAACAGGACCCAATCAGGACATGTTCGATCAAGCATTCGGGGCGCCAGATTCCGGTCCTTTTGGAGGGCCACCTGTAGCTATGGTACAGAGATGATTAAATGTGCATATCTTTTGCAAGTATCAAAGTCACAATCAAACTTAATTTTTGCATCTTTTTTTTCTTAATTCGACAGCAGCCTGCCGCTCAGACCTCTGGTTCAACAGCAGATTTTGGGGATCCTTTTGGAAATCCCTTTGCTTGACCACAACTTTGTTCTCAAGTAGGTTTAATTTTATACCTTACTTTTATGCAGGATAAACACTGTTTTCACTTTGTTTTGTTCTTTCTGCCTTTGCAGTTGAAATGGCATTTTTGGAGGGAAAGGAGTTCCTCACATGAAACAACATCTTCAGGACAATTAGCTACAATGTGTGCAAGACGATCCGAATGATGAACTCCTCTAAATCTTGTCCCTACCCTACCCGTCTTCTCCACCTTCACCTCGAATGTTTGTTTTTTCCTGTCCAATCAGTAGTTCTCTTATTTCCAAAGACCACCGATCAAAGAACTAAATGTAAATGTCATGATCTGCTGAAGAAAGAAATGTGGTGTATTCGAGAAAGGGGGCGTCCAAAGGGGTTCACTGCTGATGCTGTCTGTGTTGTGAAATAAAGAAATTAAATCATAATGCTGCAGTTCGTTGTCTTACATTGCATGCTGCTGTATGAATTTGGTCACACTTTAGTAATAAACTTCCGTATAAAGTTAGAACAATTGTAAGAAGTTCTTTCCTTTCTAAATTCAAATAAATCCTAGTTTATTTGCATCATTGGCCATTTTATTTGTTAGTTGTGCACATTGCACTACATACTACCTAACACAGTGGTGTCCAAACTTTTTTTCTTGCGGGCCAAAATTGTCGCGTTAGAATCGCTCACGGGCCACAGGGTTATTTTGTTTGTTTTTTCTTTAAATATTGGAAGGAACTTTTTGTATTTTGACCTCTTCAAAAAATATTGTAAATACACAATAACTAACTGCAGTGGGAAACTGTTGTGTTCTCATTTTTTGGAAAGAATAGTCAGGCTTTTATAGGTCTCCCTCGCTAACATGAAAAAGGAAAAAAAGAACGAAATATGCCATCTGATGAGGCCTGGGGCCAAAATCTTCTGATTCTTCCATTTGAAGTCAAGGGCCACAAAAAATCCACTCAAATGGCCCCCGGGCCGCACTTTGGACACCCCTGACCTAACATATTTTAATAGCAATATATGTTCAGATATAATTTGATTTTCAAGCAGACGTTTTTCAAAGCCTCATTTTTACTTGTTTTCAGGACATGACATCAAAGTTGGATCTGCCTCTAGTGTGTTTTTCCACTTTGATTTTGAGTGTTGCTCCAAATCTATTGGTTAATAAATTTAAATTTTCCTTGATAATTTTTGTGATTTTGTTGTCCGCACATTCAACTATGTAAAGAAGAAAGTATTTAATAAGAATACCTCACTCGTTCAGTGTTGTGTTATTTCATTTGCACATCAAATGTTTTCAATCTGGAAGAGAGAGTTTCGTCATCTACCGTGCTGCAGTTTTCGGACTACACTTCCCACAATCCCTTTCACTCCCCTCAAAATACCGCGTCAAGAAAAAACATGGCGGATTAGTGTGTGTGTGTGTATGCATGGGGGGTCTTCTACTTGCCACTCGTCCTCGACAAATGAGCGTTTCTGTCTCGGAGTTAACGGCCTATTCTTGATCAGGTACGCGGTAAGAAGAGAAGTAAACCGTGTAGAAATGTAACGGAGACTTAACGGAGCCGTGTCCGCTCGTCTCTGTCAACTAAAGGGCACAACAAGACTGCCACACTCAAACTGTAGTCTAAGGAGTTTGTAGCCCAGGTTTGTATTTCTCTCTTTACACACTTTTATTCAGGTGTGTTAGCTTACTAAATCACAAGTGTTTCCCTCTGAGTTATTTTTTGTTGTTAACGTAACGGCTTTTTGACGTAACGTAACGTAACGGTTGACCATCTGTCAGTTAATGGAGTTGCTGAGCTTCGCAAAAACACCCCCGTCTCATGTAAGCGTTACTCCTGCTTCTGCTGCCACTGTTATTAAACGTAAACATTTAGATGTTTAAGGTTATTAAGTGATAACCACAAAGAGGTATTCGTGTGTTTAAGATATTAACTGGACTAGTGGCTGCACTTTGAGTGCTTACGTTGACCTGCGTTGTGTTACTACATATGCAGGTGTTACGAAGAGAAATGCATCCCTGCCAAAACTGGCATGCATCTCAAAACGAGTTTTTTCAACATTATTGTTCTGACATAACAAAGTATGTGAAGGTTAAACCTAATTAAGAGTCTTTGTTAGGGAAGGATTCACTAAACATTTTAAAAGGGACATATTATAGTCTCTATCTAACTCTGAAAAACCATGATGCAGCTTGACTTTCTCTGTTTTTTTATTTTTATTTTTAAGAACGACATGTTTCGTCGATCAAGATTTAGTGTTCGGCCCAATGTTGGCACAGTGGGGAGGACGGCGGCAGCAACACCTCAGGAAGCCCCTTCGGCCAGTCAGGAGGCCGGTGAGACCCCCACAGACATCAGCGAGAGCTGCACAACTGCTGCTGTGACAGAAAACAAGTCTGTGGTGACGGCATCAGAAAAACCTACGTCATCCGGGTGAGTTACAAGCATTAAGCTAGAAGTCTTATCTGTGTTATTGTCATGTGTAACTCACAAAAAAAACAATGTTACTGTTAGGGATGGGAATGATCAAAATGGAGAAGGTGCCAGCGCCTCAGCAGCGGTCCAGAGACGGAAACGGTTTTCCATCAAACCAAAAGTGGCTCCAGGTCGACTGTCCACCCTTTCCCGGATGCCGAAGTCGCCTGCCAAGGCCGTCTCTGAAACCTCCATCTCAGACCTTGAGAAACCAACGACGTCCAGCCAATCTGGGACTCCAGCCTCCCCCCGAGGACTCCAATCGCCAAGGCGACGGAGGCCTTCTGAGGACAGCAGGCAGCTCAAAGTGCAGCCCAAACCCTTTATCCAATCGGACACTTCAGGACCTTCAGCTGTTCCTCCAGCAGACAATTCACAAGAACAAACGGTTCAGTCAGCAAACACTGGCAAACTTAAGTTAGAAAGCCCTTCAGACGGCCCAGTGAAAGAAGTCTCCTTTGCAGTACCTGTTAAAGTCAAGCCCTCTCTAACGGACAAAGAAGCGACTGAGATATCGGAGAAAGCAAAGACTCTGGTGTCCTCTCGGTGCAACCTGTCTCTGTCCACTCCGGCGTTCTCCTTGAGCAGACTCCTGAACGACCCGTCGGACATGCAGAAGATCGCCAAGGCTCAGAAACTCAGGGAGCTGCTCAGACAGGAGATGCACAGAGAAAAGGTGAGATACATAACGTGTGTGATTGCACTCTTTGTGTTATGCCTTCGAGATTGACGAGTGCTTCAATGAGTGTTTAATGTTGCAGGGCAAGAAAAAACTTAAAGCAATCAAAAAGGAATTTTCTTTGGATCCGGCTAAAATGACAATGAGGGACCTCATCCGTTATCTGCCGGAGGCTAATCCAATGACGTAAGTGTTGTCCTGCAACCCACCTGGATCCTGTGTTTCAAGGTTTCAAATCCATATAACGAGAGTGAGAGAAGAGTAGAAGGAGAAAAAAAAAGATAAATAATAATAATAGATATATAATAATAAATCAATAAAATAAATGAAAAAACAAACAAATCTAGTAATAATAAAATAACAACAGTTGGAAAAGAATATAGATAATATGATTTATTTATTTGTCTATTATTATTATACATATTTAATATTTTTAATTTGTGTTGACCAGATCAAGTTTGGAAGAAACCGTTATCGAGAACGAGACTGTGGTGGTCCCACCTTCACCTGCAAGAGAAGCGTGAGTTCACCCCCTTCATTGTGTTTCCACTTTTTCCCTTCACATTTTTCATGGTGATGTAAACAGTAACTACAGGGGACTGTCTGTGTTTGTGTGTGTGTGTGTGTCAATGATTGATTATTGAAAAGGGAGTCACAGGATGTTTTGATTGCTGTTCAGAGTTTATATGTTGACATCATGTGACAGTTAATGATGTAATAAATCACATCCACCTTTTTTCTCTGTCGGATGTTTGCAGGTCACCGGAGAGAGCGCAGGATCCTGAACCTGTTCCTGAAGTCACAGGTCCGGGGGAGGAGGAAGAGGAGGAGGACCAGGAGGAGGACCAGGATGACTCACTCATGGTCCCTCAGGTCAAAGTAGCAGAGGATGGCACGCTGATCATTGATGAAGAGAGGTCAGTGGACATCTTTGTGTTTCTTTACTTCCATGGGACTTTTGTGTAAAAATATCTTATCCCTTATGTTTCTCTTAATCTCAACTACAAATGCATGAAAAACTCAGATCATGGGATTTCACTCTATTTGCTGTTTTAACATAATCTTCAACCCGTGTCTTAGTCTGACCGTGGAAGTCCTACGAGCCAAAGGGCCGAACCCAGCTAACGATCGGGACCCCATCTTTGAACGTGGCTCCACGACGACATACGCTAGCTTCAGGAAAGCGACCTATTCCAAGCCCTGGTCTAGTGAAGGTACAGCTAATGTAGCTCAAAGGAACCTGACTGATTCCCCACTGTGGCCTTTTACGTAGTGCTTAAAACATTTCTGTTATTGTGTTGTTGTTTTTTTCACCAACAGAAACCGACATGTTCTTTCTGGCAATCAGCATGGTGGGGACGGACTTTTCCATGATTTGTCAGCTGTTTCCTCACAGAGCTCGATCAATGATAAAGGTCAGAGTGGAAAACAGACACAATCGAGCCCACGCTGCTTTTCTAAACACACATTGAAATGTTTTTTTTTCTTCTTTTTTTCTTCAGAACAAATTCAAAAAGGAAGAAAAAGAAAATTCCTGGAGGGTTGACAAAGCTTTCAGTGAGTGCTCAGGAGGAGATTGTGTCGCATGAAGTTCTTGATCTTTTCCTCGTGACTTTTGATGCAACGTTTAATCGGTAAACTTTCGTAGGAGAGAGGCGCAAACTGGACATCGAGTATTTTTCTAAGCTGCTGGAGAAGATCCTGGAGGTTCAGAAAACCAGGAAGAAACTGAAATCTGTAGCTGAGAAGAATCCTCCCAAGAAGGAAAAGAAAAAGAGAAAAAGTATGTATTTGTATTATATTTTATTTATCTTTGAAACGTCTTTTATTGAAGATTATTTAGGAGGGCAGGTGGACACTCTTTGTCCTTTTCTTAATTTGAACAAGCCTTGTGTTTTTTTTAAATTCCCTCTGAAGGCAGAAAAACCTCAAAGAAGTTAATCGATGTGCAGGAGGAAGATGAGGACAACGAGAGCAGCTTGCCTGACTTGGAGGGTGAAGGAGAAAAAGAAAACGAGGACCTCTGTAATGAAGGAGAAACCGAGGTTTCAAAGATCCAGAAGAAACGCAAAAGAAAGAGTGACGCCTTGATTGAGGAGCCGAAAGAGAAGAAAAACAAAGCTGGTAAAAAAGACAGTGAACAAGGTACAAAAGATTTTAACATTCAGGGATTCTTTGAAATGTTCTCGAGTTATGAGTGTGTCTAATGTTGTAACATTTAATATTCTAATAAGGTCGCTTGCAGCCTGATTTCATTTTATATTTTCACTCTCAGATGAGGCCTGTGTACCTGAAGACGCTGACGCAGCACCTCCGATGGACAACACAAATCCAGACATGTAATGAAACTTTTCAAAAATGTTGTTCAAGTTGAAGATTTTTGATGCACTGTGAGCTGAATTGTTTTCTTTTTATCGTCAGGTCTGAGAAGAGCGAGGATGTGAATGCAGCCAAGGACGCTACAATAAAACCGGCTAAACTGTCTCGAGGCAGAGCACCAAAACCACTTTTGCCTTTGGGCAGGAAGTGGGGCAAAAAGCCTCCAAAAGCCTCCACGAAGGGCGGAGATGCTGCGTCTGATAAGGAGGACGAGAGTGAGATGGATGGAGCGTCCAAGGAGCAGTTAAGCAAAGATGCATCGCCTCAAAAACAAGCAAATAAAAAGTCAGACAATGATGACAACTCTTCTGAAGAAGAGGAGACAACTGTTCAACCTCTGAGACCCACCAGGTACAATGATTTAACCTTCTATCTCGAGGCAGAAAATATATAATGTATTGAAAACCACCAGAGGTTTTCATCAGTGTGATTATGTTTTGTAGATACGGGAGAGTTCCCAAACCCATTAAGCCCTTGAACTACCCAGCCAGAGAGGATGCACACTCCTCTGCATCCGAAAGCACTTCCGTTTCTTCTGCTCGGCCTGAACCCAAACCCCCCGCCAAGAGAGGAAGATCGTCAAAGGCCCAATCAGCCCAAGAGTCCAAAAAGTCCAAACTGGTCACACTCAGGGCCTCTCAGACAGACTACAGCGACGAAGACAATGGCGAGCAGTGGGAGGAACAACAAGAGGAGGAGCAGCAGCAGCAACCTGCATGTGGCTCCATTCATGACAGCATTGCACCGGCGTTTGTGCCTGCCAGTCTTCGCTCCCCACACCCCATGATTTCAGAAGTGGAGGAGACTATGGAGGAGGTACGAGAGACTCTTCAGCCCGTCATGCATTTCACAAACATACGCCTTCCATTACTTTTATTTCGTAGTGCATTATCTTTATGTGCATGTGTTTTATTTTGTGCATGACTTTTTCATTCCATAATTCAAACCCTCCCTTTGACTCCCCCCTCCTTCATCCTGCACGTAGCTTGAAATCTTGGCCAATATGCCTGATGTGTTGGGCATCTCCCAAGATGCTTTGTGCCCTGATGCCTCTTGTGAGCTGGCACAAAATGAGACAGGCACATCTGAACCCTGTGAACACCAATTGGACCTTCTAGTTGTAAGTGTTCCATGCATAAAAACCAACTACCAACAAATCTTTATTTCAAGTTACACTATAATTTACATTTTTATACAATTTCTAGTATCTACGCATTTATTTTTTGCACATAAAACAAGAATTTTTAGTTTGAAGAATAAGGAAAGTAGTCTCCATATTTTGCACAAGTGGAACAACTTCCTGTTGTAATCTAGTTTTAAAATAACTGCAAAGGAAGTGTAACTACAACTATTGTATTTGATATTTTTCCAAAACGTATCACATCATTTCACAACTTTTCTTGCCCGAGGAGTTCATTTGTCTAACATTTCATTTCTACCCAACAGGATGTTATAGACTTTCTTTCTTCAGAACACCCAGAAGGTAGGTTGAAAAAGGTCGACTGAGCAGAATCAGTAGAAAACCAGTTTTGAAAATATATTTACATGGTTTTAAAGAGTTAACTTTTTTGCAGTAACTGAAGACGAGAGCTACAACGAGGCCGCTCAAACCTTGTTGACCATCAGCAGTCTGGCTCACATCTCTCAACCAGAGCTGAATCAGCTAGTCACACAAGAACCAACAACAGGTAAGAGACGGAGAAGCCAAGATGTTACAGTGAATTAAGACGATTAAATCACCTGCATTCTAAATGTATCCTAATGGTCACTTGCAGAGACGATGTCAGCCAATCTGAGTGAATCTACTACTCACCTGGAAGAAGAGATTGCTTTAATGCATTATGCACAAGAAGAAAAGAATGCCTCTCCTTTTATATCTGCAGCCTCTATTCATGGAGTCATAGAAACATCAGAAACGGTTACTACTTTGGAGCTACAAGGCAGCACGACAGACAGTGTGGGCATGCAAAGTTGCAATCAGCAGACTGGAGTTGATGTGGATCCAATGACTAAATTACATGCAAGTCCAGAGGGTTCAAAGAAAGACTGTACACCAACCAAGAGGGGACGATTATCCAAAGTGAAACCAAAACCCAACTTAGGCCAAGCTCTGAGGGCTGCCCCATCGAAATCTCAACCAGACACATCTACTGCTGAAGAGAGCGGTACGGATGCCCCAAACCTTGTTAAAGCCACGGGGACAATATCAGCTGCAGAGGAAATTCCTGAAGTAATCGCCCGCCATGAAGACATGTCAAAAGATGACAATGTGCACCTGAGTTGTTCAGACGTGAAACTTACAGAAGAGCAATCTGGCACACAGGAGAGGTCCGATGCAATGACATCAGGTCCAGAGACGCAAAGGCTCAATGACACCGGAGACTCATGGTCCAACGAATCTCATGTTTGGTCCGCTCCAAGAAGCACAAGCAATCTGGCGACATCTGACGCAGCAGTCGAAGACTTACAGATTGGACCAGCGACAAATTTAGACTCAGCCTTAGTCCAAGAAAGCAGTGAGCCCCTTGCTTCAGGTGTAACACCTGTAGAAGATTTTCTGGACAGTCAGAAACAAGACAGTAGACATGCATCCTCTCCAAAGACTGGGATAAGTCGATTCCAAAAAGTCAAACCCAAACCCAACCTGGCAAAATCATCAAGAGCTTTACGTTCTAAACCTCAAACGACCAACGAAACGATAGAGAACGACCCCAACCCAACTCCAAACCTTGAAATCCTTTCGGCAGAACCCACCTCTCTTGAAAAACCAGGTCAAAGCGCTGGATCTGCTTCAGATTCAACAACTTTGTTAGAATTTGGCCCTGCTCTTACTTTGTCAGCGGGAATAGCAAACATGGACGAGAAAAAGACAGTTGTTGGAATCCAAGATTCTTCCGAAAACCAGATCTTCTCTGTAGCCCTATCGAATCAGAGTACAGAGCAGGCCGCCATAGAAACCAAACCAACACCTGAATCCACAGATGATGAACCATCTTATACTGGTGGTAGTAATCAGCCAAAATCAGACACCGTAGTTACAGAATCACAAGTTGAACAAGGGTCTATCATAGATTCTGCTCCAGTTGTGCCTGCTGAAGTTTTACCTGTCTGTCAGAAACAGGAGAAAGAAGGATCATCCACTTGCAAGACCAGGATAAGTCGATTCCAGAAAGTCAAACCCAAACCGAATGTAGCACAGGCATCAAGAGCTTTACGTTCTAAACCTCAAACGGCCAACGAAATGATAGAGAACGACCCCAACCCAACTCCAAACCTTGAAATCCTTTCGGCAGAACCCACCTCTCTTGAAAAACCAGGTCAAAGAGCAGGATCTGCTTCAGATTCAACAACTTTTGTTGAATCACAAGTTGAACAAGGGTCTATCATAGATTGTGCTCCAGTTGTGCCTGCTGAAGTTTTACCTGTCAGTCAGAAACAGGAGAATAAAGGATCATCCACTTGCAAGACCAGGATAAGTCGATTCCAGAAAGTCAAACCCAAACCGAATGTAGCACAGGCATCAAGAGCTTTACGTTCTAAACCTCAAACGGCCAAAGAAACTGTTGAGGAAAAATCACAGCCAACTCAAAACCTTAACGTCCATGAAAAAACAACAGATGTTTGTGCAGAACCAACTTGCATCACATTAACTGAAGATCCGAGAGAAGACATTGGTCTTGCTCTAGATCTAATACCATCATCGGTTCTGGAATCTACTTTACCCACAGAGGAAATGGCTAAAACTGAGCGGGAAGAGGAAGAGGTTGGAGTTGCTGGTTGTTCTGTCACATTTGACCAGAGACCTTCAGAAAACCAGATCTTCTCTGAAGCCCAGTTTGACACAACGTCAGCATCTCAGCCCACGGTGCAAGATTTGACCTCTCGTGTTGGGACAACTGAAAGTAGGTCCAGTTATTCGCAAACATCCCACACAACGGTCACTGAATCCCCAGTTGAACAAGGGTCAAATGTAGACTCGGCGTCTCTCCAAAAGCAAAGTGACCTCCCCATTTCACACGTTGAACCAGAATTACCAGTCAGTCAGAAACAAGAAAGTGAAGAAGCGTCTTCTGCCCAGGCAAGAAGAAGTCGATTCCAGAGAGTCAAACTAAAACCCAATGTAGCACTGACATCAAGGACCGCACGCCCTAAACCTCAAACCACTAGCCACGTTGAAGAGAAGGACTCCATTGAAATTCCAAAACCCACCCTACAAGAACAAACAAAGGTTGAGTTTTTTGGCCCACCAGCTTGCACCACCTCTCCTGAAAAAACAAGTCAAAGCTCTGGTCCTGCCCCTGATGATATGCCGTCTTTAGATTTAGCCTCTGCTCCTTCACCCAAAGGTCATTTTTCTGTAAATGAGGAGCAAAAGAAAGATACTCAAGATTTTGGTGGTGGGACAGTCCCTTCTGAAAAGCCAGGTCAAATTGACAGTATTGATTCTGTTTCAAAATCTAAACTGGAATTAGGCTCTACTCAAAAAGCATCGGAGGACTTATCTTCAGCTGAGGAGCCGGTGACAGACGTTGGACGTGACTCAAGCTCGGAGGGCTCGCAACTGAATGTAGCTCAAAGAAGGCGACGGGTATCCAGAGTCAAACCAAACATTGGATCATCAACACGAGCTAGACAGACTAAAATACAATCAGATGATAGAAGTAAACCTTTGGGACAATGCCACAAGGACTCGCCAGAAAATACTGGCCAACAAAGGGAAGTGGAATCCACAGACAAAGACAGCGAGGAGTTAAAGACGACGCAATGTTCGCTTCCTGCAGAACTTCTCAGCTCAACAAAGTCAGGGCCTGAAGAGCCTGTAGATATCTTAAAAGACAAGGCTGTGTCTTTGACTGCTGATGGTCAGTCGGACTCAGTTCTTGATAATAAAACCACTAAAAAATCCAACGTTGAATGGGACAAGATGCCCACCAGTAAAAAGGTGGATGCTGGAGCGGCTCCACATTGGGACCACAAAGAGGACACTTTTATTGGAGCTGTAGAGATTCCTACTGCAGTGTCCGATGTTCAGTCTACAGAAGGAAAAGACTCACATAGTCAATCAAATCTCCCCGCGAATAAACCGTCTACATCAGATTCAGGAGGAAACCCCCCGCTGCCAGAGTCGCAACATCAAGACGTCCAACAACGCTCTGGAACCAATCAAACTGCTGCACAGAGGTAAGACTCTACATGCATTTTAAAATGTTTTCCTCTGAATATTTAAGACAATCTAAGTAGTAGAAGTGGAACAAACAACTGATTTTAAAATTTATCATCGTACTAAATGAGAGTGATTAAAAAAAAATCCAATTGCTGAGGCCAGATAGACATTTTAATTGAAAAGACAAATTACGGTGCTCTTGGAATTATTGTAACATTTGAATTAAATACCTTATCACTGCTCTTTATGTTTTTAGAGTCATGAGTGAACTTCAGCCTGACATTCAGGAACAAGTAGAAAAAGCTCTTAGCCAATTAAGTAGCCAGAATTTGCCTCCATCTGTCGCCGGATCTTCGTTTGGCTGTGAAGTAGAAGCACCATACCGTTCCACTCAGGTGAGATATGAGACTATCTGGATATGGATTTCTCTTACAAAGTTGATGTTGGATTTTTAGTTCTCCCAAATATCGGCATCAAATCATAAATGGGTCAGGTCTTATTAAGTACAACGAGGGACGCAGCGTTGGCAGCTGGTGTAGACTGCAATCAGACAGTCTATGGAGGATTTCCTGTTTGAGCAGCTGTTCCGTACCTTCTCATTAGCAATCTGACTAGATTAACAAACCTCACAGATGAAGGAAACATTATATAACGTTTCCCCAGTTGCCCCTGTTCTTATTTGTACGGAAGCTTTTCCACTGAGTTGACAGCAGGTAATCGCTGACCACTTGAATCCCTTTAAATTGGAACGCAGACACAAAAGACACTCTGGACTCGTCCTCTGTGGCCCTGGAAAAGTTGGACACATTAGTCAGCTGAATTTGAAGAAGCCTTTGGAATGGGACAGTCTTCGATGCTGGACGATGTTTTTTTTTTTGTTTCTTTTAATTTGAAGAATGCAGCGGCCTCGATTGAAACGCAGACCTTACAAGTCATTTCAGTAATTAACACAACTCCCATCCAAATGTCCAAAAAACATCTTTTTACTGCATCTTATTTATGGATCAGTCTTCAAATATGTGGCTTTGATTCTTTTCCAATTCCCAGGATGCACCATTGCAAAGTACAGAAGAGTCCCTGAGTGATCCCAGTCTCTCCATATTTCCAAACAGTAAGTCAACAGTTGATCTCGGGTATCTGTTAATTCTGTACTGGTAGTTACTGGCTGAAACTCTCTCTCTGTCTCTCTGTCTCTCTGTCTCTCTCTCTCTCTCTCTCTCTCTCTATCTCTCTCTCTCTCTCTGTCTCTCTCTCTCTCTCTCTCTCTCTCTCTCTCTCTCTCTCTCTCTCTCTCTCTCTCTCTCTCTCTCTCTCTCTCTCTCTCTCTCTCTCTCTCTCTCTCTCTCTCTCTCTCTCTCTCTCTCTCTCTCTCTCTCTCTCAGTGCTGTCAGAGCAGATGCCTTCGGACTCGGAGGAAAAGTTCATCATCCTCTCTCTGATTGAGATTCCAGTCTGCCAACAAGAAGATCCCAGTCTGCTCCTTCCTTGTCCTGCTGTCACAGAGGCGTCGATGCAGCAGCAGAGGTCGGTTCACGCTCCAGACGAGTTGGTCGACCCACTTCTTTTTTTTTTTTTTTTTTTTTTCTTCCTCTAACACTCTTGTACCTCATCAACAGTGTTCCTGCAGAGTGTGTGACAGCTGCAGGAGTTGAGAGTGTTTCCAGCGCTGCTCTCGATGTGTCCGCGGAGGAGAGCCAACAGACCGGCCTCATCAAAGCTCCTGGATCCGACTCAGCTGCTCGCACGGTAAGTGAACTCTCGCGGCGCCACTCGTCGCTTCAATGTGATCTAATATCTGTATTCATCACGCATCTTCTTCTTTTCTCATGTTAGGGTTCAATCACTGACAAGCAAGTGGAGCAACAAGGTAGAGGGATCGCACTATTCTGTAATCCACTGAAACGAACACTCATAGCTTTCCAGAAGGAAAAGTAAATGTGCATTGTTTGTGTTTATGGAACAGGAAGTGCTGCAGTCCAGCCAGCCACATTACCAGGAAGTGTGGAAGGTGCTGAGGAGACTGAACGCCCCCCGACCAAACAGAAACTTCAGGGAGCAACAAGAAGAGGTACTCAGCGAGCTGTGTTCAAAGCTGAAACATGTTCCACTTTAAATTCACTAAAAACAGAAGTTAAATCTCTACATTCAGTCCTTCACGCGTCTCGTGCATCCGGCCAATCACCACGCTGATCTTTCCCACTGTGTGTTCATACAAACAGCCAAACGGCAGGTCAACACGTCCCGGAAGAAACAAGCCGACCCGACTGTCCCCGCTGAGGAAGAAGAGTCCCCGCCGCTCCAAACCAACGCCACCGAGGAGTCCGAGCTCCCCGGGCTCTCCGTGCAGCCGAGAGAATCCGACACGCCGAAGAAGAAAGGTGCTTCAAAGAAAGCTCCAACGGCTTCACGGGACCCTGAAGAAAGCAGGTCAGCAGCGCATACCCGACCGACAAGAGCGACCCGGAATAGGTGAGGAAAAAAGTGTGAACGTTTATTAGTTTGGATCAGATTTCCCTTCTTTCCATGTCGATGTTTATTTTTTATTTCCCGCTGCCTGACAGAAATCTGAGAGGCTCCCTCCCTGAGACGAACAACATGGCCGCTCCCATCTGTTCTACGCCTGCAAGAGCAACATCCAGAGCTCGGAAAGTCAAAACTCCGCGTGCAGCGAGAAAACAATCTGCAGCAGAACCCGAAGCCTCGACATCACGTGAAGTCGCTCCCACGCTCAGCTCACCAGAAACCTGCGACGAGCCTCAACCGACGCCTGTGACCTCAGCGCTGACCGCCGACGGGACGTTTGACCTCGGAGACGCAGCGCTCGGCTCGTCTCAGTCTCTACTCGAGGTAAGGCGGGTTAAAAGTGTTGTTGAATTTTTTTGCACACTCCTCGTCCAGTTTGATGAAGCGGATCATCAGTACGTCTTCTTCCTGTCAGTTTCCCTCCCAGCAGAGTCTGGATCTGGACGGCAGCTCGATAGAAGACGCCACCAGCGTCTCTCAGTACTTCTTAAGTGACATTTTTACAGACGTGGACGAGGGATGAGAGAGGTGACAGGACGGACATTTTTAGTTGTGTTATATTTGTAATGTTTAATTTATAACAGAAGGTTTTTCTTGATTTGACTGTCAGTCATGATGTGAAGATAGAATTACTTAAATAACAAAATTCCTTTTTTTTTTCTTTCACAAGCACTTTGAAATATGTTCATTCAATTAATTACTCTGAAGGTCCTTCTGGTTCGAAAGCCATTTGTTCAAATGTTAAGTTCATACATACTTTGGCAGCTCATCCCCGATCACTCACTGAAGCTGGGAGGGGGCGTGGCCTGATTCAAGGCTCGTCGCAGGGCCGTTACGATTTGATTTAAAGCTGCCGATCGAGTTGGAGCCTCCCAGATGTTGAATCGCAGGTCGGGCTGCCTCCGACGGAAAACCCTCAAAAGCCAATAAATGAGAGAGAGCAGACCGGGAAGCATCACCACCCAGATGTTGCAATAGCGTTGTAGTCAAGACCACAATAACCGAGAACCAGAGTGCTCTGAGACCGAGACATTTAGGGATCGAGACCGGGTCAAAGACCAAGACCGGAAAAAAACCCACATCCTGTGTGCAGCAGGCGTGTTGCTCACCTCGTCACATCTGAAACGTCGTATCCATAAAATCCAACCACAAATGAACCCAAGTTAAAGGAAGAGGCAATTTTTTTCTAATCACGGTAAAGTAAGTAAATAATCTGTCAGTGGTCTTAAAATCTGAAGTGTGCTCAGTCTGAGACAGAGAGAAGACCGAGTTACCGAGAGACCTTCAAAACCGGTCAAGAGACTAAATCACAAACATGACATGAAACATAAACACAACTGAACCAAGAGGCACATCAACAACAGCGTGTCAACAACACGAGTGCCTCTCGCATGTCTTTTTGTAAGACATAGCTCCATAGGTCCGACTGACGTTGATCATCCGCCATATTTGCTCTTCCAAACGTTTCATCATGCGAGGTTTCGTGAGATGTGTTCGTCTCTTTGTCCCGCGGAGTCGTCTCGTGTTTGAGTCGGAGGATTATCGTTTTAAAAATCAGCTGAACTGCGCCCACCTTTTGAAAATCGTCTATAATGTGTCGCAGGCCTCGGACTCCCTCATCTGGAACCTGTAAATGTAAATATTGTACAAATACAAATTAGTTTGTCGTTTCAGTTTCACACAAAGACAGAAGTCTCAGGAAGACCAGATTTACTTGACATCATGTACTGTTAAAATGTCTCGTTTAATTTGTGCTCATTGTAAAACATCTGTTGAAATGAGGAAGATTTTTGTTTTTGTTTTTATTTGACACAAAGTCTTTTATGAGCTCTTTTTTTATAATACAAACACCTGAAGATCACCGTGTAGAGAGCCCAAGATGTTCAGCTTTTGTTTACAGAACTTTTTCAGCGGTCTTTTCATTTCACTGTGTGTTCATGAGTCTTACACAGACGTTCACATTTATTATGTTTGAGACCGAAAACAAAAAAAACACATCACTTGTTCTTCGCTTCAGATGTTCCACTTGTTGTTTACAGTAAAACCTGGAATTATGTAAGATATGAATAAAATGTATTCTTCGACCTCTCCTCGATTCACTCTGTTTTTTGTTGTTATTTTTTAATTTTGTGATGCTTTTTTTTTCAGTGAACAATTTTAAATTTGCTTTCACCTGCGAGGAAATAGGTGGGAATACGCTGCAAAACGCTGCAGAATGAAGAAGAAGAAATATCAGTGAAAGATGAAGGACAGGTTGAAGGACTAGTAGAAGATGGAGAATTATTATCAAAAGGAGAAGTATTAGTAACAGCAGAGGAAGAAATGTAAGTAGAAGAAGAAGAAGAAATTGTAACTTGTAAAAGTTCTTTACAGTCGCCGTGACCTCTGACCTCCCCGCTGGCCCTCCATCGTGGGTGTGGGAGGCAGGCGGTTCGGGGTATCATCATTATGGCCACCATCATCCCTCGACTGGTTGACTTTTATCCACATCAAGACAAACGCGTCTCTGCTGTTCGCTCTTTACCGCGACATCTACTTCATATTTTTGTTTACATTTGGTTAATTTGTTTGTGTGCTTTATTTGAATGTACTCAAGTTAAACAGGTTAATCTGTAGCAACTGATTTGAGTTGTATTAACTCAACTTTTAACAAAGTTAGATGTAATTAATAATTTGTGCAATCTGCTGCCTCTTAATGTTGTTAAAGTTACAAACGATCTCCTTTATGAAGGGAAGAGATCTGTGTGTGTTGTCTAGTGTGACATTTGACACAACTGACTGGCACATCCTCTTATGGAGTCTGGGACCATTGATTGGCATTAAGGGAGCAGCGTTGAGCTGCTTTAAATCCTGTTTATAAGATCTGTGTCACTTTGTGTATGTTTACTTTGAATCCTCCACGACAACATCAGTCAGTCCCGGAGTGCCACAAGGTGCAGAGCTTGGACTGAATCTTTTCCACCTTAAAAACGGTTTCTTAGGCACAATTTTTTTTTTCAGAAAACACAAACAAAAAAAAAGATGACTTGATTTTGAACCAATATGGCAGCAACCGGTCTATTATGGAACCGTGCATCCATTTTCTTCAACTTACCCGAGGTAAGCCAACCCAGACTTGTTTCTCCCGCAGGAGCGTCTTCCAGCTCTTCCTGGGATATTCAGAGGAGTTCCCAGGTCAGACAGGGATATATAATCCCTCCGGGGAACTCTGCCTCTACCCTGGAGTCTTCTCCCAGCTGGGCGTGCACGATAAAAACTTCCTTATTGTTATTTGACAACAAAAATATTTTTTGTTGATTTTTCTGGAACTTTTTGTCATTTTTATTTATTTATTTATGTTTTAAAGGATATGGCTTTCCTTATGAAAAATAAGGATATCCAATAAAGAACCAGCTAATGTTTATTTTTTTATACTATAAATCAATTAAGAGACTGTTATTGTTCTCATAATTAAGTAATAACTGACTTATTACAGTAACTACACCTTCTTCACTGTACTTCCTGGCCTCAGTGAGAATCTTAACATGATGTAAATATCCGCTCTGTATTCACACATGGATTCTCACAGGTGACGAAGCGGACGGAATAAAAGGTCCACGAGCTCTAAGAATCCTCTAATCTCGCCTGCCGCAACCTCCTGTAGTGACGTTTAATACTGTTTTGATCTCTCAGTTGAGTAACTAATTGCTGTGTCCTCTGGGAACACTCTCTCTCTCTCTCTCTCTCTCTCTCTCAGCTGTGAGATTAGTCGCTCCGCTGCCTGCACAGAGACCATACAGAGACCTCTGAGGCCCTGCAGACTGAGGGATCATGAATGACAACATACAGGTGAGTTTGTTTTTTGTTTTTTTTGTAAAAACCTTACTGGTAATGAGTAAAGGAGAGTATGTTTGTAGTTTTATTATGTTTGTTTGTGGTTTTTCACGGTATAAGATTTAACGGTTTTAATGAAAATCCAAAATCTGATCTTAAAGTTTACATGTGCAGTGACGTAGAATAAAACATTCAAACTTCTTTACAGAGTATTAACGTAAAATCACAGCCTACACGTGTTCTGGAAATCCCAAGAATGTACTGCTATAAATCAATCAATCAATCTTTATTTATATAGCGTCAATTCATAACAGGCGTTATCACGAGACACTTTACAAAAGCAGGTAAAGGACCTTACTGTTTGTCTGTTAACATTAACAAAGAGCAGGTAACAAGACCATGCTCATTGTTATGTTTACAAAAAACAGGTAAAGGACCTTACTGATGGCTATATAAATAAAGATTGATTGATTGATTGAAAAAATCCTGGTTGTCAAAAAAATGACAACCAGGAGAAAAAAAACCTGATTACTAGGATTTAAGGAAAGTATGGAGTAACGACTTGAATGGCCGACTGCTGTTAATACTTCCTGATGCTCTCGATCAGTAAATCATAACATCTGTACATTTAATTTGTGTATACTCATGTCCTTCTTATTAAAAGCATTTATAAAACAGTAGAAGAAGTCGGGAATTATGAATGCCAAAGTAAAATTTGACGTGAATGATAAACTCTCAATGTGACATTTTTGGACAAAAACATGGCTGGAAAGGTACCAAAAAAATGTAGCACTGTTTTAATTGTACTTTTTTTTACTCTTTATTTCTCTTGATTTGATTGTACTTCTTAAATGTTTGTTTCTGTAATTTTATTTAATGTAAATGGTAAATGGACTTGAGCTCCTTTTCCAGTCTTCTGAATACTCGCAGCTCTTTCACACACTGATGGTAGAGGCTGCTGTTGTAAAGAGGCCATCTGATAAACTCATCCAATACTCATCAATATCATGCATATTATAGGCAGAATTATTGCCTGGAAGGGTATTCAAGCCTGTCCCTTCACATTGCACTCGTGTGTGACCAATTAATCTGACCTAAATTAGAAAAAAACAAAACAATGAAATTACAAATTATTTTTATTGCACGTGGAAAAAAAAAGTGTTTAGTGTTGGTTTGTTTTTGGCTCCCCTTCTAATCTATCTGGGAAGTTGAAAGCTTTAGATCTGAAGTGAACCAGTGATCTCCTGATACAGTTTATACGACAGTATTACGGAGCAAAACTATAAATCAGCTGAATGAAACCGAGCGTTGTGTAACTTTTTAAGGCTTAATTAAGAACACGAGAGAGCGGAGCTTAAGCTCAGAAAACATGACTGAATTATGCAAGGGAACCTCTGATCTCTAAGCTGCTGCTTTTCCCGACTCGTATGGCATGAAACGACATTCGCTCGAGACGGAGAAATGTTAATGCCATTAAAGAATCACCGTAAGCGTACCACGAAACAGAGGTTCCATTCAGAGAACCACGAAGTAGAAATAAGAGCAAATCATGACATTAGAATTTATGTGTTCTTTAAAGCTTTGTTCTTAAAGGAACAGCGTGCGTTCCAGTAGATGGCGCCCTTGAGCTCCAGCGTGAAACAAAAACAAACCGTCTCCACACTGAAGCCTCCGCTCTCCTCCGCAGTGTAACACGATGCTCATCATGCTTTTAGGAATATATACAAAATAAATGCATTTTTAATTCTAAATTGTCCCTTCACGGTTTTTTCCGTGAACAAGGTCATAGATCCATATAAAAATCTTGACGACAATAAAAAAAAAGCGATTAAGACCAAAAACACTCCTCTAATCTCTCTCCTATTTTTAGCCACGTTAGAAACAAAGCTAAGTGGATTATCAGTGAAGAATTCCAACAATTAATCAATCTTATTCAGTGTTGTTGTTATTGTTGTTGTGTGCGAGTAGCTGAGAGAATCACTCCCGTGATTCCCCGCCAGCCTTGACGTCATCGTTTGTTGTTGTTTTGTTGACAGCCCCCTGGTGGAGGAATTTACACACTGTGCCTTTTAAAGGATTGAATTTCTTGGGACCATATTCTTAAATTAAATTAAATTCAGTGACGTAGTTGTTGAAACATTTACACTAGTGTGACAAATTTGACGTTTTGACTCTTTGCTTTCTGAAAGTATGATAATTCTCTGTACAAGACCCCCCACCAATGCTCAAAGCGGATTATCTCGTTTCCCCTCCTCGTTAAGAGATTATGAATATTGCTATTGGGTCATTAAAAGAACGTTCTTTGTTCCTCTAATCTCGGACAGGATGAGGTGGTGCTGAAGCAGATTGAGAAGGAGGTGAGAATGCGGGAGGGGGCCAGTAAGCTGCTGGGATATTGTTCCAGGAGAGAGCAGGCCCTGGAGGCCTCCAAGAGCCTGCTCACCTGCAATTCCCGCATTCTGGCTCTGCTCAGCCAACTCCAGAGGATGAGGAAAGCTCAAATCCTGCACAGAGTGGAGCGCAGGTCAGACACAGGGCAAAGGATAAAGATGCCTTTACATTTCATGCACAGATTCATGATCATATGAGGGGATGCAGGTGAAGTGTTTGTGAACTTTGTGCGTTACTCCTACCTGCCACTAGAGGGCGGTCAAACCTTCTTTTTCAGTCCTTGAAGTCTCATGTTTCAGGAGTCGTTTTGTTTACAAGTGAGGGGTCTATTGTGTCTTGACTGCAGGTGTGTATTTGTAACATTACACTCAGCAAAGGCAATGATGTTTTTGTCAACACAAATAAAACATAATGTGTGACAAAGTCACTCGTTGAGGCTGTAATCTGTCCCCTTGTTTGTTACGTTTTGAACATTGCTGCGTGCAAAGTATGAATGCATTGTTGAATTTCTACTTTACTTTGCAGGCCCTCTGAAGATGTAGTGCCATGTTTGGGGAAAGTAGCACTTTCAGGTGAGTGTCAACAAAAATACTTGTCAAATTTAATGCAAATGTCATTTTGAATTTAGCTTGATTTTTTTTTTTTACTTCCCCACAGATCTAAGAATCCCACTGATGTGGAAAGACTCAGAGTACTTCAAAAACAAAGGAGGTGAGTCAGAGACGTCTCAGAGGAGAAAACTTATCTGAAGGAGCAATCAGTAAGATATCTACTGAATTAAAAGATAAAGTGACCGGACTGTTTGAGCAGACGTGAAGGAAACATGCTGTGTTGAAGCTTCTCTGACAACAATGCAGCAGCCAGTATGTCCTCCTTCTAACTTTAGATTCTGCTCCTGAATGCTCTGGATCTGATTGGACCAGAGAAAGCTTTACAGACCCATGTAGAGCTGGCTAAACACTGAAGCTACAGTGTCCACCACATGCAGAGCTGGCTAAACACTGAAGCTACAGTGTCCACCACATGCAGAGCTGGCTAAACACTGAAGCTACAGTGTCCACCACATGCAGAGCTGGCTAAACACTGAAGCTACAGTGTCCACCACATGCTGACCTGTGTGAGAGGAGGGGGCGGAGCCAGCTCTCTGTGATGTTTTGAATTGATCACATTACGATATTATTTGTTCTCCGTTCGTTTGACCTGCAGAGCTTCACCGCTGTGCCGTGTTCTGCCTGCTTCAGTGTGGCACAGAGATCTACGACACCGACATGGTCATGGTCGACCGGACTTTGACTGACATCTGTTTTGAAGACACTATCGTGTTGTAAGTCCATCAATCAAATCATTTGTATTCATGCAAAATCATGACAGATGTTATCTCAAGACACTTTAGAAGGACGAAAATCTAATTTAAATATTTCGTCACAACTTTTCAACCAAACGACACAAACTTTTTCTTTTTCCCTCTTTTTAAAGAAGTCAAGGTACATCTTTCAATAAATGTTTCTGTGTGTGTGTGTGTGTGTGTGTGTGTGTGTGTGTGTGCGTGTGCGTGTGCGTGCGAGCAGCAAGGAGGCAGGTCCGGGCTTCCAGATTCGTTTCGAGCTCTACAGCAGCAGTGCGGTCGAGGACTTCTCCCCGGGGATGCTCGCACCGAGGAGAGGGAGCTACCTGGGCGGCTCTCTGGGAGGCTCCTCCGGGAAGAAGATCCGTGCGGCGCTGGAGTCGGCTGCAGTTTGTGGCTCGGTATTAAGCGGTGGATTTGCAGGACCAGGAAGTGCGTCGCCACCTCTCTCCTCCAACATCTCAAGACTGTAAGGATGACCCCCACCCCCACCCCACCACGCACTTAAAGTACATACCTGTCCAGTATCTTCAACTTTAAATCTCTCCAGGGGGCCGAAGTACAACCTGCTGGCTTACACAACTCTCACAATCAGCCACATCAAGGAAGGTTTCAAGACACACGATTTGTCAATAACAACGACAGGTGAGTCTCCTCCTTTCTTAACTCCATACTTTTCCTCTCACCCTCCTGATCGTGCATCCGTGATGTTCTTGCAGAGGACAGTCCCTTCTGGTTGCCTCTGTACGGCAACATGTGCTGCCGCCTCAGGGCTCAGCCTCTGTGCATGACTCAGCCGGTGATGAGCGGACGACTCGAGCGGGTTAAGGTGAGCAGATTTTTTGAATACAATCTGTCCAAATCTCGTAGCACATTATTATTCAGTGAATGACTCGGCTCCCCGCTCTCACTCAGCTTGAAGAGGACCCTAATTGCTGGGAAAACGTCTACGGCGTCCTCCGGGGCCAAAGTCTCCTCGTGTATCAGAGCGAAGAGGACCTGCAGTCTGAGGACGAGCCTTCCCTCGTAATCCCCGTCAGAAAGGTTGGCGATCATGAACAGAGGCTCATGAATAAATAGATGGATTCATTTGAGGTTTTTTTGTCCGTGCTGATTACAATAACAAGCCGAGGTCACCTGAGTGCACTGATGAATTAATGAAAAAGTTCCCGTGAGGGGAAACCTTTGCAAACGCAGCCTCTCAATACAGACTTTTAATGGAATTTATGCTTTTTTATTGAACTCTGTTACGCTCAATGTTGAATATTTGACTTGAAGGTGTCGACTTATCCCAAGTTTAATTGCACCCGATTTGAAATGGAGAATGTTTGGACTCATCCAGGACGACTGTAGCCTTTGTCTTTGAGATACTGCAGGACAATGGGTCAAGTCAGAAATGTGGGGGAAGACACAGACCCAAAGATCTGCTTCACCAACCACGAGGCCACCGGTGACCCCATACCCTTCATTTCTCAAAAACCAAAATCCGCCCTGAGGTCGACCCCGTGTACTTGAAAACCAGCTCGTTTGTGTTTGACTTTTATATCGATATATTTTTATTTTTATTTATTTAACCGTCTTTATTGACAATTTATAGAAAACATTACTACAAACTCTTAAAAAGGATGAACATACAACAAACATGAAGCAAGACGAGGGGGGATTATATGTAATTTAATTAAAATTAAACTTAAAAAAAAAAAAAAAAAAACACGACAGAAGACAACAAACTGAAGCTATGACCAAAAAAAACAACAACAACGATAAGGGCCAGAAATCAAAACATTAAGAGGTCAACACTAATCTTTCTTGCAATCCTGCAAGATTTCTTTTTTTATTTTATTTTTCAGAGATGGGTCCAAATATTTGAAATCATTTATAAAGCAGTCAAAGGTTTTATATGGATCTATGACCTCTAATAAACATATTTGATCTCTGTCCTCATCTCGAAGCAAACACGCCTGAAAGTTTCTTTTTACTCGATGAATCTTTGACTTCGAGGTTGATTTAACAGAAAAAGCTGAGAACCAACCAAACCGACTGTAACGTAGCGTAACGTTGTCTGCAGCTGGCGGGTTAATTAGGATGTCGAGGTTTCACCGTGCGGGATGTCTTTCAAAAAGGTTGATATTATTTTTGTCAATCAACCGTTGTCTCATTTGATTCAGTCGGACAGCTGTCAATGAGACAGCCAACAACAACGTCACGGTTTATTGAAATGTGTCATCCGTTTCCCACAAACCACTCCTCTGCTGCTCTGTCATGTGACCTCGAGTAAAACCTGATTATCTGCCATCTGTAACCATCAGGCATGTGTGCTGAAATGTGTCTTCCTGTTGTTTTCAGGACACCCTCGTGTGTTTATCAGAAAGCGATCCCGACGCGTGCCGGAGCATCTTCGTCAGCACAGAGCAGGAGGGCGAGGACGTCACCTACACGCTGACCACGCACACACCCGATGACACGCAGCTCTGGACGGAGGCCCTCTGGCGGCACGTCTTTAACATGAGTAAGGCTTCACGCCACCAGCCGTAACCCACGAGGGCCTCGACTCCTCTCAGAGCTTCACACAGGTCCGCCGGACTCAGCGGCTCCACAGCTCGTGAACGAACACGGAGAATCTTCATAGCACGTCCTCCTCCTTTTCAACCACTTTCAAAAAGTCTCAGAGCTCCCCAAACATATGTTTCATTTATGGTCGAGGGATGCAACATTATTAACCAAACACACACACACACACACACACACACACGTGTTTGGAGAGGGCAGCGGCTGTGCACGCGTGTGCAGGTTGATTAATTACTAAACTTACTGAAACAAACTTTAACGTAAAAAGTCAACAAGCACAGTTTGAGAAGTTTGTTCATATTCACTTAAAAAATAGTTTCAATATATAAATATCCCGGCCCCGCCCGTTACCGGTTTCTTTGTCATCCGGTTTGATGCATATGAGCAGCCGCCTGACTGACTGATACCTGGAGGATTATGTGAGTTCTTCAGATGACTTTAAACGACTGCTTCAGGTGTTACAGAACATACCTGAGCGTCGCTCTTCTCCTGCCAAGAGAGGATTGAGGGACATAATTCAGTTCGGCACAGCCTCGATTCAAGCTTAGACAAGCCCGTTTGGAAATGATAGGAGGGGACGCTTATCGCAAAAAAAAAAAAAAAAAAAGACACAAGATATACCTGCTGATACCTGCAGGACGGGATTCCTCCCTGACACATTCATGGCATCAGGGAAATGTGAATGTCATCTGATGTATTCAGTGTCACACAGAAAATATTTGTCCGCTGGCAGACTGACATCATGAGATTAATGACGAGTGCACCTGAAATGAAGAAGATGCCTCGTGTCTGACTTCTTGTCTGGGCGGTCGAGAGAGCGACGCGCGCTTATTTAGACGCTGAAGACCATAAATGCAAAAAAAAAAATAATAATCATAAAGACGCGTATAAAGGATATACTTTAAATCAAGTTTGTCATTCGGTGCAGTGAGGCCAGCGCTGAAGGTTAAAACCCTGCAGTTCCTCGAGTACAGCACGGCCAGTCGAAACACGGCGCACACGCTAGTTAAAGGGCGCTTACTCCATTAATAAAAGCTCTTCAGGTGTAGCAGCGTACAGACCAAGCAGATAAAATAAAGCCGACGCAGAAGTAATAAACCCTGCAGTTCCTGGACTGTCCACTAGAGGCTGGCTGCAGAAGCACAGAGTGTCACACACACACCCATTCAAAAATCCACGCGGTGATTTGAAAGATGAAAGTTGACTCGAGGACGTTGACGTAATTACACGTTTGTGATCAGGTCAAACGCGGCGGTGTTTTGTCACAGTTCACTTTAGTTTGTACTGAACCCTAGCGCCATTATCATGGCTTCAAAATTGCCACAATTATCATCAGTCAGATGATAGATAATGATATGCTGCAAAAAGTAATCCACCCACTTATATTATGTAAAGGCCCCAATAAAAAGAGTCAAGAATGGGAGCAGCAGCTTGATGTGTGATCAAAAGATTTGAATATAAAGGTTAAAGACGAGTTCAGAAAGAATTAGGAGATCATTTTGCTCTCTTAGTCAAAAAGACAGGACGGGTGATTTCCCCTCTCTCGTGATCCTCGCCGCAAAAATAATGTTGTAATCTTTCCACGTAGTCTTAAGTGTGCCGCGTTCCCACGCTCTTGCTCCGTCCTGCGGCGCGCGCCCGTGCAAAGTGGGTCAGGACGAGCGCAGCCGTGAGCTGCTTGTTGTTTACTCGCCGCTTGTTTTGACATGACGTTGATGTACGATCTGGAGTCTGTATATTGGACTTTTATTTTGAAATTCAAATCGCAGAGACTGTGCAGCTTAAAGCGTGTTTGCAGCGGGCTTCGTAAAAACGCGATCTGAGTGGTAAATCGCGCGTTGTGTTGACTCGAGCGGGAGCGACCACGAGCTGGGAATTGCATGTTATGTGTCTTCGCTGTTGCCCAGACAACAACCTGTACAAAGGGTCGTCACCGTGTTTGATGACATCATCAAGTAACTCTGGATTTGCTTGTACTCGGGTACAAAAACTGAAGCCCGCCCGCCGCACACACTCCTTCAGAACAAAATTTGCAACCCAACTAGCTGCTATTTTTTCAACCAATCAAAAGCATTTCATGAAAAATGTAGCGTTTGGTCCTCAGACGGTACAGAACACGTGCCGGAGCAAAAACAAACAGACGCCGTTTATTTCCCTCGGCTCGCATCTGGACCCTGTCTGTGCTTCCATCACGTTTATTTCACAACGTCTCGTGTGTCGTGTTTTCATCAGCGTCTCTTTTTTCACCCACTTACGTGATCATATGCAGTCGGTGGTTTTCATTGGCGGCTGCTTCTCTCCTGTTGTCCTCTTTTTATTTGACTGTGGAGGCAGCACCAAACACAAACATCCCTCAGGGCCAATAAAGTGTCATCACATGGTGTTGTGTTGTCATATATCGTGTCCTGAAAAAAGAAGCCTCCTTGCTCTTGTCTTGTTTTCATGCAGACAGACCCCATCGTTTGTTTGTTTGTTTGTTTGTTTGTCATCACTGTTTTTCTCTCATGGGGCCATTTAATTAATGCAGCAACTCAGTGTGTGAGGTGTCGGTGTGTGAGGTTTATTTTTGGGAGGGGGATTACAAACAACAATCCACCTCAGGAGGTCTTCCTCAGGCTCACAGGCCGGCTGAGTCAGATTCAGAACGTTTACATAAACGAGGATTTTTGTCTTGGTGCAAAAACAGTTTGACCTCTGTGCTCCCTCAAAAGCCACGCCCCCTCGCTTACATGCATGAGCCACCATTGGCCCAGAAGCGGATTTCAGCTCGCGCTCTGAGTGAGGCCTCGTGCATGCACGGAGTAGACAGACTTGATTGATGGTCGAGTGCCGACATTGGTCGAAGTTTTTACAGACTTCAAACAGCTGCTGATGCTCCTTTTCTCAGAGAGCACAAATTCAGATTACATAAGGACCTAAAGACAACATCGAGGTCAATGAGGTTCACCTCAAATATAATATAAAATAATGACTTTGTACCTGTTGCAGAACCTTCATCTCAGTCTGATAGGAAGAAATAGTTATCATGTGAAGCGTACATTTGGGCACTTTCCTTCTCGGACTGTAAACCGTTTCATCAAACGTACGCGAGGTCTCGTCGGAGCTCCACTCCGAACCGTGATGTGAGGAGGAGAAGAGAGGCGACAGGTTCATTCAGCTGCTCTGAATGCAATCTCTCTTTGAGAAACTTATCTCATTAAGTTATCCGATTTCTTCAATGCTCTCAGGCATCTGCACCGGAGTGTGTCCCTAAGCGAGCTAATGCAACATGAATTAGATACCGTGCACCTCGGGGGGGGGGGGGGGGGGCGTCTTTATGCCTCCGTGCATTTCTAAGAAGTAAGATATGAAATTAATCTTCCTTAATAAGAGAGCGTGTTTGCAGGAAGCGATTGCATTTGTGTTCCAAAAAGGGGAATTATCCGAAATCTTTTTTTATTTGCTCTTCCTTCACACGGAGAGAACCGGCTCAGGAATGCTGCCTGTTATCACCACAATGATTGGTTTCATGGTTGTGGTTACGAGCCACACCTTGGTGTTAACAAGGGCGTGTGTGTGTGTGTGTGTGTGTGCTGTGTTTTGATTAAAGTTTTCATTTTCATCTGGGATCAAATCATCTGCATGTTCTCACGTTCTCTAACTTTGCGGGAATTTTTGTTTCGCTGTTTGTGATTTTTTTATTATTTTTTATTTTATTTTTCCTTTACACACAAAGCTACGTAAATGTACGAGGGCATCATTTAGCTCACACGCATGGGCGCGTCCAGAGGCGCCACCTTGAAATCTGATTGGCCATGAGGTGCCACCCCAAAAAATCCAAAACAATGATTGGCTGTTTGTCTTATTTCGTCTGTTCAAATCAACATGTTTTTGTTGTTGGTGCTTTCAGGTATAATAATAAGAAAACTTTACATCCTTTGCTCTGTCTTCAAAAACTGCAAAGCATTCGGTGCCTTGCTCAAGGGCACCCCAGCAGTGCTCTTTTTCCTGATTCGCTGGGACTCGAACCGGCGACCCCTCCGGTTCCCTACCCAAGTCCCCATGTAATTACATTCACATACGTGTGTGATGGCATGTTTCTATAACAGCGCCCTTTAATGCAAAGAGCTTTGAAATCAAGAGACTTCCTGTTTCTTCTTCTGCAACCTCGCACGCGTGCAGAACATTCACAGACTCACAGTTTGTGTTTAGCATAGCATGTTTAGCATTACAGTCACAGTAGCAACAGTGTGTTACATGAGAGGACACGTGAGTTTCATTCCCGTCTGTATGGTATGTGGAATTATGACATATTTATAGGCTGTATATTTGTAGGCTGTATATTTATAGGCTGTATATTTATAGGCTGTATATTTATAGCCGTCAGTCATTGATTGACTGCAAGTTTTAGAAACAGATTCCAATAATTAATTTATGTCTGACGATTGCATGCATGTTTTTTTCTTTTTCTTGAAGTAACTCCTCGTCCTGTGTGTTTCAGGCCAGTGGAAGCAGTGTTGTGATCACCTCATGAAGATTGAGATGCCCGTATCCAGGAAAGCCACGACAGCGAGGCAGGGGTCGCTTTATCATGAAATAGGTAGGAGACGAGTAGGTAGGAGACGAGTAGGTAGGAGACGAGTAGGTAGGAGACGAGTAGTTAGGAGACGAGTAGAGGCCTTATAGGCGGGTTCTGCTGGTTTAGCATTAGCCGCATCCTGAAATGTTAGCTTAGCAAACCAGCCAGATCTGACCACAGTGTTTCTTAAAATAGTTCCAGGAGTGGAAGTGTACTTCTTAAAGAAAGAACTCCAGTGTGTCCTGTGTGAATGAGTCAGAGACGAGCTGATGTGAGGATGCAGCAGGACGGTGAGAGGTCGCTGACATTTCCTCTCTGCGATCAGTGCACAACCAATGGAGTGTTTGCACGAGAGCTTCGTGCACGTACTGTTCTCCAGAACGTTCTTCTCTGCTCTTTTGTTGATGCAGTTGAATCTGTCAAACTAACAGCAGACTGTGTTGCTTCATCAGTACAGATCCCTTCCTGTACTTATTAAAAAAACAACCAACAGACTGAAACACAAACATTTTTTAAAGAGAATTTGTTGCTGGCCTTTTTATCTGCACGAGAGAGAGAGAGAGAGAGAGCGGCTGCTTTTTGACACTTCAGGGTTAGCTTCACTCTTTAGCCACAAAGCTTCTTCCTGTCTTTGGACAGACAGACACACAAACACGCACATTGCATCACAATATGTCTCAAACAAAAACAGAGCCTATGGCAGACTTGCACATCAGCAGGTGGATCAGAACGTCATGCTCTAATTGCATGTACACAACCGTCTCTCCGTGCCACACATTCTTACAATATACAGACAGGTCAAGACTTATGCCTCCTCCCATTCGCTTTGTGTGTGTCTGTAAAAAGTCAGAGTGACGCTGAGCGGAGAGTCGTCCGACCGGTTTGTGTAAATACCAAGATGTTAAAGAGATATATAATGCAGCTGACGTGAAGAGGAGCATTATCTCCAACACCTGCTGACAAAAACATCAGCCATGCTCATCCAAAGGAGTACACATGAGCTCTATAGATGCAACCAAGGGTATCAAAAAAAAAGTGTCAGCGCCTGTCGTGTGAATAACACGATGTTCAAAAGAGCGTTCCAATCCTCCAGACGGTCTGCATGAACAAAAACCTCTCTGGAGGAAGAAGGCTCGCTAAAACAACAACGTGTCTGTGAATTCCCCCTCTGTCAATCATCTATCAGCTCGCCGGATTATTTCGTCCAGTATCGGGACGGTATCTGAAATATTTCTTCCCAGCAGATAATTAAAGCGACTCTCTTCTTCTTGTTTCTCGTCTGTTTGTTTTTTTTTCAGTCACGCCGTCCTCGCCCAGAGAGGGTCTGCAGGTTCCGGATTTATCCGCCGAGATCCGCACCTTGCTCCACTCCTACTACAAGGAAAGGTTTGTGTTCCTCCCGTTTGACCTTTGACCTTCCTCCGCAGGGTTTTGACAGCACATGAAATAGACAGGAAGGAAAAACAAGACAGTTGAATTATCAGTAGCAGTCGCGGTAGTTAAATTCAGAAATCATCTTTTTGTTGAGCAGTTTTACACATAGCGTTGATGCAAGTATGAATGCTAATCCCTTCCAACTGGTAGAGCCCACGGGCGGTAATTTCTCGTGAGGCTGTCAGCAACGTAATCGTTGGGATGTCGGCGAGCTAGTTCAGGCAGGCAGGTGAAGATTTCACACTTGACATGTGTCACTCTCAGCAATCACCTGACAATATATCCTCCCAAAAAATCTTCATTCTAATAAAGCTGCAAGATTCTCTCTCTCTCTCTCTTACTTTGCTGTATTATTTTCCAGCGCTAGCAACACCCTCGCTTTCACCTCCAGGCTCCGACTCTGAGGTTTCATGATCTAATCTCGTCACCTCTCAAGATCCTATCTGTGTGGAGCGATGAGGTCGGACTGTTTCAAGTATTATTAATGCACTTCGTCCGATCATGAGACTTTTTGGAGAGTGATGTTCGGCGTCTGCCAAAGACAAATTGCTTCAGCATACTTCTTCTTGTAAACAAAGGAGAAGAATTTTAAAGAGGCAGCCTATTTGATATCATCTCCGTTTTGCAGAAAGTGGGATTTTAAAGCAAGCTTTCATCGACGTCGATACCCAGATACTGTACTGCATGTACAAGATCGCAGCTCGGTCTAATTTATTAACAGGTTCAATTCAATTCAGTGGATTAGAAATTTACATTAAAAGTAAGTAAAGTGCACCGTCAATGAAATAAAGACCCTGACACCCTCTCGTCCCCTGAAAACGATCCGAATAAATAGAAGAAATAAATAAAGACGTTCATAAAAACATTCAATAAATAAAAGCACCAATCCCTTTCAAATAAACCTGCATTTAAAATCTTAAATTACTTTGCAATCAAGAATTAGCATCAAAACGTCGAACAGCGTCGCCTGCAGACAGACGGAAAAAATGCAGTTTAACACGGAAGAATATAATTTATGAAGCGATGAATGGAACGGGTCCTAGAACTGGACCTTGAGGAACTCCCTTGGTTCTACGTAGACCAGAATTTACAGACTTTATTTAAACACACTGGAACTTTTCAGAGAGGTATTTTCAGCCAGCGTTTAAAAACGTTCACCTGCGGTGTAAAAGCTCCCGTGAGCAGTCAGAAGACGAGAAAAGGTCAAGTACATTTAGCATGTACTCATAAGGCTGAAGAGGATTCCTTGTGTCCTGGAGTATTAAATACACAACCCTGTAATAATTCTCACCTGCGGCTGAAGATTTTATTTTAGATTGTTGACATCTTTAGCGCTTAAAACCTCAAACGACACACTGTGTGTGTGTGTGTGTGTGTGTGTGTGTAAAAGAAAACAATGATCAAATAGGCTACTGTCCACATGGGTGTGTAGGATCTCTTTCCTCGGAGATGTTGAATACACAATCTTCTCATAACACTCACCATGCAGCACAAAGTACGCTTGTTGTGACAGTCCAGCAGGACTTCAGCACGCGGCTGACTCGGAGGGCTGAAAATGAACCAAAAAATGTCTCTTTACATGTGACCCTCCTGCATGAACAAAAAACGTCTGGAAAAAAAACAAACAAATTCCTAGCAGCATTCTTGTTTATTTTACACATCTTTCTGTCAGCCTTCAGTGTATGAGTGAATTTCAGATTGAGTAAGTCCTATTTAAAAGTGTTTATTCAAGTTGAAACGTGTGTTGTTTTTCTCTTGTTAATCAGGCATGTCATTATTTATAAATTGCAATAACAAATCACAGTTGAATTTCTTGTTTGGTCTGTTCAGAACTTCCATTTTAAAAAAAGAACAACAACAAATACAGAAGGGTACAAGCTGTTCGCTAACGCTGCTCCTCAACTGACCGTGACGAATAACATCGCAGCTTAGCACAACAAATATCACATGATCACATAATCTCCCCCCTTACATTCGTCAAACACACGATGTTTTACGTGTGTGAGGTGCAAACACTGGATGTTACAAGTTGAAGTCGACACACACAATGTGAGCGGTTGTCTCGTGTGCGACACGTATTGTTCAGAGGATTCATGGAGTGTGCAGAGAGAGAGGCCCAGACAGAAAACAGGTTTGATAAATATGTGAGACTATAGGCGCAGTGTATAATGCTGTCATTGTGTGACTCTGAATGCTCTGTGTGTGTGTGTGTGTGTGTGTGTGTGTGTGTGTGTGTGTGTGTGTGTGTGTGTGTGTGTGTGTGTGTGAATCATCCTGTTTCCAGCGTTCTGGTTATGAGACCTTTCGATGTTTGGGGTTAGAGTTTGTATAACCATGCTGTATGATGTAACGTAGTAAAAATGTGTCGTCGATTTATTTTCTGCATTCAGAGATAAATTAATCAATTCATTAGCCATGTTAATTTCTTGAGTGTTTTTAAAAAAAAAAGTATGTTTTATGTTCGAGACAGAACGGTGGCTAGTTCGAAACCCGAGCGAGGAATGACGTGCAGGAAAGGAGCCACAGGTTGGATGTGAGAAGAGCAGAGAAAGATGGACGGTTTAAAAAGTGAAAGAATAACATTTCAAACATGAGATTCTTTGGGATTCATTGAGTCCATATTTAGGATTACATTCAGATCTCTGCCAGGGGGATCAAAGGTCACCTGCGTGGGTACGCTAACGGCTAACTGCTAACTGCCATTCATTGACTGATTGAGCTGGTTTTTAATAACAGGGCTTCAGTGTGACTAATACAACTCAAACACTGGCTCACTACGCAAACGATCACATGTGTCTTTGTTGTAAACAACTACGCCACAGACGTCAAATAAAAATAAAAAAAAGCAGAGTGGTCAGCCACACCTACGAGTAAGGCGTTATATTATGAAACAAAGTGGAGTACGTCTGACTGTCTGCAGGACGAGATGAAAACAAAGAGAGAGAAGTTCCAACAACCAAATCTTGGTTTTGTATTGATTTGGTAAAAATCCAACTTTGACTTTGGTGCAAAGTGAGAATTGATTCATGTAGTTATTCAAAGTCGGTCCACTTAGCTGAACTGTTGTGTAGACGTTTGATTCATGAACCAACATCACAAATAAAACCAAAAACAAAACAAACCGTGTCCTGCCTCGAGGTGAAAGGATTCTCACATCCTTTTCAGAATGATTTGGCAAAAAAAAAAAAACGTTCTTCTTAGACTTCCTGTAAATACAGGCGTTGTATCCTCATACCAACAGATGCCAAGATTTAAAAAAAAAAAAAGAAGAATGTATTTTGGCAGCCTCACAGACGAGGCTGTGGTTGAAATGGAGACGAGCCTGAGCAGCATCAACTGCCAGGAAGGTGTGATCGCTTCCTCGTCTGCAGCCGGCTGGATTCGTTTCTCACTCTATTTATATGTTGATAAATCTGTGTCGCAGGTAGCTCTCCATCAACACGTGAGCTATGGGAACTGATAGCGTAAAGCTCGGGTTGTTCTTATGTTTCTCTGTGTTTGTTTTTACAGTTATTGATGACCCTGCCTCTGACGCACTGAAGGGAAGGGAGACGGGCCTTACTCGTGTGGCGGCCACGCTCGGTCAAAGAAGCGCACGAGGAAACGATAAACGGAGCGATTTCACAAACTGCAGAGGACTCATCTTTTTTTCTTGTACCGAGTTGTTTCGGTTGTATAAACCTCAGAATCTTAAAGTCCACGTCAGCTGCTCATGGGTGGAATAAAAACACACACACACACACCAGGTCACACCATACTAGTTATTGGATCTTCTTCTGGTTGACCTTGTTAAAATAATAGCGAGCAGCATTCTGGTTGCTTCGTCTTGTTTTCCTTCCATGCATTCGTGCGGTCCGAGCCCGAGGAGCGTTCACAGACCACCTCGGCCAATGAGGGGTCGAACGAGGTGCAAACACACAGGAGACAATCGACCCCCCCCCCCCCCCCCCCCGCCGCATCATCGAGATGTCAAGAAGTAAACCTTTCAACAAAACGCACGTCACATGGGGTCAGACCGACGAGGGAGGCTCTTCTCTCCGACGTATTCCAACAGAGAGAAAAAGAAGCAGCTGCAGCAGAACAAAACAAGGACCAGTAAAAGCAGCATGTTTACTTTCAGTCTGACCTGCACAATAAATAAAAACCACTGGACCACGCTACATGATCTTTTTACATTTCAAACTGCTAAACGTTTCCAACATTTCTCACGTGAATTTTACTTTCCTCGAGCCGGCGTTTCACGCGTCGTACTGTAACCTCAACCTTTGAAGAGCATAAATTCTAATTCAGCTCTGCAGGATGATATTAGCAACTGGCAGCATCATAAAAGTAAAAGGCCTGAGGGCCGATTCTTCAACCTGAATGAGGTCGAATCTTTTTAATTAACCGTGGAGCGAAAATGCTTCTGTGAAAGTGTTCAAACAAACAAACAAACTTCCTGAAAAATTTTTTCAAAACTGCAGAAATGTGCTTCACGCAGATCAACACTTGAGCTTAACAACACAGGACAGCAGAGGCGTTTTCCACAAAGTCAACAGCTAATTCCATGATGTGTCTTCTTTTAATGGATGCAACGCCTTTTTTATATAAGCGTCATGTTCTGGACATATGTTTTTTACAAGGCTGTTGTTCGTCTTAAGGAGCAATTTGCACCCAATTATCTGTGTCTAAAGCAACAAAAGTGGGAGTGTCGTTTCTATTTTCACCTCGTAGTCACACCTAGAAATTCCAGGCATCACATATTGAATGTAAGAATTATCACAGCATTATTATAATAACATAATAATAGGATGCACATGTTTGCCTCCAGCACGGAAGAACAACAGCAAAAGGTGACGAAGCAACTTTCGAGGCTTCTTCTTCTGTGGTTTGTTAAACTGAATGTAAATACAAAGAAGACTATCTGTACACTAAAGTAAATACTTAGTCTGTGAAGGGTTTGAATCCCACCTGTGGCTCTTTTTTAAAAAAAGAAAAAGCTGCCAGTGTCATACCAAACCCTGTGTTTGTAACACTCGGCTTATAGGTACTGTGTGTTCAGAGATAAATAATAACTTTCTTTATTATAGCACCTTTAAAAAACAACTGTTTACAAGGTGCTTTACATGAAAACAAATACGTCAGCATGTTAGAGAGGAACAGAGGTAAACGGAGGGACCAGACTGAAAATAAAAGGCTCAAATAAAAGAACTGAAAATCATGAGTCAGACAGTTAAAAGGAGTAGGAATTATAAAATAGTAAGAGCAGTGAAGTAAATGCAGGAAGGGGGAAATTAAAAGGTTAAAAACATATAAGAGGAGGTAGATTTCAAAAAAAAAAAAAATCAATAAAATGAATGAGGAAACGGAGCGATCACGTCAAAGCAAGTCTATAAAAATGAGTTTTAACAAGTGATTTAAAAGGTGCCACTGACTCCGCCCACTTTTATGTCCCCAGGCAGGTCGTTCCAAAGTCGAGGGACGCTCATCGCAAAGGCTCCGCCCTCTTTAGATTTGAGCCTCGACTTTGGAAGCTGCTTGAGGTTGATAGAGGGTTAAAATGTCTCAAATCGTCACTTTTTTTTTTTTTTTTTTGCTTAAATCAACTCCTTATGATGCAGGCCACCTCTGGTGCCTATAGCCTCGGTTAAACAGGTCATGTGATATACACCTTTAATATAATGGCGGTTTGATTCTGCCAAAGTCAAAAGACAATGCAGGCAAAATAAAACAGAAAAAAGTTTCTTTTTCTCACGTTACATAAATCACAAACATTGATAACATCAATAATGATCCGTTGAGTAAAATAATTTAAAAATATCATATATTCAACATCTGGCTCAGTTTTTTGTGTTTCCTGAAAAACTTGAAAAAACGACTGAGGCGATTATTTTTAACAAGGTGACGAAATGTAAGTTTGGGCCAAGGCCAAGGCGGGCTTTAAAAGTAATCAGTAAGATCTTTAAAATCAATTCTAGAAGTGACAGGCTGCCAGTGGAGAGAAGCGAAGACACGGGTGATATAGGAGCAACGTTGGTTTCTGTGACTACAATCACGTAGACATTCCTGCAATAACTGCCACACCTGCTCTTTGTCATATCAACGTGAGTGCAACGTGTACTTTGTGTCCCCGCAGATAACATCAACACATTTTTAGTCAATGTAAAATAAGTCCAGAAACTTCTTTATGTTTGACTTGAGTTTATTTACATTAAGTATTAAAAAAAAGCACAATACAAAAAGACGTCTGTACAGAGAATCAAGCTTAAATAAACATTTGTTACTGACATGAATAATTATTTAGCAAATAATTTTACATATTTACAGACATACTCAGATCAGGGCTTCAGTATAATATTCTATATTTTATATTTTGTAAATTAAAACATTATATTCTATTTCACTGGATCTATGTGTGTATTACTAAATTGAGTGTTTATTGTTATTGCAGAACATGAAAAATAAAAATCTCGAATCTTGAAATAAAGCATATAAAAGTGCGGTGTTGGACTGCAGCTGTCATAAACAGAAAACATTGTTCAGGGATACAAAACTCAGATACAAAAAAAAAAAAAAAATCAACATAATAAGTTTAAAGCTCATGTGAGTACATTTAAAGTGGTTATGAAACAGACTGAAATAAATAATGATGTCATTTAATGACCTAAAAAAAACAAACACGATCATCTGCGATGCAATTAATCATTGCTATGTAAAGTTCTTAAAGCTTATGATTGCTGCTGCAGGTTTCAGGCTCAGACAGAGTGAAGAACAGGACGCTGCAGAAACGCTTTTAAACTGCAAAGATTCTCGCTGAGTGATAACGTTCGACTGCTAAAAGCAGGAGAAGATCTTTGATTGAAAACTTCTGCATTGAATCCACGGCGAGTGAAACTGAGCGTATAATGTCGGGTGGATGAAGGGACAGTTAAGGAGCAGCTGTTGATTATACTCCAGTTGTTGCAGTCTTCTAAAATGGTGCTGCAGGAAGAGTTGTAAATGCTGGAATGGCGCTCGCCAATGCATCAATCAGGAGGCTGTTTTGAAGCTGAGTTACATTTCTGAGGAAGTATGCTAGCTGCTGAGTAGGTAAAAGGTTAAGTGTAACTACAGCGTATGCATCTTAAAGTTCCTTTTCTCGCCAAAACCTAACCTAAGGGCAGAGTCCTGATACTTTGAGATCCACCTCAAATGTGAAAAACAATCCTACATTATATCTTTGATAACTATCCAGGCAGCTTTGACGGCACAACATGCTCTCTGTAAACAAATATCAGCAGCAGCAGCATGTGCAAAGGAGCGGTATGTCCGATTGAGTTTCAGCAGATGTTTGCAGCTTGCAGGACAACGTTCCATATGCGAAGACTTGGGTTCGGTATCACTTGTGTAAATAACTGCAGGCTACTTCACAAGCCTCTGCACAGTGGTTGTTACCTTCAGTTTGTTCAGAGACTGACAGCTCTGTTCCACACTGATGTCATTCCTTGTAGAAAGGGGTTGCAGAGTGGCAGTAATCTGAAGGAGTCTTTGCTACGAGCTTGAGATGATCTTCTTCAGCTTCCTCACCTCCTCAGGGGTGAGCTGCAGGAGAGGAGCCGAGCTGGAGCCGAGCATGAGAAACGCAGAGGAGCTCACCTCCGGCTTCTCCTTTTCCACCAGGACTACGTCGTCGTCGTCGTCGTAGGATTTAGTGACGTCTTGCCGATAGTCTGTTTTCATGTGGACGGGGGCAGCTTGGGTGTCTCTGGCGAAGACTTCCCTGCAGTTTGGGGATTTGGAGTTGTATGCCTTCTGGAAGTCCTGCTGATCCATCGGACAGATGCTGCCCTGGCTGGCTGGATTTCTCAGAATGCCACCTGGAGGCAGATGCCTGTAGCTGGTGCTGAAGGGGTTTTGACTGGTATAAAGGGGAGGACTGGTTGTCTTGATGGTTGGTACTGGGGGGCTTGGCAAGTGCCTCTTCCTCAGCCTTAGATCCTCTGGTCCCGGGCTCTGGTGTTGTTGAGGAATAGGAAGGTTTTTTTGCGGGACATCTGTGTCAAAACGACGGCCTTGATCCTCCGCGGAAGGAAGAGTCGAAAGCTTCTTCTGTCCTTGCATCGTGGCCGTTGACCCGTACAACCTGAGCCAATCGTGTAGCAAAGACAGCGGTATCTGAAGCTCCATTCTGCCCCCATTGGGCAGCATTTGGCTTAGATTGAGGCCTCTTGCGTCTGGATTCCTTTCTGCTTCATCTCTGGGTCGGATTTTAAAGTCTGTTTTTGGCGAGCTGGCTTTTGGCGCCAGGGTGGCGGCGTCTTCGCCTCTCATAGGCGTCTGAACGTATCTGGGGCTGCTTGAGGGTCGTACGGGTTGAACATCGACGACGTATGCTTCCCTGTCTTTCGACGTATATGAATACTGGTCGTCTTCTTTTCCAGCCTCGGCCTCTTGTGAAGCGTCAGAGCCTTCGTTTCTGACCTGCGGACTTTGAGGAGCGTACAGCGTGGACGGTTGGTTCAGAAACTTCGGGTTCTTGTTTGACGAAGGCGGGGCGAAGGAAGAGACGGGGTTGCTGAGGGTCGTTTCTCGCGGGGCTTTAACGCTGAGGTTCAGGGGCTCGGCCAACCCGGATGAGGTCTTGTATTGTTCTGCGAGGGAGCGCAGATGCTCCAGCGGCTCCTTCGCTCTCTCTGTTGGGTTCGGACAAGTCGGATGGAAAGCGAACCAGGGCTGGGGGGCGGGGGGTGCATGTGATGTCATCACAGGAGAGGAAATGGGGACGTGGGGGGCTTGAAGCGTGTGACTTGGGTGGTAGTACGGAGGGTAGTGGAGCGGCAGGGAGAAGACCCTCCCACGCGGGTCTGACTCGATGTTGTGTGTGTTCTGTTAGAAAGACAAGCGGACTGTTAGAGATCATAAGAATGTAAAACGTCCCGATGAGAAGAATCCACTTCAGATGGTACCGACCTGCTGCAGGGGCGTTTGCACCTGTCTGCGTTTCGCCGGTCTCGGCCCGTCGCCGTCTTCTTTGCAGAAACTGGCAAAGGGGAAAGGCTTTGGCTGATGTTGAGGCAACAAACTTATGGGTATGCCTCTCTTGTTGCTTTCATACGGCAGTAGCAGCCTGTAAGAATAACACATTGATCGGATTAGTTAAGAAAACATACCGCGCGGCTTTTAAGAGAAATTCCAGCGGCGGTCTTTAACTCACTTCTCGTAGTGTCGGCGCGTGCAGGTGGCTGCGCTCGTGCTCCGAGGGTTTCCTCCGAGCATGTTGTACACTTGTTTCCACATTTGCTGTGCAGTCACCTGGAAGAGAGAGCAGAGTGACATTATTACTTATCCAGGTTTAATGGGATTTGGCTGAACTCCTGCATCAAACCACATCACAAGGAGCAGTAGCCGACTTTGCAAACAGACGTTTCAGAATAAGAGCGTCGTCGCAGGAACTCTATCCGATCAAGATTTAGTGTTTAATTTCTCTTAAAAAAATATGCAACCACACTTAATATAGGCCACATTCAGCCAACAAGTCCAGATATACAACTTATTTTAAGGAGATTAGATAGATACTTTATTGATCCCGAGGGAAATTCAAGGGTGAGTGAAAAGCAGGCCATGTTTCTGAAAATTAGGTTTTTTCGCTTAATTCAAGAAATGAAACAAAAAGACTCGCTAAGACTTCGGTGTACCTGCTAAGATAAGATAAGATAATCTTTTATTGATACCCAGAAATTGGTTCGGGTTGCAGCAGTAAAAGACAAGCAGAAGAGCGTGTGAGCACAAATAAAACAAGAATATAGAGGAATAAAATAAAGATAATTTTACGTTTACTTAGAAAATATCAATTAAACTAAAGATGAAAAACTATTCTGGACATTGAGACATATTTTGGATCAGTTTCCACCGAGCAGTCTGGTTTGGTTCAGTACAGTAGACCCTGTTCTGGTTTGTGTTTCTGATCTATGTAATAGTGTGACATCATTAGAGCCCAACACAGTGAAGCCCGCTGTTAATTTCAACGAAGAAGAAGAAGAAGAAGAAGAAGAAGAAGAGGGACACAGTCAACAAAGGGACCCTTTAGCGCCAGATCGCTAACCTTAGCACCTCAACAGAAGGGTAATGAAAAATCAGGACGGTACGGATCCTTTATTTTGGAACCATTTACAACTTCTGATGGTGGAAACGTCATAAAGTGAGTAACATACAGAACCAAAGTAAACCAAACTGGACCGGACTGCTTGTTGGCAACTACACAGTTTAGCATGAGCGCTACATATAAACCATAATACTCTTACAAAATGAAATACACTTTGTTTTTTAAATAGATCAGAAACACAAATACAATTCACAGTGATGATGGTTGTAACTCTGAAAACAAAGGTTTACCTGGTGGTAGCCGCCCATGTCTCGGACAGTTTTGTACATCACGTACAGATCAACTGAAAAAAAAAAAAAAAAAGGAACATCATCAGATTCAGTTTATTATCAGGACGTTGTAATCTTTGATTTGACTTTTGATCATTGGAGTCTGACACAAATTTCCCCAATGAGGCAATAAAGTGTATCGTAGCGTTTCAATAAAATGTAACTTCAAGCTGTTTGTTTTGTTAAAAGAGTCCATTACTACAGAAGCCCTAAAGGGACATTTACTCAAACCAATTATTTGCCTTCCTTTTCCAGTGACACCAACTAAATTCCAGTTTCTTATCTCGTTATCTCAGGATAACAAAGCTGGTTTTTCCTTTCATAACATTTCAAAGGTCACAAAGAAACTTTCTTCTTATGGTGGTAAAACTCGGGTCACTTGGTAATTAAATGTGTGAAGGGCTTCTGTATGACCTTGATCGATTTGCAAATCTCACATTTAAGGAGCTTCAACGACAAAATATTACCAAAGAGAGCCAGTCAGTCATTACACAGTTTGCATGTTTTGTCCTTTTCTTGGATAATAGGGGAGAAAATAATCAGTTCCACATACTCTGTTCTACAATTTGACCGTATTAATAATCGATTTAAAGTTTGTGAATCTAAGAAATGGCAGCTTTACAGGCAGGTAAGGAAAAACCACAGAGGCTTGTTTTCTTACGTTAAATATGTAAAATGTATTTTATGACAGCTCGCTGAAAGTGCTCATTAAATGGTAATAAAAAGAATAATATTCAAAAGTACTTTGTTTGAAGCCCAGATTGGGGATTCTCTCGATGGGAGTATCTCTCTTCTTCATGAACACGTAGAGATCTTTGAGGAATTCTCGCTCTGTGATCTCCTCCGCCGGGTCTTTGCTCCTCTCCTCTTGGATCTCTTTCTGTCCCGTCTCCATGTTTGCCTGCCAACACAAGGAAAGGAAGAAAAAAAAGACGATTTTTTAATTTTTTTTATTTCTCATGTTCAATCGATTTTGATTTTAAAACAACCAACGGATCTTATCTTGACTGTAAACGAAGAAAATGACCAAACACACTCACCAAAGGTGTAACACTCAAAAACGGCTTCATCACCACATTGTCAGAAAAATAGAATAATACTCAGAATCTAGACGTCTGTGTCATAAATATTTTCCTTTTTTTTTAGCATTATCAGATAAATGTTGTCACTTTCACTCGTTTTAAACGTCTAATGTTTCTGATTTTCATTGGTTCCTCTTTTTACATCGTTTGGTGGAATTCTTAATAAACGTAGACGAACAGCTCCTCACCTGTGTTTCCATTGCGAGAACAGGCATGGATCATATTACGATGAAAACGAGCAACAATTCTGCGCGTCCTCCACGCCGGTTGTTAAAAAGTCTTGAAATCACTGCAGCCAGTTAGGACTGTCCCTCTGTGCCAGCAACACACCTGTGAGCCAAGTATCTGTGTGACAGTGTGGGTAACTGACAGCACAGGTGTTTACTCCTATAACGTCTTCCTGCAGAGATTTCCACTGTCAGACAGGTTGAACCTGATCTTGAGCATGAGCCCGAATACAGCTCACAGAAATAACGAAGAGAACAAAGGAAATAACGAGGGATAAAACAAAATTTAAATTGAAGATCTGGTTGGGTCATTTTGACCTGGCGCTGAGGTCAAAATGACCCAGAAATAAAAGCTTTGAATTTTAGCTTTTAAGGCCTCAGCTTGTTAAAGTCTTTCAAAATTTAGGAAATTGTGTTTTTGTTTCCTGGGGTGAAATTGACCCCGAACACAATACATGTTACAATTCTTGACAACAGAAATAGTTTTCCATTCTGAATGTAAATATGTACTTAGAAATAATATAAAGACAGTAAAACAACAAAAAATACAAATATCTTTTAAATCGTCGGTTGATCAATGAGGATTTGTGGAGATCTGCATATTTCAAAGTTGCATAACCGGTTACGCATAAACTTGGGTTAGAACTTTAAAAAAAGACACAGGGTTAGTTTCGTGTCTTTATTATACATTCAAAGAAAAGCCTTTCACTGTGTGATGATGAAATCGTTTCCAGATTGACCTTGAATCCACCTTGCAGTCATGAACGTCTCCCTGCAGCTTCAACAAATTCAAGACATGCAGAACAGTTTGTTTGTGATGACAAGTGTTTGGCTTGCTGAGCCGGTCGGCGTTAAAACGGTGTCATACGGCGTCTCTGTTAGCCAAAGTTTAAGGAAAGTGACGGCATGGCATCACTCCTGACAATCATGGAATCATTTCTGATTCATGACCAATACAAACTTCAGATGAATTAAACACACACTCTGTGATTGGCAATCAAACAGTCATTGGCACAACTAAAATGATTGAACCAAAGAGCCCTGCAGACGGCCGTGGACACTGCCGAACACATCATTGATTCTCCACTCTCGTCCATGGAAGGCATTGAAGGATAAAAGTTGCTATTTAACAATTTTCCTATGTTGTTAATAGAAATCTGACTCCTCTAAATTATTACCTTGAATATCTCTGCGCATTCTTTTGATGGGATGAGAGGAATGACTGGAGGCGTCTCGTTCAGGTTAACACAGTTTATTAACCCGATGAATCAAAGTTACAGAGTCTCTGGGTTCAACACTACGTGTCCCTGACGACAGACAGATACCTGGTCAGTTCATGAAGTCTGAGCCCCTGAACCCTTTTATACATTAGACAGAGATTATCTAACCAAATTATGCATTTGAGAATGTGCGGTTTCCTTCCTCCGATTGGGCAGCTTTCCAAATGATGCGCCTCCTGATGTTTGGTTCCGCTTCTCTCATTGGTGCATCAAACTCCTGAATCCTTTGTCCAATCTGAAGGGGAAGACACTTCCTGCCTGTTTCTTATCACAACCTGACATCTCGTCTAGTAACTAATTCTTTTTAAGGAGAAGACCATTTAGGTAATTAAGAATTAAGGCTCACTCAACCTATATAAAGTGGGTGATTGATTAACTGTTCAGGGCCTTAAACTAAATGTTTGATTTGGTGAGTGATTCAGTTTAAAGGGCCACATCAAACACATGTTGGAATGTGCACTCACTTCTGCAAGCCCTCTTCACAGAACACCTTTAACCTCTGAACTAAAATCTCAAACAATTAGATTAAAACATGATATAATAATTGGTATAATATAAATGTGAGCAACAATCATTCATACGATGGATATCTAATCATTCCTTTGTATTTGGTGATCAAACCTTTATTCAACAATACATTATTGCAGTAAACAGAGTATAAGCAGAAAGAGGCCATGCAGTGTGATCAGGACTGTTTGCCCTCCTTCTTCCTGGGAGGTGCTTCAGGACTCTTCGCTCCAGCGTTTTCTACTCTGCGGTCCCTCTTGCTGAACTCCCTCTCCCAGCTCCTCCTGGGGGATTCCACGACTTGCGTTTCCCAGGCGAGATGGGAAGTAAAAATCAAACTCGAGCGAGCTCTGTGGTCTAATTATGGCTAACACGTCTTTGTATTTAAAATCCCCCCCGTCCTCTCGAAGAACTGCAGGATTTTTCACTCCCTCGTTGGCTTCATTTTTCCAGACTGGAGGTTGCCGCTTGATATTTATATTCACAGCATGACGACAGGGAGACACTGAGGAGGCTCATCCACGGAAAAGCTTCAAGGGACGAAATAGCAAGCGATTAATCAGGATTAAAAAAAAAAAGGAAATGATTCTTTCAGACTTTAACTAATTGTTAATTAGTGAATGCTGACAGCTGTAATGTATCCACCCACGTTCCTATGTGAACGGCAGCTCTTAACTTGTAAGTGTAAATTTGCATCCATTAGGCTTTGCTATGTGCACGTGTACATCTTGGCGTGAACGTCATGTGTACTACGTTTTATTACATAGAACAACAAGTCGAATCATCCTTCTGTTTTTAGCCTGAACGCCTTTCCACACCTGCAGCAGGAGAACTGGTTGTTTCATTTAAACGTGTTATTAAGGGATTACGTGACCAGAATTTATTGTCCTGATGTCTTTCTTTTAGAGACACTTTGCATATGCGTTCCTCTTTGGGTGTGAGATTTTTTTTAATTATTTTTTTTAACAATAGATCAAATTAATTCAAGCTTCACTACTTTACTGAACAAAACAAATGACATTCTGGATCGGTGACGGTGTGCTGTCTTCATGTTTGGACTCAGACCTGCCCATTAGTGAAGGAGCGGTTTGTAGGTTTTATGACCCTTTGTCTTTATTTATATCCAATAGAAACACACCCCAGTCTCTAAATGGTATATACGCACTCGCTAGGGCGAACTCCTCAATTATTGCTGTGACTGTTTCAGAAAGTATTTGCGGGGAGTGATTATGACTTCTTCCAAGTCGGTGGTCTCGAATTTAAATTTATTTTCGTTCATGCTCCCCACGTAGGTAATTACTTCTCATTTTTTATTTTATTTAAGTGCATGTTATTTTATCCTTGTGTGTTTTTGTGTTTTCACACTAATACACCAAGACAAATTCCTTGTATATGTAAATGTACTTTGGCAATAAAAAACAATTCTGATTCTGATTCTTGTCTTTGGAGTTTCAGTCACTACCTTCTTTTTCTTGGATCAGATTTTTCTCAGTTAAATCAGGGCCATTTCCCTCCTTCATTTTAAGTCATGGTGGACATAGGCGTGTTGGTTAAAGTGCTCAGTGTTTGACCTCGGCTGGTTCTCTTTGACTCATATTGTCGCCCTCGTGTTTTTTTTCCGGTGTCGGTCAGCATGGGTTCACTCGGTGAGAGGAAGCACTCTGATTGGCTCTTGGGAGGTTTCATTCATCTCCTGCTCTCGACACAGATTCAGGAAATCCTCTTGAGCCTGCCGCCGTCGTCTCCACGCTTTCTCCCCCCTAAAAGACCCAGGGCTGACGACGCCGTCGCCATGTTCATCTTTTTATCGGACATTAATCTCGATTTGTAGGCGACCTGTAATACGAGAGGGGCGTGACAGCGGCGTGAAGAAGGTCTTCTCGTATCATAACAACAGAATACCTCCACATGCGTAGAAAGTACGCGGTGGTTAGCCGTCGGCTGTCGTCTTCGCGTTGTGTTCAAAGTGCAACTTTTTGGCCAACACGTGAGGCACCAAGGCCCCGCCCCCCCAGATCAAAACTCAAGATCGACCTTTTTAGCTCTTTAATTTGATTAATTTGCCTTATTTTCCACCTTGAGTTTTGACCTTTTAACCTCCTGTGTTCCCTCGTTCATTGTATAAAAAGTGCTATACTAATAAAGTTTAATTGATTGATTGTACGGCCACATCAGATCAGGTCTTTGGGCGTTATCAGGGTGTGGCACTGCCCTTATCAACACAGGCACGTTATGTAACAGTGTGTTCATTGTGTAAAACTCACATCAGGAAGAATGTGAAGGGGAAAAAAAGCCCTGACCTGAATATTACACAAATGATGAATGGCTGAAAGTCAAGTTAATCCTCTGAAGCTGCCTGTGATGTTGAATCATCCCGAGGTGATGAGGCGCTCTCGGTTATGTCTCGTCTGATTAAACGGCCGTGTGTGTTAGCTTTCGACTCGGGAGACAAAGCAGCCTGTGTTTGCACCGTGGAGGTGAAGAGGTCAGCCGGCGAAATAGATGAATGTTTTTGACCTAGAAAACAATAAAACGCCTTGTTGGTGCGGAGAACAAAGAAGAGGATGGCTGTTTATAATGATCCTAAAATAGAGCTGAAGGAAGTGTGATTGATTCCTCCAAAGCTACCGCTCACACAATGAACAGTGTTGAGTTTCTGCTGGGACCAAAATATTTGCGGTTTACAGGATTACTCCCGACAATGTTTAACCAAACAGACTGAAAGCAGCTTTAAGTGGGCTCTGCAGAGTGTACACACTCAGGGAGGGGCGGATCTCGTCTTCAATCACTGCATCTCACACATCAATCTGCAGCTTTGTCCAGGGTTCAGCCAAGGTGTCAAAACGCCACCGTGAATCTGTTTTTTAAATTTTATATTCTTTATTTATTAATAACTAAATTGTGGTTCACACTTTGTTATTTTAGAGAAATACACACAGGCCTTGATCTCACACACACACACACACACACACACACACACACACATGCACAAGGCTCCACACTGGAGGCACCATTGAGCTAGTGGGGGTTTGGTGCCTTGCTCAAAGGCACCTCTGCAGGGCTCTCCAGCTACCAGAACAAGTTTAATATTTTGGTCCGCATCGAGGCTTAAACCTGAACTGTGGCTACTCATAAAGGGCCAGTATTGTTTATGGGTTTTTTGCACTGTGTGGAGCTTATGATATCCAGTTGGGGGCGGCAATGCAACAACTATTTGATTTTGAAATACTTTACAAATCGCTTGAGGGAAATTTGGGTTTACATTCGGTTATCTTCAGAGACATGCTTCTCACACACATGGACCCGAATCACACACGTGCACAAACAGAAGCTGTGAACATGCATCAGAGGAGGCTGCTCCACACTGTGAAGCAGAAAGCACAACAGATCAATACTTTCCAGGGCCCTGACATCTCTGCAGCTAATGTACTGGAACAACTTCCACATTTTGGTCCGCATCGGGACTTGAACCAGCGTCTCTTCGGTTCTCAACCCAAGTCCCTACAGACTGAGCTACTTCTGCCCCAAAATGCAAACCGCCATTACACTCCAAGGAAGAAGTAGAAGACGAGACGTGGCCAGTGGGTAGTGTAGTCCAACAAACCACCAAGGACATTTCATTTTTGTAAAATTGTCTGTAGTTGTTGTCAGTTTGATATATTTTAAGGAGTGATTTGCATAGAGTGAAAGGAAGCTAATAAAGATCCATGATAATAATAAACAAACGAACCTCAGGTGACGTCTGTGTGGAGCTAGTTTTTATTTCCATGTTTTTATTTGTCATGTCAGACGATGATATCCTGCACCACACCCAGCTCAGTTAACCACAGTAAACAGAGCCAAACGTCTGACAGTCAAAGTCGAGTAAAACAATGTGACGATGGATTGGTGACTTATTACCACCCACCTAGCACTAGCATGGCAAGACGTCCTGTATAGAAATATGCAGAGCTTCCAGAACCATGACTCACTTGTTTATACCTTCAAAACCTGATCGAGGCTCCACGCTGAATTCTTGTGTTTTGGTATTTTTCAAGTTGCCAAAAAATACCTTCGTGAAGCATTTTGACAAATGAGCCAAAAATGTATAGCTCGAATGAATTTGATTAAACACCGATTAAGATTAAGCACAGCTTAGCTTAGCATAGCATAGCGCCAGGAAGCAAGCTGAGACCAAAGATAAACTATTTATTTTTGTGCTTTTGATGCAAGTTGGCAACTATTTGGAAAAGCAACATGGACGCCCCCTGAAGTAACTTTGTTGAGTTAATATGAGGCTTCAGTAATGTATTGCCTAGCATAGCATAGCATAGCATAGCACAGCATAGCATAGCACAGCATAGCATAGCATAGCACAGCAATTTTTGGATGAAAAGGGGTTTAAATTTTGCATGTGCAATCCTTAGGTGGAAAAAAAGTTGTGTTGTTTGACTTTATATTTAGTTTTCAGTTTATATTTTATTACATTTTTTTTTATTGAATTAGTCATTGTTACTGTTTGGTGTGGTTTGGCATTGTGCTGTGTTTTCTCTTACTTCTCGAGCAGAGGCTGCAGCTGTGTTCAGACTGCCTGCCAGCACAATCCTGTACAACACAGCAGCAACTTAAGATTTTACACATTTGATGTTGTGCATCAGTTGATAGTTTGACGTTGAAATGAACATGGAAATGTGTTCTCAGTAGCAGGCGGCCGCCCAGGGGAAAAAGCACAGCGTCATTTTGTACGGCAGCGGCGAGTGAGCAAGTTAAAAAATCTTAAACTCATGAAGCTCAGCCTGAAAAAGTTGAGGAGTTTTGTGGCAGAGTGAGAATGGCTTGCAGGTTGTCAGAATCGACCACAACCATGAATGTGAGTCAGAACATCTCCAGCAGTATTGATGGACAGATCACTTTTTTTCATAAAATGCCGCTCACTGCGTCGTTTCTGTGCTACAGCACCATCACATGTCACAGTACTGTGATGCACATCTTTGCACGCCGAGGCAGAGCAGTCAGTTAAGGTGAGCGATGTTTGCTGCCTCCTCTCTGGTCAGATAAATAAACGAGCGTGTCGTCTGAAGAAATCAGTTCACAACAATGTCGGTGATACAGGTGGTATTTGACTTCTTCTTCTTCTTCTTCTTCTTCTTGCGACACCGTTACAAAAAACTCACCAACGAAAGCCTCGGTAATCTGATGGTTGTTTCTGCTAATGCCTCAGACATCTCCGTCAGTCTGCAGCTCGTCGCTCCGCTGGGAAAACTTGTATTGGTATTCTGGAGGTATGAGAGGCTTAAGGTGTACTGACAGAAGAAGAAGTACCTGTAGTACTGGCACGATCATTATCTGATGAAACCTGACAACCAGGAAACATTTTAAAATACCTTTGTTTGAAATATGTGAGCAAGGCAGGGCGCGTTAATATAAAGCAAAAAACAACAACAACAACCTCATTCAGCTAAACGTATTATCAAAGCATGTTCAATGATAATCAGATTGTGTCTGTGCTGTGGGAGATTTTCACATCACCTCTGGAGTCTCTGCATGGGAAGCATCATGTAGGCGACGGATTTGTAGTTTTAACTGATTTAGTTTTTTCCTTTACAACTTTTACAGTCATGTATTGATTAGCCATTTGACCTCTGACCCCTGCCTCTTGAAGAGCACCTGATTCCTCGACATTTTGTTGACATAGTGCAGCACGCACTTCAACCTTTTCGTGCTTTACCGACACAAGGCAGCCCCGTTCTCATGCTTTATTTTTTGATGTTTGTATATAAGATAAGATAAGATAAGACATAACTTTATTGATCCCCAAAGGGAAAATTCAGGCGTCGCAGCAGCAGTAAAGCAGCAGTCTCTTCTGTCTTGAATTTCCCTCGGGATCAATAAAGTATCTATCTATCTATCTATCTATCTATCTATCTATCTATCTATCTATCTATCTATCTATCTTGTTGAATGTTCACTATACCTGCTTTAGGACTACGGATGAAAATTAGCTATCGTGCTAACTCCGGCATTTTTACAGTGCTGCTTTATGCTGACATGTTGATGAATGTGCATTGTCCTAATTCAAATAAATAAATAAATAAAAATAAATATGATAAAATAGTAACATAAATACAATTCCAAAAATAGTAGAACGGGATATATACAGAGGACTATACATAATGGGGTGAGCTCAACAGGGCAATGAAGAAAAGATGAAAGAGTAAATAAAAGACTTCCTGGTGTGAGGAACAAGAATCAAACAAAGTCAAAGTTAACTTCAGGACACAATCCTGTCTGAGAAATGCCTTTCTGTGGCTTATTTTCACACTCTAGAGGGATTTTTATTCTACACGTTGTTCCAGGAAGGAAGAACTGTTTTTATGAATGGAATGTGGTTTTGCAGCCTGTTTACACACGCGGGGAGATATGCAGCTGGTTTTATTGTTTTGGCTGAAATGAATTCCTCTAATGTTGTGTAAGGCTGAAACTCGGATATATATATTAAAAAAAATGCAATAACTTGTTGCATTACTAATTTGAAACTCTTACAGTATGATAATAAACATAGTTTCATAGTTTGATGGATGAATTCTTTGACATAGTTTCACGTTGGTCATAAATAAGTTAAGTTTCTCTCTCCTTCATTATGAGGTAAATTTATGCCTCATCCTGCAGCTACTGTTAAAATATTATGATAATTAATGCAATATATTGAACCACATTGTAAATTATGTATTGAAAAAAGCAATTATTGGCTCATCATTAAGTGAAACATACTTATTATTTAAAATAAAAATGTATTTACCATGCGTCTGTTTTTTTTTTTAATCACAAATTCTGCTGCCTGTCATATTTTTCTACACTAACATGCACATAGCATGAAGGTCGATGGAGACATGTGCGAGTGTAGTTATCCATCTCTGCACTTAAACAACATGAAGATGACGCAAGCTGCACGGCCAGTTATGGAGTCATTTGACCACATACTAAACATATACTTTAAAGGGTTGGGCACTTAAAAACTTGTTAGCTAGCTTGTGAGCTAGCTCCACCAATAGATGGTTAGAAGAGTTGCAATGCATTGTGGGGCACTTAAATAACAAATGTGAGCTCCTGTATCATACTCAAACAAAACAGCCAATCCAGTATGATCTTCTCGTTTACACAAACCTGCGTAGCCTATGAACCCTGAACACATTTAACCTTCTCAAAGTGACATTGTATTAATAGTAGTGTACCGCAGACTCTCACATAATGTCATGAGTAAACTATCCCAACTGTGTCATTGTTGTTTAACCTTTTATAGGGCACTCATTGAAATACTTTGACATTTAAAAATTGAACCTCAGAGTGTTATTGGGCGACATAACAGAACTTTTTTTCTGTTGAAAAAAAAAAAAATCAAAAAATGTTCATTTAATTTAATAATAATAATAATAATAATAAATGTTATTTGTAGCGCACCTTATATTTCAAAAAAAATCTCAAGGTGCTACAAGTGGGCCGACCATAAAACCATTAAAAGTACTACTAACTAACCATAATTTAGAAAAATAAACATTTTGACAAAGTTACCATATTTGGTTCAAAGGCCACAATAGCAGGATCAGTGACATCTCTTCTGATTGGCTGAGTGAGGATCACATGCTTCTCGACCTCTTGAATTTCCCTCGGGATCAATAAAGTATCTATCTATCTATCTATCTAATGAGGTGCAGAATGGTGGCCATATGTATTGTGTACGGAAATTACCAAAAACAGTCACTTGCCTGATAAAGGGTTATGTCTGTGTGTTGAAATGTTGTCAAACCTGGCTGGACTGTGTGATTATCTCCTATCACGCATAGCTGTCTGAGGCATTGCCTGTCGATGTTCTCGGGCATGCGCTGCGATTACCAGTTCCGCATTGTGTCCTCGATCTTAAGAAGATTACATTTGTCACAATGCATAGCTGCAATTTAAAAAAGTACCGGTGGGAGGGTTGCACACAAAGACACGAAGCATAGCATCACTCATGCAATACGAGATTGTTGCCAGATAAGAGAGTCAGTGTACCATGTAATGTTTGGATATAGCAGAACGGTGTGGTATTTTGTGTTGAAATAGGAATTTAGGTGAGCTGCCATTTACAGTTTAACAGTAGCTTCGTGCAGCAATGCTGTGCAGAAGACAACAAATAATGAGCCGCTTTTGTTGGCAAGAGCTGGTTGTTGTTGGGTGTTTGCCCTGATGCACTCTGTGGGAAACCAGTCTCAATACAGGTTACAAACACATGTCTAATTATGCACTAATTAAAAAAAAATGTGTACAAGGATTTGCAAGCAATCTGTACGGTAGCAACTAAAACAAATGCGTACAATTATGTTCTATAGATGTTCATTGATGAAGACTTTCACTTCTTCTTCATCTGTTTTCTTTACATTAAAGGAAGAATGTGCTACTTTTTGATCCAGTAGATGTCGCCGTTGAGCAAGGGCATAAAACCAAAACAAACAACTCTCTCGAAGGAGTTAAGTGGCTGCTGGTTAAAGCTGCTGTCTGTGACCTGCTTTGTTGTTTCAGAAGGCTAAAATTAGCACACTTTCGTTAGCTCGTAGCGTCACATTGCACGTGACTTACTGTACATGACGTCCAAATAATCAGTGAGTATGTTCTTCTTCTTCTTGACTCAAACAGCTTTTACACACAAGGGGAGGAGCCGGCCGTCCCGTCCATGTAAACACAGCTCTGACAACAACAACACAGCTAGCAGGACTCCAGCTTCTCCCTCACTGTAGACAGTCAGGACTCAGAGACTCATTCACACAGGACACACTGGATTCAGGTAAACGTATGTGTAGAAGGGTTCATGTATCCGACACGGACTGTAAAAGACATTGATTTTTAGTTTGTGGACTATTACCACCAATTTAACAGCTTTAAGTTTTGCAGTTTTGCCAGTACCGCAACCACATTTGGATGACAGCTCAGAGCAGGAAATGAGCAAATGCTAAAGATACGTATGTAGTCAATGCCCAGATTAATTCTCTCGCTGGCTAATTAAATAGTATAGCACTGTGTTGGATGAGAGTCTGTTGTGGTAGCTGAACAGAGGTGATAAATAATTTGACTAAGAATCAAAGAGAGCTTCGGTAACATTGCATCCCTTGGAGATTGAGCAGCAGATGAACATAGAAAACTACTTAGGCTAAGTCTTGGCGTCTTCTCTGCAGGGAAAAGCTGATAACAATATGTAGGATGTGTAAATGAGTAAAACAGAGAACATGTTAACACACCAGGAATCTGCAAAAGTGCTAACATATGAATAAAAAATGCTTGAATTCCCTCATCTAAGAACAAGAAAAGAGACTTTATTGATGGTCTTATACAGTACTCCAATTTATTACAATTAACCCAACAGCACCATAGGAAGTCAAATATTTGCAAAAAGATTATTTGAATGGCACCGACGGGACAAACAGGACAGCTAAAACGACAACTAGCTGAGCTAACACCGACCTGGTCTTAAACACGACCAAAGTTTATTCTAAATATGATGTAAAATATAGAATTTAAATGGGTGACTTAGAGTTTTAAACTTGGGTGTTGTTTTAATGTAAAGCTTATTTGTAGAGACCAAAAAGGCATTTTAAAACGGAGCCCTGATGGAGATCGACTCACTTTTGTACCAAGCCTCTAGTGGCCATCGGAGGAACAACCGTTTCTTGACACTAGCTTGTTGCCTTTACGCAGGTGGCTGCTTACAGGAGGGGTGTCGACCCTGCAGTTCCTTAACTGTCCACTAGAGGCTGGCACATATACACCAATCCAAAGAAGGAAATAACATGTTTACAGGCTGGTTCAAAGAACAGAAATGGGTCAGTTTAGTTGTTATCATCACGGGGTGAGACTGCACAGGTTGTCCATAGTTTGGCCTGAGAAGTGGACGGTTTGTCCGGACTCAAAGGGTGAGGCTGAGACTGCATGTCCAGCATGGTGGCTGCTGCTGATGAGCCTCCAGAGCTCCCTGCAGGTACAGATGGGTGACGTCACTCAGGCTTCATCAGTTAGTATTTACTATGGGTGTGTCACACCAACACAGGAAACCACAGAGCAGAGGATAAACAGAGTAATGACCTTCAGTACATGTAACACGTGTCTTCCTGGTTGATGTGATACTTACCTGTCAAGTAAGTATTAAATTACAGGCTGTTATTGTAGCAGGCTGGAATGATACCACCTCCCTCTTTGCAACATGCCTTGCAGCAGAGTCAGACAGAGGCGTTGGTGCACCAGTGGACTGACTGATCTGAAGACAATGAGCCTTTCTTGTAATTTTTTGTGTATTCCTCCACCTCTGCAGTCTGTTGCCAGGGGTTACAAAAATAGAAAAGCAGAGAATGACAGCTGTTTGTTTGGATATTCATTAATTTGAAGGGAGTGTCTATAATGCTGTCATTAATAATGAATTATAACTTTGATTTATCGGCCTTTCGAAGAACACAGGAAGATTCACAGAAAAGACGACAGAGGCAGGAACGGCACGTGTGCCAGTTATGAAGTAAAAGGAAACTTTGTGGAAGAATCTTCACATTTCTTTTAATCCTTTGCATTTAACACACATGGGTTAAAAAATTTAGTTCCCTAAAAGTCCAGGAGGTGTCGCCAAGCTCCAGTGGAAAGAGAGTCTGCCAGTCTTCAAGAAGGGAAAAAAAAAACAGCGAGATAAGATATGGGATTCAAATAGCAGGGAGTGTCCAGACTGTTTAAACGGGTCTGACTGAAATGAATGAACTTCCCCTTTCTGACATCAGCAATCGTATCTACCTTAAACAACAAAAGGATGGAAATGTACCCCCCCCTCAAAAAAAAAGTCCAGATAAAGTAAATCACAGTGTAAGATATTTGGGATTGCACCTGAGGTGGCCAATCAGTTTTCAAGGTCGTCCAATGCCTCCCCTTTGGACACTCCCCTGACCGTGAGCCAAGTGGTTACGGGTCACGCCCCATGTTTGGAGGCTGTAGTCCTCATCGCAGCGGCCCTGGGTTAGAAATCTGACCCCACCCCTTGGCTGCATGTCAGGCCCTCTTCTCTTGTCCTAACGCTTCCCGTCTCCCTTCAGCTGTCCTGTCTCACAGAGGGAAAAAAAATGGCTCCATTGCAATACAAAATGCTGCTTCTCGTCTTCCTCAGGCCACTTCTCCTCGCTATTGAAACTTCTGTTCTCTTCACCCTATATATCTCTCTGTTTCTTCTTCTAAGCACCAGCCACTATAAAACAGGCACTGAAACCCACGGCGGCTGCGATGAGGAGTTCAGCCTCCATGGGGCGTGCAACATAACCACTCGGCTACCGGCACCCCTGGCAGCAGCAGCTTTTCAGAGTTAGATTAAAAATATCAGATAGCTGCTGATGAAGGAACCTTAATCAGGCGATCTTAATATAATTTCAATTTCACATCTCCCTCATGAATCTAATTAATTTCACTTGAGGTTGTGACTGTAATTGTCTTTCCACTATTTTCTCCTCTGCTTGAAAATTTCTTCATCCTCTTAAAAGTCCTCCCGACAGATTTCCACCTCTGGAGCTCTATTGAGTGCTACGATGCTTTATGAATGACATTTATATTCAGGATGTAGTCTTACCTTTAAAAGGGGAAAACATTGTTTTTTTTTATTCTGTTAAAACTACAGAGTGATGAACTTCTTTAAACTGACCACAGGGGGGAGCTGTTGCTCAAGCCTTGCCTGCACAGAAGCACCTGTGAGACGTGCCAAACAGAGAGAAAAGGCTGACCACGGCGTCTAATATTCTGCGTGCTTAATCTTAAATGAAGACCTTGCACCTGTGCCTGTACATGTTTTTATATTTAATGCTTTGCAGCAAATGTGACGCAACAACTCATGAGACTAGAAACAAATCTGTCAGCGCCGGCGGAGAGGCTTCTTATTACTGTGGCAGCTCGTGGTGCTGATTTTATTTTCTGGTCGTAGATAACATTTTTCATTTCTGCCATGTTGTTTCTGCCTCAGCGTCCATAGATGAGTCTAATGCATAGGAAATGAACAGCGAATACGAGTTTACTCTCTGCTTTTCAACTCAACAGACCTTGTCATATTTGTAATGGAACTTTTTTTTTTAACATATTTTCTATTCTTTTGTTTTATTGCTGCATACATAAAAGCAGAATCAAAGTCCTGCTTCTCTCCTTGCCTCTGTTCTGCAAGTCAAACGAGAAAGGGGAATTGTAATTTCCGAGGCAAATGGTTAGATTGACACCAGATATGTTGGGTGAACTGCTGCAAAGGTCATGCCAAAGAGGGACTCCAAATGTCAGACAGCCGTCTCTGAAGTTTGAGCCTTTGTGAGATCTGATGGATTGATATTCTCTTCCAGACTCTGAAAATGTCATTACTGATGTTTTGATGCAGAAAGTGCGTTTGTTTATCTGATGATCAGTAATAGGGATGCACGGACGGCCGAGGAAGACGTTGGTTTAATGATGTGAACTTCGGATGTGTGTGTGTGTGTGTGTGGGTGTGTCTTTTGTTGTGTAATGGGGGTGGGAGTGTTATTTCGAGCAAATACCCCTGACCTTTCTTGCCCTTGGTGCCCTTTCAAACCAAAAAAAAAAAAATCGAATTTCTAACAGTGAAAACCACCTGAGGCTCCGGAAACCAAAGAGGGAATATTAACACTTTGGAGGGCATTTATTCTGTAGCAAATGTCACTATTTGCATGCAAGCTGGTCTCCAAGGTAATCGTCTAATAGGAAAAGAACACTCTTTTTTCCGTTTTCATTTGAAATATGCTAAATCAGTTTTCAGTTTTTGGCCATTTTTACTCTAAGGGGCTTTTCTAACTGGGTCAAGATTCAGTCATTCATAAGTGAAATGACTCAACACTGTGAAAATATGTGCTAGAAATTAAATGCCAGATTAAAATCATGATTTTGATGACATCATTCTGCAAGGAGGCATATTTCAAACGACCTCAAATCAGGGCGCTGCAGCCAGTAAGCGCGTGCAGGACCCGGTGCACGAAGGACAAAGTGCTTGAAATGTAACTTCTGCAGTTTTAGAATTGAAGGATTTTTTTTGTTGTTTTTGTTGTCATCAAATCACACAAAAAAAACCTTCTCTTAAAAAAACTGAATAAACCATGAGTCATTCTCAGTGAACTGAGGTCATGTTAAAGGCCGACTAAAGCATTACTATTGAAGTGAAATGTTGACGCTGAAAACTTGAAGTGCACTTAGACAGCATAAAAAACCTTCACCAAAGCCAACAGTTCACTCCGTTATTAAACCTGAAAGGAAAACCAATAAACGTTGGATACCTTTCTGAGCTACAACAAATCTGTTTCATTCATCTCACTGCTCGGTCATGAGTCTGAGACATATTCTGATCTTATAGACCCGGAGAGGCGAGGCCATAAGTCCGAACCATAGACTGTAAATATCAACGTCATTACAAAGACTGGTCATAACAGAGGAAAGACATATTGAATGTAATGAGTGAAAAACAAGAGAGGTGATTTCTGGAAAAGTCTGTTTATTGTTACTGTCAGTGGTGAGGGAGTAACCTCCCTGATGGCATTACGGTTGATTGTGCTGCTATGTGAAAAACTGTTTTGCATGCATACAACATAGCCTGCTGAGACCTGATTGGTCAAAACTACTGAGCTCAACATACAACAATTACAAACCAGAAAACATGCCATAAATCCAGACGCCACCTACTGGTCCAAATTATGACGGGAATAAAAAGTGCAACGTGAGCAGTATCATCTCTCTCTGTTTGAGGCAGGGTTGGTAACTTTCCAAAAAGCTAGCATGATTTTAAAAGTAGCATTCCCTCAGTGCTCCTTCTGCACCCAAAGCCACGCCCCCACAGACTTACAAACTGATACAGGTCATGGATTTTCTTTGTTCCTTTTTTCAGAGAACATGAGTTATTAATTTCTGTCAGGACCTGAAGACAAGTTCAACCAGAACCTTAAAAAAGTGGATCTGGAGAACTCTGACTTTTTTTCGCCTGCAATAAACCTCCAAAAAGTTTGCTCACTAAAACCTGTGAATTTTGCCAACGCTGCTTGTAAATCAGAGTTATCGACAGGATCCCAGCGCCATAGATACTTTTTAATTGGGTAAACATCAGACAGCACGTTCAATAAGGTGTTAAATGGGGCTTTCTGACTCTTATTAAATTGTAACACAAGCATCTGATTTTTGGCTGCATTTGTAATCATAATTGGTTCATTAAACATTCATTTGGCTACGAAAACTTGTGTCGAACTCGGAAACCCTCCAGAGGTGGAACTCTGCACGGGTTCTTCGAATGGCAGAATCAGCGGGAGGTGACGCGAGTGTGAACGCTTTCTGATTGGAGGGCGATTTCAAGGTTGCTTCCACCTTAGACGAGGAATAAACAAGCTCCTTTCAAATACCTCTTCAGCTCAGGCTGTCTTTTGTTTTGTCTTTTATTCTTTCTCTGCGCTGATGTATTGGTTTTGTCAGACACGCATCAGGGAAGGAAATCGTTTTGAGCTCGGAGTAGAAAAGAAAGAGCTTAGTGGAGATGAGTTCAGTAAACAGGTGAGATCGTCGCCTGAGAAACAGTTCCTGTTTGTGAGGAGAAGTCGTAGGAGTACATGTCTTCATAATAGCTTAGACAAAAAGAGGTGTTAGTGAAAACAAAAACTCAAAGACTTTGCCTAACTAGCTAAAGACTGAGTCGTAAAAACAAGAAGTGAGGCACGAATTCAGCAGTGCTCATACATCTTGGTTGTTTGCAGCATTTGAAAGTTTCAACCTCTCCTCCTCCGCTTCCTCCTCCTTCTGCTCCTCTTGCACTTCTCCTTCTCCTTCTAAATGGTATCCAATCATCAGCTGATATATCAGCACACCCACCGCTGCACCCAAGAAGGGGGCACAGGCGGGCACAAAGAACCAGTAGGTGTTCGCTCTGCAAGGGAATAAATTGAAAAACTGTGATGCATGGTGTGGTTTTTAAATTGTTCATTCAATTTACTCACTGTAGCGGGCCTGAATAAAATATGAGTGCATATCAGAGGCTATTGATGTTGTGGGTCAGAAGGCATGCGAGCCGTGTCGATATCAAGGCACTCTAATTTCAATATGTTTTAAATGGGCACTCAAAAACACACAAACAATAGAAATGCAAATAAACCGGTGGCAAAATATGGACTTTAATTTTGGGTTGTTTTTTTCACAAATGTCTTTTGGTAGCTGCTCGGATCAAATACTGTTTGTTTTACTGGGGAGATATCTGACGGAAAAAGCCATGTTTGTGGCCTAGTGGTTAAGTCATGCTCCATGTACAGAGGCTGCGGCAGCTCCAGTTCGAATCCACAAATCTCTCTCTCTCTCTCCCTGATTACCCGCTGTCCTATCTCTGAATAAGGGTGGAGTATCTTTGGTAGAAGTTTGCTTGACAGATAGAAGTAGTACTGACTCCTTCCTCTTGTATAAAACATGGACGTACTCTAAGTGACATCACCCACTGGCGTCGGAAGAGGCTTTGTGAAGCCCACTGACGAACGTGGCCAGATTTGAAGGTTTTTCTTCCTTTCCAACTAAGACGTTAGTTTGATTCTAGTCGTTTTAAATCTAGTCATAAATATGAAACAAATGAAGGCGAAGTGTTTCACTCATGAGATACAAAACCCTCAACTTTAACCCTTTAATTGGGAATAATTGGCTCGTTCAACTGCTTCAACATCTTTCACCTCAGGTATGACCTCGAGACCGATGATATAAACTCTTTAGAGGTATAACTATGATCAGAGACGAAGAAGACCCTGACCTGCACGTCCCCCGTTTAAAAGCGGTTCCCTATAGTTCCAACATGCATCCTGGATCCCTCTGGTACTCACGTAAAAACCTCTCCACCCCAGCCTGCCACAGCTGTGAAGATTCGTGGTCCCAGGTCTCTGGCTGGATTCACAGCATAGCCAGAGTTGAAGCCCATCGACAGGCCGATGACCAACACAACGAAGCCGACGGTGAACGCCTCCAGACCTTTGGGAGTCGGGTTGTTGCGTGGATCAACGATGGCCAGGATGCACACGATCAATGACGCTGTTCCAATAACCTGAGATAAAGCCCAAGAAGAAGGATCGAAAAATACTTTGTTAGCATCATTTCTTTTTTCTTTTTATTAAAGGAGCAGTATGTAACTCTGACCCCTAGTGTTTAAAATGGGTACTGCAGTCTAAATTGTAAACATCACAGAGAGCTGTCTCCGATTTGAGTTCTGATTCAACCCTACCCTAAAATATTTCCTTTTTTCATCAACTAAAATTATATGCAATTTTAGTCAGTGAGTAATTGATTAAATAAAATCAATAAGAAATGACTAATATCTGATTAAATATAAAGGACATATTCGTCAAGAGGCTAATGACTAAATTATAAAAAGGTTTGAAGATTAGCACTGCTTTCCGTGGTGATGCTAACTAATCCTACATTTGTAAATAAGTCAGTGTTATTTTTCACGCAGTGTTTAATGAATCACCTTTGAGATTAGAAGTCGTGATATTCACAGTTGGTGAAACATTGACAAGCTGTCAAACTTGAGAAAAAGGGAATAACGTGAAATCAAGCAGATGTCACTTGTTTCATCAGAAAGCTTCATCCTCAGCAGACGGTACGTCAAACGAACTGATGGAAGACGCAACACTTTGCAGAGCTTGTGTTGGCGCGTTACATCGTGCATAACAGGTCTGGACTTTGGAGCCGTGACTTTAACAGACCAGTAAGGAAGCAGCAGGTATGAGAAGGATGCTTCATGTTAGCGTCTTGGTTATGAAACGTCCGTAGCAGCACGCATCAAGATGGACAGAATAGATCGACCCGGACAGGAAGTCAGACAAGGAAACGCACGGAGGGCCTGGTCAATTTTCAAAATAAAACAACAACATACAGAATCACAATCGTATATTCCATCTCTTTATCAGAACAGGAAACCGAGTGAACAACGAATCCTCAACATGTTGTTTGCAGCTATTTCTCTTTTTTTTACCGCGTGATCTTGAAGTTCTCTTGAGATGTGAGTATAGCTGCACTCATGCACGTTCCAGAAACGGATCCAGTGGGACAGGACGCGTGGTCAAAAACGTGGCGCCGACAGACCTCGGCATGCACGGAGTATGTGGAAAGCCGGAGTTTGATTTACACATTATCTCTTTTTTTCCCTTCCCTTAGTTTCCTGCTACTCCTATGTCATGGTGACATGAGAGTTTCTACATACAGCCAGCCGACAACGACGACGTCCATATTTGTTTTTCTTCCGAAAAAATATCGCTTCATCATGCGAGTCACGCCTGGCGCCTGTGGAACCGCAGCTCTGAAATCGCCTATGTGTGGTCGTCTCGTGGCCGTCTCGTGGTCACGTTTGGAGGATTATCATTTTCAAAATTTTAAAAACTGGTGATCTCGCATATTTTAAAAAATCTGTCACGATTTTAAAATAGTGTGTACCTCGGCTAAAACCGGCTATCAAACACTTTCATGCTCTGCAGCACGCACTGAAGACTCGGCGAGTAATCTCACTTAACGTCTGTTGCAGAGAAACAAGTTCCTTGTGAGATAAATATGCGCAGAACAAAGCAGCAGGATTACGTGTCTCGCATCGTCAGCGTCCAGGGTTTTCATGCTTTTTTTCCACGCACAGCGTATCTTCATTAATTATTTGAATCTTCCGACACAGCTGGGTCTAATTGACCTTGCCTTCTTTTCCACACTCACAAGCTGTTTCTCGCACGGATTCTGGACGATCACATCAAATGAAAAGCGACACTGTCCTGCTCATTACGATGTCTGCTGCGTTTGAAAAAGGTTGAGAGAAGACTAAAGAGGAGCCCGTGAGATGTGATTGGTTCAGAGGCCTGAACACCAGATTTACAAACGTATATATCTAAGCAACAGAAATGAAATTGCAATGCAACAGCACACTTTGTCTGCAGAGGAGCAATGCACTCAATTGTGTCTTAAATGGGTTTGTCGTTTGCAATCTTCAGCAGACATGTGCAACTCTGATATTGAGTATCTCTTTAAGTTATAAAGAAAAGTGAAAATGGAGGCTGCTAACAACTCTGACAATGGACGCTGATGGAAAATGGCTGTTACTTGTGTGCTACTCTTCTTGTGCTGTACTTAAGCTGCAGTGCTCTTCCTGAGAAAGGGGGGAGGGGGGGGGGGTGATCGAACCATTTTCACTCACAAGAGACCGAGCACTTGAAAAATCAAATGGTATTGTTAAAGTTTGCTTCAAGATAATTGGAGCCCAGCAAAAGGGGGACTTGAGCTCCCTCTGCGAGAAACAGGTGACCCAGAAAGCGAAAGAAACCATCAGCCGCTCCGACCGTGTTCAGTCCAGTGATTTCACTGGATTTACTCTCAGGCCTCTTTTTCTCTTAGTGCTTCTTTCTGCCTCCTAATATAATTAAGTGATTATGTTCAGACGTGGAAATGAAAGCAAAACTAAAATACTTTTTGTGAGTTCTGCAGCTTGATTATTTCAGTATTAATGAATGCATGTTGATTCTGTGTCTACGTTAATCCTCAATCTCCTCCTCTCTCCGGGTGTGATTTCACAGATTGGATTCTGTAGAGTGACAACCAGGGCTTGTCTCCTCCTTGGTTAGTGCATCCAATTAAACAAAAACTGTCTTTCATTTTTTTTTTTTTTAAATACATAATAAAACAGTGCTGCTGGTCGACAGGATATGCAGGCAACTCCATGGGGGCCCCAGGCTAGTAGGGGGCCCCCTGAGGGCTGAGAAACTTTAACCCAAAGCTGTGGCTTCAAATTAGCAAATTCTGCACCTCATCTGACAGCACTCACTCCACTTGCCCTGCTTAGTGAAGCATGCATTGTAAGTTTGTCACTGAGTCTGGGAGTGAAAACAGATCGGTACACTGGCAGATATCATGGTGATGAACGCAGCTTTGAGGAGCATCCACTTAATTATTGCCTGGAGTCCAAATTGCCACTACTTGGGTGGCAACCGAGATTGGTAACCTCACTGTAGCATTCATTTCGAGTGTGTGACATCATGTGAAAACTATGAATTGGGTCCTGATCAATAGGTATCTGTTGAGGCTGTGTGGGTCGGTAGGTTGTGTTCTTTAAAATTTGGGACAAATCATGCTGCCTGAGCTGAACTGAATTAAAATCAGCATCACCTGATCAAAGACTCCGTTCACCAGGCTGAGATGTTGCGATGGATAAGTGGCAAAAATGCCAGCTGTCGCGTTTTTCCCCACCACGATCAGCTCCCCCTGGCTGAAGTCCAGCAACGCATCTAGTGGAAGAAATTACAATCTATTTTAGTCTTTTCAAAGAATCCATGTATTTTTTTTTATAATGAACTGAAGAGTTTCCATACTGCAGCTGTTTGCCTCCACTGGATTGAAGGAACCCGCATCAATCACTCAGATGGATTAAATTGCTGCCACACTGCATTACAGCTAACATTCAAATCAGATAATATTACTTAAGATACCTGCAGACTTGAGGTTAAATTGGCGTGATGATTTATGTTCCAGAGATAAAGCTGACAGCTACTGCAAACAGTAATACACTTGACATTTGGGTTTCTTGTTTACTTTCTGCTTGATTGCATAGCTGCAGGCAGCGGCGGATGGAGGCCGGGGATGCACAAACATGTGGAGCGATACCGCCCGGATACATGCGTGAACGATAATGACACGAGCATACAGAGAGTAGAACAACAACTGCATGGCTGCAGAGTGCACGGCATGACAAACATGAACCCATGAATACATGCATCTCTGTTCATACTGTATGCGCCTGAGGAAAAAAGAAAAAAAAACACAAAGACAAATCAGTCTCAGAGAGAATATGTGTTATCCACAAGACCTCCCCTTTGATCGTTTATTGTTGAACCACGATGGCGAACACCGCACGGGTCAGCCCACATTTATGCTCTAGATTTGATACACAAATTTGATTTTATTGCTGCTTTCAAACTCCTGAAAACGTCACGATGAGCTGCATGCAAACGGTCGATGGACTTGAGCTTGTTGAGCGCTTTTCGAGGTCAACTTTATTTATATAGCACATTTATAACAGCCGAGGCGGATCAAAGTGCTGTACGTGAAGTTTAGCAAAATAAGTTTCATCAAAACATCATAAAGAAACGTAAAAAAAACAAAATTTAAAAATAAGTGGTTTTACACACACTGATGAAGTGACCAGCAGAAGCAGCAGGAGCAACTTGGGTTTGAGTGACTTGCCCAAGGACATGTTGGACATGTTGGGTATCAAACCCCCGACCTTGTGATAGAGATTCAGCCGCCCCATGTGTAAACCCTTCTGTTTCCTGTCAGTTCATTCACAACAGTGGGGGCGGACTCTGCATGAAGATAATTTACAAAAATGACGTCTTGGCCACGACTTACCTGACGTAACGTTACTCACGGCCAGAAGTTACTTTTAATTGTTTCAGGGCGCCGTACTTTTCAGTCTCACGCACCTGAGTAAAGGCCGAATACAGTCGCTGCACCCAGAAACGCTCCGAGAGTCTGGAAGAAGAAGTACAAGGGGAAGTTCCTCCAGGGCTCCCTCCTGAGCAAACACAGAGCGAAGGTCACCGCTGGGTTCAGATGACCGCCTGGAGAAGAGAAAACCACGACAACCTCGGTCAGTTTGTGCACACGCAGGAAAACTGTCTCCGACTGGATTCTGCAGGCCCTTATTTTCTACAAGAGACAGAAGAGAGGGTTCTAAGCTCGCCGCGTATATTCACTAATTGTGGTCTCAGTAAAGTCCTGTAAGGATGGAAGGTCTCTGTGACACTAATTAAATTGACGGGATGAAAAGATTCAGAAAAGTCTCCTTTTTTCTAACCTTGAAGGGGGCGAGGGAGGGGTGAGAGAGAGAGAGAGAGTCTCCGCTCTGATGGCACACTCATACGGGTGGCTTGCTCGTATTCACACCTTAATTGTGTCAGTGTTCGAGCTATCTAATTATAACAGCTTATTTTCTCAGCTGCAGTGTGTATTAGAGGGGGACAGCCTCATTATAAAGGCACTGAAGAAGCGGCATGAGTGAACCGCAGAAGCCTTTGTTGTGTTTTTGACAGAAGATAGCGGGTTTCAGTATTGACTCGCTCGCTGCCTTTTCAATTACAGACCACATAGTTTTCAAGTTAAGAGGTAAATGCCCCCTCCTCCTCCTCCTCCTCCTCCTGCTTCGTCTTCTTCTGCGTCTTTTTGTGTGTCTTTTCAACTCTGCGTTTCTTCCGTCCACTGCCTCCTCTTCTTCCTCCCCCGCCGCCTCCAGCTGTCATCCCTGTGGTAAATACTGCTCTTCAGATAACTGCCAGTTTACCTTTTGCTGATATTTAGTGTCTGTCAAGCCATCAATAATAATGACTCCCTGTTATGCTGATGGAGGCGGAGAAAAAAAAAAAAAAAAAAAGAGTCTCCAGAAGCCCTGTTTGACTGACAGGAACTTCACAGCAGTGATGCAAATGACTGCAGCTCAACCAAGTGTGATTTCCTTCATGATAATAAAGTTTTTAACTCCCTTTCTCCAAACCCTTTTGTGTTGTTGACACTGTTGACAGTCACCGTTCTCCCCTACTGATGCTGTTGATGGTGATGAGTGTGTAAATACAGTATGAAGTGACAATTGTGAAAATTGTCACAAAAAAAAAAGTGTCAATTGCAAAACCAAGGATGTTTCCTTTTCCTTATTAAAACTCAATTTAGAAAAAGAAGGTGTGGAAGCATTTCCTGTTGTCACACGTTGGGTAAAATCTGACAAAAATCTGCAAATGCAGTGAGAAAAACGTACCTGCAAGGTGTCTTACATGTCATCAGTAGTTTGAACGTCATTTTTCAGACACTTTTTAAGAAATGTTTTCTTATTAAAATTAATTTAGGCCTTTTTTTCAATCTTAAAGAGGACATATTATCCCCCTACCCCTAAAATATGACTGTTTTAAAATAGTCCCCCTGTGATCTGTGCTGAGCTTTGGTCCAAATATAACATGAATCAAGCAGCAGAGGAGGTTTGTGACCCTGTAGAAACCAGCTCTCTCTGAACGCTCCGTTTTGGTGTGTGTGTCTCTTTAAATGCAATAAGCCCCGCCCCCTGCGTTTTTCCTGTTAGACATCACTCCTTTGCGAGTGAGAATAAAAATGGCGGACCTGCACAAAAGTTTAGCTCTAGGCTGGAGGTGAAGTCCATGGGTGGACATACCAGGGGAGGGGAGGGGATTTTTTTTTTAAACCCAGATTCCCACTGTGACATCACAAGGGGAGCACATTTGAAACAGAGCATTTTTTCTCTGTGTTGTCAGACTTCTACAGCCCTACACAAACAAAGGACTGGATGGATTTATTTCATACATTTGTGGGTCGGTAGACACTCAGGTTGAAAAACACTGTCAAAGTGGATTTTTCAAGATGTTTCAGGATGAATAAACGATAAGGCTTTACATGGAGAGACACATGACGTTAGCCTCAAACCCACAGAGTTCCTCCTCTTTAGAAAGTTGTCTCTGACAGAAAGCAAAACAAACTTCTGCCTCCTGTCATTCTTGCACATTTGACCGCGGCGCTGTTTATTTTTCATCCACCCGGGGCACCCGATTCACAGATGTTAGCTGTTAGCTAGCGAGCAACAGACGTGGGAACCATGCCCCTATGGGTGTGCACATTTGCATGCAAAGATTTTATTTATTTTTTCCGCCCAGGTTGCCACATTTCAGGCTTTTTGCCTCCACTCAGAAAAGTGCAAAGAAATGCACTTTAAGTTGTGTGTTATACGTGTTACCCAGAGACCATTTTGACCCATCTGTGTGGCTCAGAGCGACTGCTCCAGCCATCCAGCATGTGGAAAACCTGGTTACATAGTAGAGAGACTGGTCTCCTTTGCCTGGGGTGGCTGTTGGTCTGATGGATGAGTCACAACATTAAAACTTCCAGGAGACAAGAAGTTTGTTGTTGTTGTAGTTTTTCTGCTTAAATCTTACTGAAGAGACGGTTCGGTGCGAATCCCATGTGAGGCGCTAAGAGTATAGACACTTAAAACAGGAAATAGACAGGAAGCTGAGCGGAGCTGTAATCAGCCAAATCTGCCACGCCCCTGATTATGTAAATATTAGGATAAATCTGAACAATAACATAATTGAAAGCGTTCCGAAAAAAAAAAAAAAAATCAGCTCCTTGTAATTTTAGCGATAAAAGAAATTAGCTAAAGAGACCCTGTAAACGTGTTACATGTCTGCTGTAAACATGGGAATCTAACGTGGGACCCAACAGATTCTTTGGCTTTTGCAGCCTCAAGTGGACACTCTAGGAATAACAGTTCTTTGCACTTCATTTGGTCGGCAGTAGCTCAGTCCATAGGGACTTTAGAGCGTGGTCAGTTCAAGTCCTGATCTGGGGCCGAGTCTGGAAATTGGTCTGGTGGCTGCCTTGAGCAAGGCACTACCAGCTCAGGAGTGCTCACTGTGAGCAGCCCCCTCACTTCGTCGTCCCTCTATTAGTTCACGTCCATGAGATTTAGTTTGTGCGTGTGTGTAAAGCGGATCGTGTGTGACGACCCAGCTGGCTTCTTGTTCTTTGTGTGGTAGAAAGTGAAGCGTGATACTTTTGCATCCTCACCTGAGATCTGACCGCTCACGAGAATCCCCAAAGTTGCGGCGAAACCAAAAGCCAGGTTGACGCTGAGGAACGTGCCGTGGGACCCTCGGCTTAGCACCAGCTGTGCTACGGAAGCACAGCCAAACATCTGGACAGAAGGAGGAGGGGCAAACACAGGATTTTAAACGTCTGATTGGACCACAAATATTCGATGACCCCCAACACCCGGAGTCGAGGTTATTTTTGTCGACTTACAGTGGCAGAAAAAGTTCAGAGAGAATAACAAAGCTGGAGGTTTGCCCCGGAGTCAGGTGTCTCGCTGAGTCTTGCGTTTGCTCGTAGCCAGGGTGTGTCTCTTTGACCTCGGAGGTCACAAACCTGCTATGCCATGCCTTTGTGCGGGACTATTGATGCTGACAACAATCTGACTCCCCCCCGCAGAGTCTTCCTCTGCAGAGGTCTGGCTCTGGACCACCAAGGGGACCTGATTGTCTGTGGAGGGGAAAAAGGTCTCCGGGGAGTTAACAGATCAGTCGCAGCCGGGAAACGGAAAAACAACCGTCTCTGCGTTTCACCCTCTGCTGCTGCTGCTGTTGTTGTTGTCTGTGGGTTTCCAGAAGAAGCAGAGCAGCTCCAGATTGTTTTTCACTGCCTGGAAAACATTTTGTTTTTACTGGAAAAAAAAGATCTAGTGACCTCCTGTTGTGTTGAACTCTCTGTCAGGAGGGACTTCAGGCACAGTGTGAAGTCTTTGGCCATAAGGGAGGATCGTAATTTAATATGGGATAATTAACGGAGGGAAAGGAGGATTTAAAGAGCAACACTTACCTTCCTTTACTTTAAAAAAAAGAAAAAAACATTTTCACAAGTCGTGCCAACCATGAGGACACCCCTCCCTCTTTTCTTCTGCACGCAAACATGTTGGGCGAGGATGAAAAAACCCCCTGGGACACATTTGAAATCGTTTTTTCTTTCGTCTTCATGTCGAGCTAAAAGCTGCAGAGGGATTTTAAGGACAAGATCTTCACGGAGGATTTTAAGCGATCCCAGTTTAAACGTATGGTTTTCCTTGATCTTATTTATTTTTACGTGACACCTGTTTCTATCCCTGAGTACTGATGTGGTTATTGCACGTGTGGCGATCGTCCTACAAGCGGGCAGCTCAGGTTCGAATCTGTGTCTCCTTTTCTCCCACTCCCTCTCTGTCCTAGCTCTACAATAAAGTCCAAAACGCCCAAAAGACATATTAAAAAAGACAATTTATTATTTTGATATATATTAATCATAGTTGCAACTCTCGATGACATTTTTTTAACGGCACACATCCCATCGTGCAGAAAGTTTGTGAAGTCGGAGGATTTTTTTTCTTTTATCTTGAAAAGAAACCCTCCAAAAAAACTAGTAGGCAACTATTTTATTGATGATTTTGAGTCGTCTCTTAGCAATACAGAAGTACAAATAATAACTAATTTTTTGGTTTGATTTGCTCGCAGTTTATTTTTGTGACCAACTTTTCTACAATTTAAACTACAGAATAAAATTCCAGCAGCCTGTTGAAACACGGCAGAAATAGTTGCCTTTAATGAAAGTCCCCCCCCCCCGCTGTCTTTTTAAATAAGGATTATGTTGTATTTTTAAAGTGTGTTTAGTGGTGTTTAAAGGTAAATTAGGTTCTTTATTGGGATTTTATTCTATTATCATACTATGAATTACCCATTTACTGAACAGTTCAGAACAGCAGCATCAGTTTCTTCTTCTAACTGAATGTTAGCAGATTGTTTTTCAAAATTTCATTAACTGAAGTTTATATTGATTGCATCCATTAAATGATCGATTCTCTTTTGCTGTACTATGATATGAAAGATCCTGTCAACATCATGCAGCAGCGATTCTTTACTCACCACCAGAATCAGAGTCCCGAGACATTCAGCCAGCGCCTGACGCACGAGGACGTGTCGGACCTGAAAGGCCGCCGCCAGTTTGGCCGCCATGCGTTTCTGTTCTCCCATGATGCAGCTGAGGCCGAGTTTGAAGTCTAACAGCAAGTGTTGGCCAGTGGCTGTGTGTCACTTTATAGGGGTCTCCCAGTCATCACCCCCCCTTAGCTAAATAAAAGAGGGGCTGCTTCGGATTTTCTGCCACTCCCAAAACATCTACACCCCTTTTTTTTCTTCACAGATGTAATCCTGATAGAGTCTCAGCTGGTTTTCTCTCTGGACGGACAAACATAACAATAAAGATGCACATTTACTGCAAAGGCTAAAAAGAGTCTGTTTTAAATGATGTCGGCTTGTACACTTTTTTTCCCCCCCACTAACATCAAATCGAATCAGTGTCTCTCACAAACCAAACGGTTTAAAAACAGAGTGCAAATAATTGTGTGTATTCATCGAAGCAAATGAAGTCCACTTGTGCGAGACTTTATGACAAAGGTCCTTTTCTAAACTGAACCCTCTTGACAAGCCCTTCAGCCCGCTCAGCGAGCTGCGGAGGCCTCTCCACGTTAACGAGGAATGTATAAATAAGCAGGTAAACTGAGGTTTGCAAACAACACCCTCCAACATGAGCAGGAAACAAACATAACCATGGTAACTGATGTGTGATGTGCAGCTAAAATTAGAGACACGTAGGTTCTAAACTGAGGGATTGACAGCAATATACCCTTCTGTTAAGCTCCGCCCTCCTTGGTTACTGTTGCTAAGGAAAATTAACTCTCTTGTTTCCCATTTAAAACAAAGCATGTGATGGACACTGTAGCTTCAGTGTTTAGCCAGCTCTGCATGTGGTGGACACTGTAGCTTCAGTGTTTAGCCAGCTCTGCATGTGGTGGACACTGTAGCTTCAGTGTTTAGCCAGCTCTGCATGTGGTGGACACTGTAGCTTCAGTGTTTAGCCAGCTCTGCATGGGTCTGTAAAGCTTTCTGCGTTCTAACCTCTCTCCATGTTTCATCTCCAACATTGATCCTAGTTTGAGCAGCTTTCTGCTGCTGGAGCTTATTAGAAACATGCAGAGGCTTTTTAGCTCGGGTACAATCACTTCTATCTGAAGCAGTTCCACTGCCCGCTTCCATCGCTGCAACACCTGTTGACCTGATAACTGCTCTCATATCTGGCAAACCCAGGGGCGTCCAAAACGGCCTTCAAAGCCCCGCCTACCTTCTCTGGTCCAATCAGATCCAGAGCATTCAGGAGCAGAATCTAAAGTTAGAAGGAGGACATACTGGCTGCTGCATTGTTGTCAGAGAAGCTTCAACACAGCAGGTTTCCTTCACGTCTGATCACTTCATCATTTAATTCAGTGGACATCTTACAGATTGGTCCTTTAATTGTGCAGCACGTTAATAAGGGATCAAACAGCCAATAATCTGGGTCTGTACATCACAGTTATCTGCATATTAAAAAATGGTGGCGTACTGACGAGGGTCGAGTTTGACCTTGCTTATCGTTTGTAACGTTTTATTTAACACAATTAAAATGCTGAACCTTGAGTTGTCAAAGTACCTCATGTGTGTTAATCTGTGAAAATCACACAAAGATGTGTTTACTCAGAGATGGTTTCACCTTGCAGTAACATTCAACCATTCACCAGGGTAATTGTGCGTTTGTGTGTGTGTGTGTGTGTGTGTGCGCCTTTATTCAAGCAGGCTAATGTGAGCGTTATCATCATCTCCGATTGCAGCGTAATTAAGACTTTGACTTTCTTTCTGCTTTGCTCAGCGTATTAGTGCGATGGGATTGGCTGGAAGAGACTCTGATGGTTTATCTTCGAGGTCAGTTAAAAATCACACAGACTTGCTGTTTTGGAAACACGCAGTATGAGACCCCAAGATAACCTCAAATTAACACATTTATCCAAACACTGGTTTATCTGAAGATAATTAGTCGATTACTGACCGTCTTATGAATCTAAGCTAAATGTTCTGCCATGAGGCTGCTGCCTTTTTCTTCTGTCTTTTCTGTATTTTACATGTAGACTCACCTCTCTTAGGGTGAACACATACAAGGATATGAATATTTTACTTCCTTTTTTTCTCTCTATTAAAGGCACAGTACGAAGACTCACCTCTCCAGGCATCTCTCTACCAAAAGAAAACATGACGTTCAGGCTGGCGGGGAATCATGGGAGTTCTCTCCTTGCTCTGGCTCAGTGGGGGAGAATGGATTTTAAATGTCCAAAAGCCCACTGCTTACGTTTTTTAAACCCATCTCGTAAGTGAAAACAAACTAGACTAGAGGCTGTGATGACGTTTAACGTCTCCATGACAACCGCTGGAGTCTCATTTAGCCACTTGCTAGCCACCGCCGTTTTAAGTTTGCGTAAAAACTTTAAAATTCACAAGCGGGGGGTTTTAGCTAACGTAGTTTATCTGGTCTAACAAAACGTAAACACCTCTTCAGCTTGTGTTAACCACAGACCTTATTTCAGGCGTCTAAACACAAACACATTCAAAATCCAGCTAGGAACCCATGGCGCTAAAATGCTAACTCACTTCCTGGTTTAGGACTCCTTCCTGTGCCGGTCTTTTGCTCACACAGATGAGGTTTGTTAAAACTATTTCTCGTCTGTTTTGTTATTTTGCATCTTTGTGGAAATATCAACAACCAGGACAAAAACAGAAATGACTCATTATCAAGGGAGAACAATAAATCAATTGTATGTGTTCATGTCCGCTTAGGGCTTCTGTGCATATCCAAAGAAAAAAAAAATACTTTTCATCTTGAGCACAGCTCACCCTACAAAAAAATCTCCACACACACACACACACACACACACCTCGTTTCATCAGGACAGCGTAACACACAGCGAGTCCCGACCAGCAGGCTGTCACTTCCACTAAAGCACTTGGTTTGTTTCACTGACGCCCCATGCTTGCAAAATAAATTGATTCTCAAAATAAAATCACAGTGATGCTCACTCTTGTTACCTCCAGTGAGGCCCGCGTCACACTGATTACAGCGGTTTGTGTCTCCCAGTATTGACCCACAAGCACCAACAACAGCCGGGGCAGCTCTAATCTCCTCTTTGCACTTTAAAAATTAAACACACGCACCGATGATTTATATTTCATATTCCTGAGCTGGATTCATAATGCATTATGTTGTGCTCCGTGCACAAAATCAAAGGTCGTATATTGTCCTGTGTAAAACAACGTGTAATGCGTTTCAGGAGGAGGGTCGGGCGCGTGGTGGCTGCAGCATGCGAGACAAAAGCTAAGAGACAAAGATGAATAGGTGTAAGCTTATTATTTACATTGATGTAATTATGCCTGGTGCTCTACAGTACCTCCTCTGAATAAAATGAGCTTCTATTATCTGTGGATTGTATGAAAATTCACGGCTGACGCTGGAGGTGCTCGGCATGTGTGGACACAGTCGGTAGAGTGGCACCCTGCATTAGCATAACATCAATGTCAAGCTTACATCCCCGAATCCAGCTAATCAGTATTCCTGCTGTCATATTAGTGTGGCACTCAGAATCTAAAACACACAGGTATCTGGTAATATCACCAATCAGCCATGTCTATATATGCTGCAGTTCACACTCCAGAGGAATTCATAAAAAATGGGAGAATGAAACTGTGCTGCCCACTGGTTTAAATTATAGACGAGCAGAGGCTGGAGAAGGTGATGTACTGTAATGAGAGCACATTATCTCTTATTTTAGAGAGGAGGACAATGGGTATGCATCTTTTAGAGCCGGGGTTGTCAAACTTTTTCCAATAAGGCTTCAACCCATTTCAGGTTTTTTGTTTTTTTTTAAGTACCACCCAACGGGCGCAAAATATTTTTAGTGGAAACAAGAAGCCTGCGTGAAGAGGAACAATAGAGCGCTGCAACGTGACTCTCAGGTTGTCTGAATTCATGATGTGACTTAATTAGTTCAGTTTGTTCGTTGTTTGAAAGAGGCCATGCTGCAACACGACTGCTGGGCCTGAGATTGCTGTGTTGCTACACTGCCTGGATTCAGACCAAAGCGACAACATCAGCTGTGAAGAAATGAAGCAAAGGAGAAAGTCATAATTTAGGTTGCAGATTCACAACTGGAAATTAGCCGTAAAAGGATAAAACTGCTTCTTTTATTGTGCAAGAAATAATAAACAAAGTGTGAAACACTGCAGTTCCTCGAGTGTCCACTAGAAGCCTGGGTGCAAAAGCCCCGCAGTCACATACACACCCATTCAAAAATGCCAGTTTTTACAGCAGCAGTAAAGAAAGGTGTAAATCACTTTCCGACTGTTTTTGCACGAGTGCGGCGCTCAGCTCAGCCGTCATCAGGTCTTTGTACATTCGTATTGATTCCACAATGGCGTCCCAGTTTCAGCGTTGTGGAAGAGTCCTGCATTGTTGGGTTAGCAAGCTAATGTAGCTTGTAGCTTCACATTGCACATAAAATTAAATGTGATGACCGTGATATGTGAGATATAAATAATCAGTGAGTATGTTCTTCGTCTTCTTGACTCAAACAGCTTTTATACACAAGGGGAGGAGCCGGCCGTCCCGTCCATGTAAACACAGCTCTGACAACAACACAGCCAGCAGGACTCCAGCTTCTCCCTCACTGCAGACAGTCAGGACTCACACACACATTTACACAGGAAACACTGGAGACATGATTTATTTATGATGTGCAACCTGTCTTCACTCACAAATTGCTGACATTGTGAGAAACAAAGGAACAGGAATACAAGACAGGTGGAAGGAAACGTTAAAGTCCTTCAGCTGATTCAGTATGCAGAAACACGCATGCAGAGATCTGTGTGTGTGTGTGTGTGTGTGTCTGAGCTTACAGCATGGACTAATAAACCCAGCAGAGCTCTGTCTGCAGTATGTTCTCTCTGTAGAGCGAGATTATATATATACTGTATATATATGCATGTTTCACTCAGAGCTGCTTCCTGCTGCTTTAACACTTTAACCTCCTCTCCTCTTTCTCCATTACACAGCTCTGAAAGGACCAACAATCATTTCTATGAAACTGTAACTGTTCAAAATAGCACATTTAGACACTCCTTTAGCATAATTTCTGCTTGTCAGACATCATTTATTTCACTTATAGCAGCAACCGCACAGGGCTGCTTGGATCTTTATGAAACAACGGGAGGAATCAGAGGGCTTATGTTGCTGTTGAATCAATTTCCATGTTTAACAACACAGTGCACCCGAAAGCATTTTACTATATGTAGAAAAAGCAAAAGAGCATCTTATTCACAGCATTCACCCCCAAGCCTGCACATTATTCATGTTATACACAGACAATTATCTGCAGTTCATGTTCATGCAGGAAGCACTGCGATCAGAAAACAGGCCAAGACAGGCACACGCTGTACATCCATACAGAGCATGTTCAGTGTGGGAGAGTCATATGGGAGGGGATTAATCACGGTTCATGCAGCTGATTAAAGCATGCTGCGGTAACATGTCCAAACTCAAAGGGGCTTACGATCAGGAGAGAGGTCGACTCCTGAATCATCACTGAGAACATGCTCCGTTAACGTGACCTGTTGATATCGGTCGGTCAGAGTTCAGGGCCGAGGAAGCTCCAGCATGACTCGCTCCTTCATTTCTTTTTCTTCTGCAAGTGTGCAGTCAAAATAAAAACACGAAAACAACAAATCAAAGTCAACCAGTTTAGTATGGTGGCCCTGAAGGTCAACTGCAAAATAAAACAAAAACAACAAAAAAACCATGGAAAGCAAAAGCATTAGATTACCGTAAATTCCGGACTATAAGCCGCTACTTTTTTCTCACACTTCGAGCACTGCGGCTTCTACTCCGGTGCGGCTTATTTATGGATTTTTCTTGGGGGACAATGAGCTTCTGCCGCAAAAACATTTGACTTCGTCACGTCGGATCTTAATATCAGTCATTTTGCGCTTTATGCACGCACCCTCATGATGGAAAACACACGGAGAAATACATATGATGCAGCTTTCAAGTTAAAGGCGATCGAGCTGGCTGTCAAAGAAGCTAACAGAGCTGCTGCACGTTAAGATGACACTGACAGCGACAACAGAGACTGAGGAAGTGAGTAATGAAGTCATTCTGAGGCAGTGAATAGATGGACTTTTTCTTGTGAAATATATTACGGTAATCTTTTTCATCAGCCGCGTTACAGACACTGTTCCATCAAGGATTTCCACTAGGCTTCGTATTTACGGATGTTACCAGTAGTACGTATTTAATTAAAAGTTAAACAAATGTTTTTATGTCACGTCTTTCTGTTTAAATAGCTCTTGTTATAACGTGGACACCTGCGGCTTATAATCAAGTGCGGCTTATATATGTACAAATACATTTATTTACTTATTTTTAGCCGGTGCGGCTTATATCCAGGTGCGCTCAATAGTCCGGAATTTACGGTAGATGTTTCATGAAATATTTTGTGTATTTGCAGAAATATTTTCGGCCAGTTCTCTTTGTTTAGCTGCACACACTGACTGATCTGATCCACTCTTAGGGGGACATTTAAAAGTAATCGTTATGAAACGCTGTTTTCTACCTGTTCAACATCGAACAGCAGTTGAACAGCAGCTGGTGAACATAGTGTTGCATTAAGCTGTGAATGAGGGAGATATTTCCCTCAGGAGGGAAGACTGAACTCACTCTCCAGATGGTGAACAGGGTTTGTTTTTTTTCCCCCCATATCAACCTGAAAAAGGTGATCATGGTGGTTTTCGTAAATTAATATGTCTGTGTGCTGACACCAAGCTGCAACCCTCTGGTGTTGAAAAATGAAGCCAATGAGGAAGTGTGTAATCCTGCAGTTCCTCAAGCGTCCACTAGAGGCCTGCACAAGTCACATACACACCTCAGCCTCACAAAAAAATAATCCAGTTTTTACAGCATAAATCAACATGTTTAAAGCCTATAGGGTAAAAATTAAATAAGTCTAATTAGTTTTGTTTGTTTTATTTCAAACATGAAGGAATCACAAAAAATAATACTTGATTGGGGGGGTCAAACTTGTGCGTAAAATGGCAATGGGCTACATGAATCAGGTGACAGGGATATGAGGGCGATTGGGCCACCACTTCTCTCGGGTTCGGGGAGGGCATCTTAAAGCAGAAGGCTGCCCTGCTGGTTTTTTCGAGGTAAGGCATCAGCCGGTTCATCACTCTGATGCATGATGGGAGCTCTAGAGAGAAAAGGGCCTACTACCTTGTCATTATTACCTGCTGTCCAATGAAACGTTGACACATAGGGAGGATGATAGGAAAGAAATCCAAGATAGAATCAAACCAAGATAAGTTAAAAATTGTTTTTATTTTGCAATAAATATTTTGTTATTTTTTATTTAGTGAGGGAGATCTCCAAATTATAAATTTTTTGGCCCACAAGACAAAAAGTTTGGACACCACTGGTTTATATATTGATATTTGTGCTGTTTTTATTCTTGTATTGCTGCAGGGCAGAACGTGAAAAAGAGACCCTCGCTCTCAGTGGGTCCTCCCTGCTAAAACAGGCGCGATGTTACCGGTCATTAAGAGGCTTAAAACCCGCCTCAGCCTTGAGCTGAAAAAGTTTGGTAACCCCCCCCCCCCCCGGTCTATGTGAGCGGAGGAGAAGTAAACCAGCGACTCACAGATTCTTTTTTAAAGGACGAGTGACACTTTTTGCGCCAACAGTCAATAAACAATGAATTGTGCATATTAGAGAAGCAGGAGGACCTTTAAAGGAGGGAAGTCCTCTCGTGGTCAATTCAATTCAAGGACAATGAATCATACATCATTATTACTATTGTATCATCATATGTGGTTTGTAGGTCTTCTTCAGCCTTGGTTATTAAACCAATCTTACATAATGCAGCAGAATGCCCAAAGGTCTACACAACTGTGATTAACGAGCATGTGTGTACTTTAAAATGATGCATAAATTAATCTTCAATGCAAGCCCTGTATGTTTAAATATGCATATGATAAGTTATATAAAAACCCTTTAATTAAGTCAGTTAAGAGTAATGAAAACATGCAATGATGAAATAAAAAAGGTCAAAGTCCAAGTCATGTGTTATTCCTGACTGTCACACTCACAGTCCTGCAGTGGAGACGTTTGTTGCCGCTGACAGCTTCAGCACAGCTTATGCACCATATCAGATAATGGTCACGACATTTCCAGGCTGCAAAGCATGCTGGGGCAGCACACTGGGCAGCGACGAGTGGCACGTCGAGCCAGGCCGCTGCCTAGAAGGATCAACGGCGATGTCTGTGACAGACGCTCACGCAGCAGCTTCAGCTGCCAGCGCTCATAGCTCATAGCGTTCTTTAAGACGTTTGGCTGATTGCAAGACTCGCCAGCCTTTAATAGCGCTTAGCCAAACGTCCCGCCGTTTTTCGTCCTGCTGTTTTGACAGGCGTCTCAATTCACATGCTTCGGTTGGTTTTGTTCTATAAAGGCAGGTGTATTATTTCCAACACTCGAAACGCTCTCTTTGCAGATTGACGGATAAGAACATTGAAAGGACTCTTAAGGTTTTTTTTTTTTTTTATCGTTTTCAGAGTCGAGAGCTTTCGCAGCAGCAGAGAAAAAGTGCCCTTCATGTGCAGCTGCTCTGAGGGCTGAAGTTTAAAATCTTTCAACTTTTCAGAAAGGCGCTGTTGACATCCTCGCCGCTCGTTTCCAAACGTGTGATATTCCCCGTGTTCACGGATCGTGTCTTGTACCGACATCCTCTTCGCTCCACGGCTGCTCGGAGCATAAACGAACAATTTCGGTCACACAGTGGCCACTGAGACAGAACGCTTCTCTTCTCGTGTTTGTGTGTACAAGCAGACATTTGGCAGATTAGTATGCACATGGCATCGTGAAAGTGGGCGGAGTCACAGCACCGAGAGCCAGCGGCTGACAGAAAGCTCGTACAGTTATCAAAAAGAAGACGATGATTGAGATTGATGATGTTTTACTCCTTGTTTGGATTTTGTCCTCGAGTGAAGGCAGGCGAAGGCTTTCATCATACATAGAGTTTAGATTCATCCTGAACAAGTTTCATCATCACGATAAAAAAGTAATAAAGCACAGGAGAGTCCAGGCATCACTTCCCTGTGCATCCTCACGTCCAGCACATAGTAGTTTATTCTAATGTTAGCATACAGATGACTTTTCTTCAGGATGCTCTTCTTCTTTTAGATTCCATTTTATTTAACTCCGTACTTATTGCATATTTACATTTTATTAATGTAAAAATGATTAACCTCATTTTATTTCATATTTTACGGTACCTTATTTTATCTACGTTGCACCCTGGGGAGGGGGGGAAACGTAATTTCGATTTCACTGTATGTCTGACATATTTTGGAATTGACAATAAAGTAAACTTTGATTTTAAATCAGGTAGCATCACACACGTAAGGAAGAGATAAAACTTCTCCTTACTTTCACTCATGCATGAAGTTAATGGAACATCATAGATCAACGCTCCACCTCACGTGGCCCTGTGATCCGGTTTGGTGACGGGGGACATCATGGACTGTCTTGTTTTCACAGCAAGACCTGGAGGTCAGACGTCCACCGTCAGATGTCCGGCGTTCCCCGAGCCGGTTGTGTCCTGCCGCATGTCCTCCTGTCTCAGCATTCAAAACATTTTTAAACATAATTTCTTCATTTGCAGTTTGATTGTTTCAGTTTAAGTGAGTGACACGCCCCTGACTCGGTGTTATTTATGGTCTCGGTCTCACCCTGCCTTGGTCTTGACTGGGTCTCGGAGCACTCTGACCTCCGGTCTCGACGACAACACTTACTCACGCTGAAGAGAATCCTCCAGTCGACTATCCTGCAGTCCAAACCAGACTTTAGTCAAAGCTGTTGGCCAACAGCATTCTGCTTTTTCTGAACAGTGTCTGGATTTTTTCACTACTTAGTAAACCTCTGTTCGTACGAGTCTTTCTAATCCTCTGAACACGTCTCTCGCCTCTCCAAAGTCAATTATACGTTTCTTTGTTTCGTGTCTCTCTCTCTGACCTGTGAGGCAGAAAAGGCAGAAGACGGGCTGGATGCTCCTCTGCAGAGGGAAGAGACTGTGTGACAGCCAGAGTTTAATCTGTCCATGTCAATCTGTCACTGTCAGCCATCACTGTCACAGGATTACACCTGGGGCGGCTGGCACGCATCAGCAGTGTGTGTTGTGCGGCGTTTGCATTCAGTCCCTTTTCTCCCCACATAAATAAGAATTTATCTTTATCTGTGTCCTTGATCCTTATTTTGATTTAAACAACATTTATGTAAATAGATATTAATTAATGACCTCATTGCAGCAAACATGAGGCTTAAAATCAGTTAGTATCAAAATGTTTTAAATGGACCGGGACAGAAATTTAAACCATTTTTAAAAATCAGGAACTTTCACTGGCCTTTGTTGGAAAACTTGTGAAAAGCCTGTTAAAACATTAGACAGCTCTTAAAATGAAGACAGCGACCCAAAGTCAATGTCATTGCATTAAGATCCATTCAACGCTGCGCCGTCTTGTGCAGTTTCAGATGCTATTACTGAGACCAAACAGAGTGGGGAGCAAATGAAAGACCCCATTGTGTTAAACTGACCTCAGCGAATATGAGGATACATTACGAGCTTTTACCTTGTGAGAAATTACATTAGGGAGGCCCATCACGGTTTGATAGAGCTTTCAGCTCCAACACTTTTTTTTTTCTGGGAGGGAGGATGTGTGCGTGTGTGTGTGTGTGTGTGTGTGTGTGTGTGTCTATCTTAAAAGGCATCGACAGTGACGGGTTTAGGCGTGTGCGACCTTAAGTGACCTTTCATTGTAAACTGTGGGATCAAAGCCGATATGGTCGAATCTAGACGGCAGGCTAAAAATGATGATAACAGAATATAATAAAAGACACATCTGGTGAGACCTCTCAGAGCAGCAAATATGTACAAAAAGACAAAACAGGCGTTAAAAAGAGACAAAGATAATATGAACCAATCAGTCCTGTACGCTTCACAAATGTCTAAAAATCTACCGACCGCGGTGCATGAAGACTGAAGAGGTCAAAAACAGCTCCAGTGAAACTCGTAGAATCAAGACCGACTTTATTCACTTTATTAGACCTGCAGGTTTCAGCTGGTGGTCTTGATGACCCTGATGAAGGCCACCAGCCGAAACATGTCGGTCTAGTAAAGCTCATAAACGCTGTCGGGTAAAACATGGTATTTAGGTAATGATGGTTTTTCCCAGGCTCAGCAAACAATCCTCCAAACATGGTCACTTCTGGCTCGAAGGAAAGTGGCGATGGCCAAGATGCCAAACTTAATGCTTATATAGAAACTAATAATTGTTATGTATTGTAGTGGCTTTGTCCATATCTTTTAAACAGGAGTAAAGCCTACACAACATGCAGGTATCTAAATGCAAGTTGATTCAAATCGAGGAACCTTTGAAGGCCCTGACGCGTCCTGCAGGTTTTATGATTAACGGTAAACTGTTGGGTGAAAGGTTGAAGTCGGGTGAATCTACAGTTTGCAGCAAAGAACGTGATTTCAGCAAACTCTGTGTACTAACTCTGAGGGGATGATAGATGTGTAAATGTGTCCACAAAATCCTAACAGCAGCCACAAAACTGACAGGGAAGTGATGGAGATGTCAATCATTTTTTACACTTCTCAACACAGCCCGTGATGTGTTCAGTGTCTGATCAGGAGATCTGTGTGGGTCTCACATGTGGTCTATGTTTTCTGTAATGCAGTCTTACATCACATTTGTCAAACAGGGACAGGACCCAAATCCAGACTACAACGGCAGCAGGCTTTAGTGGACTGTGTGTGAACACAAACTCAGTCAAAGAAGTATCAATAAGGCAACACTAGTTTAACTTCTTATGACACCGAAAGAAGATTTAAAGGGGACATAATAAAAAAATAAAAAATCCACTTTGACAATGTTTTTGAACATTTATTTGAGAGTCTACAGATCTACAAAATTTCAAATAAATCCATCAAGTCCTTTGTTTGTGGTCTGCAGAACAACACAGACAGAAATGCTCAGTTTCTAAATTCCTCAATTTATGACATCACAAGTCTGATTTTTGTAAAAAAGAAAATTCTACCGGCAAAATATTCCCCATTTATAAGTACAGAAACGTATTGGTCGTGGGTTATAGGTCCCGCCTCTGACAAGGTAAATACCCAATTATAGTTTAGGATTTTTGGGGGGTGGAACCTGGGGTGGCCAATCTAACGTTCATGTGCCCCCAACCCGGCCATCCTTTTTTAGACACGCCCCTACCTGCAGAGCCTGTAGTTTATCAAAAGCATATCTTAAAGTGTAAATAAGAATCAAAACTTTCAAAGCACCGACATGGAAATATCAAGAATCAGAAAAAAACAAGGAAGAGGGAAACTGAGATCCAAAAACTTAAATGGACTAATCACTGTTGCTGGAACGCTTGATACAGGACAAAGACAAACTGGCAAAGACATAAAGAAGCACAAGCTCTTTTCCAATGCCCATAATTTGATGCAATTATGTTCGCCAAGAAAAGAAAAATCATGCCAAGTCTTTTACGTAAATACTGTATTCCAAAAATACCAGGATGTCCAGTTAAATCCCATTTCATGATATGAAAGTCAGCATTATTTAAAGCCACTTTGACACAAAATATTCTGCAGTCGAAGATACACAGATACCGAATACCGCCCCATGTATCTCCTGGTGTTTTCATGCTTACTTAGTTAATGTCTTTGCTGCTGCTTGGTCAGGAAACTGATGCAACATTGGGGTTTTTGAGGGTCTTAGAGCAAAGGTCCTGTGTCAGAGTCCATTCACTGGCACAGATCACAACCCAGATTAACCTGTTTGTCCTTTGTCTTCTGTCACAAGGGACGGTTTTCTCAGCTAGCAGCTAGATTTAAAAATCTCTCAAAGGATAACTTAAGCATCCAAATGTGATGCAAAGGTCTTTGAGGAAATGTCGGTGTTTGAAACCAAGAGGATATAAACAAGCGGAAAGTACATATCTTGGCAGGGCAGTTGCAGTTATAGTAAAAAAGTAAAAGTATGCGATTTGGACGGCAAGGACAGACTTAATACGCCAGGGAGGTGATGCTGATGAGGCGCGGCTGAAACCAATCAGGGCGGGGCGGACTATCAATGAAGCAAATGAAACATATCATGACCTAAAGAGCAGAACAGAAAGGCAGCCTGATATCACTCTAAAGTCATCCAAAACTGCAGCTTGGACAATGGCCCAATGCGTTTAAATATGAAGCCATAGGTAGCTCTCTGGGATCATTAGTCTGGTGCTGAGGTCTGTTGGCTTTGGGTTTAAGAGCATGAAAGTCTGCTTAAGCTGCTATACACAGGTGACGGATGGGCTAAGTACACATGAGGTTATTATCACAGAGATTGGGGTTTGAGGCCTGTGTGTAAAAAAACAGAGAAATTGTTCTTGCATTAGTCCACACAGTCAACTTCAGCTCGGCTTTCAACACCATCCTCCTGCAGAAACTCCCCCAGCTCACAGCGCCGGCCTCCACCACTTCCTGACTGACACTTCCTGACAGACACCATAGCCCCGTTTCCACCGAGCGGTCCGGCTCGGTTCGTCTCGGTACGGCACGCATTTTGCGGCGTTTCCATAGACTAATCCCGGGAAAAATTCCCAAATAATCGATCCGTACTGTCCTACTTTTTTGGGACCCTTCCGTTGGGGTGCCAAGAATGTTGAGCCGACTCGAACAAGTGGAGCTAAACACTGCAGTCCGCTGATTGGTTGAAAGAATCGTCACTTCCCGTGTTACGTCGGCAAACAAAACTCCTCTGTCTTTAAACCATACAGGGCCGATTGTTTCCATCTGTATTTCACCTCGCGGCACACATCCTTCTCAGCAGCGTTTTTCTCCTTTGTTGAATTTATTAGTTAGCGGTTAGCTGTTAGCGGTTAGCTGCTATCATGTGATGCTATTTACATAGCGGCTATCGTCATCCGGCTTACACGGCACCTACCAAATAGGGCACAGGTGGATGTGGAAACGCCAACGAGATCAGGCGTAATCGAACCAAACTGTACCGATCCGTACCAGACTGCTGTGTGGAAACGGGGCCCATGAATGCATCTCAGGGGAACCCAATCTGTGAAACTCCTGAAGTTCTCAGATGACACCCCCCCGTCATCGGTTCATCCTGGACTGTGACGAGCCCGCCTACAGCTGGGAGGTGGTTTACATTTCTATTGCTTGATATTAAAATTGTAAATGAATGCTGTATCCTCATCGATGTTTCACCCCTGGGTAATTCAAGAGAATTGTTTGTGCAGCATTACATTCTGGGCTAAATCACTTGAAATACTCTTAAACAGGCTTTTTGAATATCTTGTAATCATTATAAAGAGCAATCCTCCCATATGGAGTATGCCAGCCCAGGTTTCATGTTACTTATCGTTGCCGCTGGAGGCGAGACACTGACGCAAGCTCTCATGTAAAAACCTCTTCAAAGGAGCGTCAGCCCGGTGCCACCCTGCTGTGCAGGGTCTAAGCTGCATTCATTAGGAAGAGTCACACTCTTCTCAAAGCTCTGACAAATTGACAAAGGAAAAGTCATTTTCTTCCTACGAGCAGTTCAGCGGTTTTCTACTTCATCTCCATAGAGAAGAATCCATTTCAGAATAGATCGGTTGCGCTCATAGACGTTATGAAAAATGGATGTAGTCGCAGTGACGTCACGCGGTCGTTTTTTTCTAAGCAGAATTTGAAAACCAATCGAGGTTGGTCGCCATTTTGGAAATGCTTTCACAAAGTTGCAACAGGCAAAGAGTTGGAATTAAGAGCATTTTCACATCCACAACGATTGTTTTGCACCGCGCCCGAGAACAACTGCTCCCCCACTCGTCTTCGCTCACATTACAAACATCGTCTCGTACCAGAGTGCACACGTCGATACAGCAGCTGACAGCATGCATGTAACCATGGCACCCACTCGCAGACGGACTGTTCCAGGGTTCTGGTATTTCTGTGCAGCTCAAAGGATGACATGAAGAGTTAGAAGCCGTTTAAAATGACATCATGTCGTGGTCCACTTCCTTGTTTGAGAACGGATGCATTCACATCTCCCCACATGAATTTATTTATTTAACCTTTATTTATCCAGGAAAATCCCATTGAGATTAAAAACCTCTTTTTCAAGGGAGTCCTGGCCAAGAGGCCAGCGTGACCAAGACCGCCTCTTCAAGGCGACTCGGGCGGACCGCCTCTTCAAGGCGACTCGGGCACAGTCCTTAAGTACGGCTACAGAGCGCACCTTTTTGTCAGTCCGAGAAACGAACACATTTGACCGCTGGAAGTTCAAAAACACATTTCAGAACGGATTCTTTTGGGATCTTTATCCACATTGTTCTTAGAAAAGAAGAAGTTCCAGTTTTGAAAATAAAGACCTTCCCTTCAAAAACTGAAGAAACCTTGAGTCATTCACGCTGAACTATAAGGTCACGTCTTAAAGACTGACTGAAGAATTATTATTGAAGTAAAAAAATTTACCACTAAAGAAAAAAAAACAAACTAGAAATGCACTTAGAGAGCATAAAACCTTCACCAAGGCCGACAGTTCACTTTAACTCATTTTCATCAACAGCACATCTCGTCTTCAAAAGTTGAGCTGCATGAAAACACAAACTGCTTCTGTTTTTAAAGCACTGCCTGAAAGTATCTTGTGGCATCTGCTTGTAGACAATAAAAAAGAGAATGGGGACACTTTTCACATTAGGGCTTTTTTGTTTTTTCCCCTCTTCCCTTAGTCGCACAAACTAATGATGTAATCACATCTTTTCCTTCTTTTCTTATGCCCGTCTTGCTTTACTGTTATTGAGCTTTCAGTCGCAGAAGTCTGCTGCTGCAAGAAAAAAAAAAACATTATGTTGTTTACCATTAAAAAATGTCAAACAACACATCAGCTCTGTTTAAGTCGTGGACGAGTTCCAAACTGTTCATTTAAGAGAGGGATGCAACAATCAGTCTCACACATACATTACACCGCTGACATTTTTGGCACCGGGTTGAAATATTGCACCGGCTGAGTCCTAAGAATGACAAATGTGCGATGATGGGGGATAAGGATTAGTATGAAAAATGTGTGTACACAACATCTTTGCGTGGGTAATTGTCAGTTGAACAAAAGGCCCAAACAACAGATGTTTCATTCCCGAGATGGAAAGCCTCGTGGTGACGATAATGAAGGTAAACCTGGAGGAAAAAAAAAACACACACAGGCTCACTAAATCTTCTTTGAAGGTGCCTCGAGTTTCTGCAGAGGAGCTTTGGACGCCTGTTAGTGTTTACTAAATTACAGCAACAGCAAGTGAATGGCCCATCAGGAGACAGGTGTTTGCTAACTGTCAGGAGGAAGGTTTTCAGGCACTAAACATGACATTAACATCAGGATTACAGTCATGCGAGTGGCTGCTGCTGCCTGCGTATCCCTGAGCGCCGAGGGTTGTGGAAGAAAGGTAACGTCTCTGGTTCAGATTCATTCAAGGCTACGTGTGGCGTGTAAGTATTGCGGAGTATTGCATGTCTTAAGAGACTTAGCTATGATCTGATCAGACAGAGAAATGTACGCTGGAAGCAGGAAGTGATTTTTCAAAAGTTTGACAAAAGAGTGGGGCCAAATGGAGCTCCTTATCGTCAACCCTGAAGCAAACATTTACAGTTAGGAATGCATCTTCATCATGTCCAAGTGACTGAAAGAGGACATATTTTCCCTGTGGTCTAAATGCAACATCTGTGTTTCTGTGCTTTGGTCAAAATATAACGTGAATCAAGCAGCAGAGGAGGTTTGTGACCCTGCAGAAACCAGCTCTCTCAGAACGCTCCATTTTGGTGTGTGTGTCTCTTTAAATGCAATAAGCCCCGCCCCCTGAGTTTTTCCTGTTCGACATCACTCCTTCGCGAGTGAGAATAAAAATGGCGGACCTGCTCAAAAGTTTTGCTCTAGGCTGGAGGTGGAGTCCATGAATGGAGATACCAGGGGAGGGGAGGTTTTCCCTCTGTGACATCACAAGAGAGCAGATTTAAAAATGGAGCATTTTTCTCTGTGTTGTAAACAAACAAACGACTGGAGGAGGTTTTATTTTACATTTTGTGGGACTGTAGAACCTCAAGTTACCCAAATAAATGTTCAAAAACACAGTTAATGAGAATTTTTCACAGTATGTCTCCTTTACATAAAATGCATCACAACGATCAAGCCTCCATGATGTCTTCATCCCGAGAATGGAGAAAGGGCACGCGGTGATTTCCAGCATTGTCTGCATATAAAGATGGACGACATGTCTCTAACTTGTCTGGTGTCCAAAGTTGAAAACAAAAGGATCGGCAGTGGTATATCACACAACGGATGTCACCTGGAGCCAGAGTCAGCACTGCAGGGATTGGCTTGTGCAGCAATCAAACACCTTCGCATAAACCAATCAAACGCCTTCACACACAGCCGACGAAGCAGCAGGAGGAACTCGGGGTTAAGTGTCTCGCCCGAGGACACGTGTGGCTGCAGGAGCTGAGGACCGAACTCTTCCCCGTCTCTTCCATGTCAGAGGGGTCCTCCTGGTTTCTCCAGGAGTTTTGATGCTCTCGATCTTTCTTTGTTTGAACCTTGAGAGCCACTTCTTGATTATTTTTACCCTCTTTTACTTCTTCATTCAACGCCTGGAGTGAAATCTCCTTCCATGCATACTGTGACAGAAAAAGAAAAGACTCCATGGTTCTCTGAAGACCAACACACAGTCTCAACAAGAGTGTTAGATATATTTTTGAGCATTCGACACCAGGATGTTGTTAACAGAATAAAAGCAGATAGTTGAATAAATGAATGAGTGTAAATGGAGTTATATGATCTCCAGCCTCTAAAGACCTCAAGAGCAGATTTAGGCGCTAAGTTGTCTCAAATGTCTTCAGTTAAGTTTTGCTGCTAAGAATGTTTTTTTATAGCATTGCTATTTTTTTTAATTTAATTGTCACGTTTATTCTTTAGTGCTTTGTTGTTGTTTTTAATGCACTACAGGTTTGCACTGTGGGTTGAGGGGATTGAAATTTCATCTGTGCTGGATGTTTAACATGGAGCATATTTGACAAATAAAGCCTTCCTAACCTAACCTAACCTTTGATAAATAATTGACAGCTCTCTCCTCACAATCGGACGAGGACACGAGTCGCCATGATCGGATAAATGGCTAACGGAGAAAGATCACTGACTTACATCTTCAAACCACAGCGAGAAGGAAGCTCGCAAATCATTTGATTCCAACCAATAAACCTCCAAGATGTGCGATGTCATAATAATCATCGGGGTCTGAAAACGCTACTGATCCATTATTTACACCAACACTGCAAATTAAAGTTTTAGTTGTTTCCCCGTCTCCCTTTGGAGCCACAGAAGGCTTTATAAGAAGAAGCCTTGATCACGCTAGCAGTTAGCTACTGTAAACAAACTTTGATGTGGAAACCGTTTGAGTTCCAGTTTAACTTGGGCCAGACTGACTTTGAGAAGAAAAACTGTTGCAGCACAAAACAGGTTCATCTTTGAAGGAAGCAGGACGGAGGTTTGTTTTGGCGACTGTGCCGACAAATTGCTTCAACATTTCCTGTAGAGTTATAGATATGCTAGCTGTCTGTTGGCTTTATTACCTCAACCCTCTTCACTTATAGAAACCTGGACGAAGCCTGAGATGAGACGAGATTCTGCAAAAAACACAAAAGCAAAACTTCTTTAATGGTTCCTTTAAACCACTTGACAGACTGTGCAGTGTCTTTTCTCTTCTGCCCATTGACTAACACCTTTATTCAGTGTGTAATTCAAAGGAGTTTCAAGAAACCAAGCTGATGTGCAGTGGCTGAAAACGTCTCGCAGAGCAGCAGAACGAGCAGAGAACAGAATGTGTGAAATGAACGGTAATTAATGTTGAAGAAGTAAAGCTAGAAGAAAAGGCCGGCACGTGCTTCTCTCTTCCAGCCTGGCACTAATGGGAATATGATTGCTTTCTGTCTTTTTTTTTTTTTTTTTTTCTCCTCGTGAGGGTCCTTTGTCTAATTCAATCAATACTTCAGGGCATTCAATGCACTCCGAGTGGATGCTCTGAATGAGGTAAAATCAAAGCAAAGCGATTTAGACAGCCGATGCAGCCAGTTTGGCCGGTGGTCTGATTTAGTGAAAAGCCCCGAAATGCAGTAATGTTTCATCCTCAATGAGCGTGAAGAATCCTATACAAAATTACAACGGTATTTCCAGACGAATCCGACTGTAACCCCCCCTGCTAGGCGCCATAATAAGTTGGAGATTTGGAGCCGGATCTTGCATCACATTAAGACAGACATTTCAGGAGGTTTGACGGAGGAGAGTTTTTCTGTGTCTTTGCCTGGAAGCGGCTGAGAAACAGCATCCACGAGGGCAGCTGGATGTCAGCAGCTACACTGTTTTCCTGTAACCTTTTCAACCTCGTCTGACTCCAATTAACTTGCCAAGCCATGTAACACAAAAATGTTGACAGGGATGAATGACAGCCGGGCAAAAGGTCCAACCAGAACCGTCTGAGAGAGCCCGCCTTTAATATGTGCTTAAAGGCACGGGACGTAGAGCAAAGCGTAATTAACAGGTATGAGGGGACTAAATTTCAATATAGATACCAAAACTGTTCAACACTCTTGGGGGGAACGTTTGAGTTCATGTACATATAATTTTATTATTCACTCAGGCTTTCAATTAGAAATATACTTTCTGCCTCACACAGACAATTTAATAGTTTTTTCTGTCTTTTAACGATTCTTCCTTTTTCTGTTGCACTCTTTCCTAAAGCTTTGTTTGAATGTATTTCTGTTTTTATGTCTGTAAAGTGAATGTGAATTGCCTTGTGTCTGAACAGCGCTATATAAATAAACTCGCCTTGCCATATGAAATAGCATAAGAACTCATTTGAAAAACAACAACCAGCGAATTCGTCCTTAATTTCCCGAAAGACACATTTCCACCGGAGGTAGCCGGAACGTTTAGTCCCAGGATCTACTTCTAAAGGGATTAAAAAGGTTCCTCCAGTCCATTCATGTTTCACACAGGTCCCAATATGGTGCTAATGTTAAAAGCTAAATTATTATTAATTTCTTTTTATAAATGCACTGCAAACCCAAGTCCCTGGATTTTCACAGATTTCCCTCCAAGCGGGGAACCTTTCACGTGTAAAACAAAGTTCCTTGATTTTGACCGAAGGCGAGGATGCACTGAGTCTCTTGGGAAAGCTGCTGCAGTGGACACAGGTCGGCTCTCCGCTCCGCACACCGGCGTGATGACTTCCAGGTGATATTGGGATAGTTTCCATGAAGCGTCTCCAACACGTCGCTTGTAGCTGAAAGTTCAGACTGTCTGTAAAAATAAAAAATCTGCCGCAATAAAAGCCTCCTTCCAGTTCAGTTTGATCAAATACAAAGATGTCCGACCCTCTCCTGTACTAAATAATCGGACGGGCTTATCAGCTGCTGTCAAGTTTGTTGACCTCTGAGCCGAACCAATCGCAGCAGTGAAGAAGCAAACAGGTTGACTAAATGACTAACGGCAGTGATGTGATAGCATCTTTCACAAATTAGCCTTCAGTTGAAATGAGGTCGGAGACCCTCGGCTTACATCAACAACTTGGAGTTGTGAGCTTGCTCTTACAAAAAAAAAAAGAAAGCGTCAGGAATCAATTCATCTCGCTATAAAAAAGGCTCCTCACTCGTTTTCAGATAGTTCAGTTTGGCACAATCTGACCTTGAGCAAACCGTCATTACACTGACTTATTCATCCCAGCATCTCATCAGAGGCTCACCGCCGAGCTGGACGGGTGTGTGTGGAAGTGAACGAGGCCGCAGCAGCTGAAAACACCTGCTGAATAGCAGTTATGATAAGCGACGTAAAATCGATTACAATCCTAAATTGGGTGTGGTGCAAAAATAATCATTTTATTTTTTCCAGGCAGTATCGCCCTGCCCTACTTTCCTCCCTGAAACATGTTGCACACACACAGCTTCATATTCACGCTGAATTCCCCGCCCCGATAGATGTAGCAATTATTATTTGTTATCATTTTTACCGCTCAAACCTCGATTATCAGCGATTCTATCTGCTCCAACCACAGAATGACAAGTGACATACACAGCGCTTGTTACAAAGCTGACACACAGTAAGTCAAGTTTCATAATGGCTGCAGAGGCATTCAGCACGATTCCGCCTCTAAAGTGAAATAGACAATTATAATAGCCGCTTGCAGAGAAAAGAGGCGTTCAATATATTTCCTGTTGCCGTAATCAGTCCTGTGTGGTTCAAGTTAAACCTCGCTGAATGCAGACGGACAAAACAGCCTCACTCATGCGCATCGTTCAGCTGCTCTCCAGCTCTCCTCCCCCGGTAATTGTGTTTTTCTTTGCACTTCAGCTATAAAATTGCTTCTGTTGCCTCTCCCCTCCTTTTCTTTTTTTTTCTTCTTTCATTTGCTCCAGATGTTTTATCAACTTCAAGTTATTTCCTCCATGAAAGCCACGAGACTTCAGGGTTCACAAACTGGAAAACAGACTTTAGATGAATACAATGGGCTCGGAGGAGTCGGGGGAGAAAAAGCCTCATCAAACCTGCGGTTCTCTTGCAGGTGTCGTTTTTTCTTGCCGCCGTGTATGTAATTCTTAAGGAACTTCATGGGATGCTAATGCATTTTTTTGGCTCTGGCACAATATGATTACAGATACATTTCAGCCAGTACACCTTCAAATAGGCCTGCTTTGCAGACAAATACAGTAATTTTAATACATAATGCACCATCATTTCAGAAACATGGCTCCAACACCCAGCTATAATGAAAGCAGAGGTTGTAAATCACCCTCACAGCCACTGCTACTGCTTTTTTCTGCTCATATTGCAACCACTGCAGCTCCACTCGCGACTGCTGCACACCATTTTGGAGCTCATCAGCCCCCTCTAAGACCCCAGCTTCTGCCTGAAATATACTCCAAACTGACATTTCTGAGGGTTTGCATTGGCAAAAATGAAAGTGCCAAAAAGAAGAAGAGGCTCCACATTTACAGGCTTTGATGTTTGCACACATTTACAGGACGGTGAGGGAAAAAAAACAGAAAACTCACAAAGATTAATGCGTCTATCGTGAGAAGAAAGTTCTGTTTCCTCACACTTGACTTCAACAACTCATGAGCCTTCAGCTTCAAGCCCAGTCATTCTTTTTGGAAATGTTTTTGGGTCACAAACTTATTTGATCCCGGTTCATCAAAATCCCTCATGAACGAAAGTTTGTGGTCAGCTCCTTCGAGGAGTTTTAGATGGAAATGAAGATTAAAATGAGCTAAAAGTCAAATGTCTTAAAAATCATTTTATCACATCCAAACAAAGACTGTCCCCAATATTTACATGCCAACGTTAGCTTAAAATAAATCGATTAGACACAAATTCTGCTGCTAGTTGATCATGTTAGCCATGTTCCTATGGTCGCCATACCTCAGTGTGATGTCATGACAACATGGCCGCCATGGGAAGGTGGTCTGTCAGAGTTAATCCTCTGGGGATCAGGGGGTATAAGTGCCAAATGTCATGACAACACATCCTGCTGTTGTTGGGATATTTCCCCAAAGGCAACAAATGTCAACCTCATGGTTGCACCAGAGGAAAAATTGGGCGGGATCATGAAATTCCGGAGGAATCTTCCTTGAGGGACGATGAATGTATTTGCCAAAGGTCGTGGAGAAGCATCCTGTAGTTGTTGAGATATTCCAGTTGGGATCAAAGCAGTGGACTGAACAATAAACAGACGGCTTGGTCCCCAAAGGCCTCCTGCTATACAGGTTTTTAAAAAATCATAAACACAACCTGCTTCCTCCAATCTCACCTTTTGAGAAAAAAAAAAAAAAAAAAAAGCAGAAGAACCCAAATGCAGACACACACACTCCAATTTAAATGTGTGAAAATAAGTGACCCCGATGGTTCCAGCATTGTGCGACACTTCCTGCTCAACACTCATCAGGAGGCAGGGAGCTGCTGGACCTGCTGGATGGTGAAAGAATGCAGGTCACACACACACACACACACACACACACACACACATTCACACACAGGAAGAACCTTCCTGTGAATAACAACCTCCATTGAAATTCTAGGCCATAGTCCAAGCTCTAAATAAGCACAGGAGGTGCAAGGAGAGAACCACCATCTCCATTCAAAGGGCGAAAAAACTTCACACCTCCAAACGTCATTATGCTTATCCAAACCCTTATCGCAGCTCAGGAATTACTCCGTCGGGCTGCGGTCGGATCACAGGAGGACCTTTGAAGCAACCTTCCAAGAGAGAAATAAAGTCAAAATAAAATATATGGTGGAATAAAATGCCCACTGCTACTGTACGGCCGTGCTATCAGTGCTAAGCTCCGGCTTTTCGCTCGGGCATGCAGAGGGTGTTTTGTGCTGATAAATTCAGCGAGTGTGCATCAGGGTGCAGGAGAGGGAAGGAATTCAGGAGGTAGACCGAGAGATCTGGGGACCCTAAAGAGGATTACAAACCAGCGCCACAACCACTGCGGCTCTTGTTAGGGCCTCAAGCTGCATGGTGATGATATACATCAAGTGCAATGAATGAATGAATGAGCGAAGGCTACAAGGAATAGAGCGCCGGAGGGTGTGTGAGTGCTGTAATTGTTCTAAATCATCCAAAAATCATACCATCAAAATGGGAACGCCTGGCCATTATTGAGGGATTAAGTATATTCCCATTACTTTCTTATGTAAATTACTCAAAGATCATTATGCAGCTTATTGGGTTGCATTATTCATCGCTTAATGGGGTGAAGATGAGTTCGGACAATTGGCTCTCTGAGATTGAAATTGATGTTTAAAGCCTCTGGAAATTCAGCTTGGAATGGTGAAAATGCAAATTGTGTATAAATGGCGCCGGTCTCATTACGCAGCGACAAAAAAATTGGAGTAAAAAAAATCAGTACTTTTGACACCTCGTTTGGAAACGGCCCGTTCTCACGTCGGACCTTTTCTAAAGCGTGGTGTGTGTGTGTGTGTGTGTGTGTGTGTATGTGTGTGTCAGAACACGTTTAGATTGACAGCCACATATCTGCATTGTATGTTTTGAGTGAAAGCTCTGAAAATGGTTCATTTCAACGACCGACTTCGTAAGTCAGCCCACAGGTTTCTCATCTGTTTAAATAAGGACTTAAGTAGTGCTGGAGTAAAGGATCGCTCGCCGAGACCATAAAACACCCAAGACCAGAGTGCTCCGAGACCGAGTCCAGACCGAGACCGTAAAGATCACTGAGAAATCGACATCTTGTGTGCAGTCCGTGCCGCTCGTAACAGACTGTAACCTGGAGATAAAAAATCATTATGAACGAAGTGATTTAGCTTTTTTTCCCCATCCAATCACAGTGAAGACGTGGAAAAACATCCTTTCAGCCGTGGTATTAAATTTAAGACGCTTGGTCAGAAAAAGGGGGGGACTTGAGACCAAGACCAATTTCGAATACTACAACACTGGACTGGACTTTACTCTACCTTGAGTGAGAGGACTCTGGACTGTGGGTGGGCGATGACTTTGATTTGTACTCCCACATTAATTCCAACAGGACATGAGAAACACTGAAGATACTGCTTTCAATATCATAGTTTGTGTTTGTCATAAATGATGTCATAATCAATGCAGCGTTACAGGATTATTTGTTCTCCAGGCTAATGAAGCTAACCCTCATGATGGCTCTGTGGTTTGAACGAGTGCTGTATTATTAGGAAGCAAAACTCCCCCCGCTGACCTTTTAACGACCTCAGCAAAAAAATAAAAAAATAAAGATGATGAGAATAAAACTCATCTTCAATCAACTCTGGCAGCTGTACATAAACACATCAGGTTGTCCATTTGAGACAGTGAAAAAACGCTAATGCTCGGTGGGAAAGTGCCTTCTCCTATTGGACTGCAGGCTGACATGAATATTTGAACAGAGCAATCCCAAATGTCAAACCTACAGCAGACACTAAAATGACAATATTTAAGATGAAACTAAAACACCATTTACTCCTTTTTATGGAGGCCGTTGCACATTTGGATTTCACTCTAGCTGTAAAAAGTGTGAGTGCTTATCGAGTCATAATAATATTGTCAACAATGAAGAAATAAAATCAGCCAAAAAAAACAAAAGGAAAAAAAGTGAGATGACCTAAAGAAAAAGTGAAAAAGATACTCTGAGGCGCATTGATTCTTTTCATGCTCTAAAACCTTGGCTGCGAGGGGGAGCGCCGCCAGGTGCAGAATACTAATATGGAGGAGAAAAAAAAAAAAAAACGCTTTTGAGCTTCAGGGGTCACAACCTCAGACATTTTAGCCAAGGCTCCAATCAATTCCAATTTGTCACTGCAACATCCAGGTGTCACATTTGCGAGCACAAAACAGGAGCAAACGGTTGCGATGAGAGAAAGGACAAAGAGGAGGATCCAGGTCGACCCCGACACATTTACATCCCATCGGCGGCGGGGGGGGGGAAAGCACTCACTATTCTATTTTCACTATAGGGAACTTGTTCTGTTCAGCAGCGGTAAACATGTTGTGGCATGTGTGTGTTAAAAAAACAAACATGTTATATGTGGAATTTCTAGAATGGATAAGGCCATTGTGAAGGTTTTCTAAGCTCTCGCTTCCTTTCAGTCATTTCTCGTCATTCTCGAAGAGTCTATAGTCAAGACTTACTGTATATGACCTGACCTTCACCTCTGCAAAAAAATAAATCTTTGTTCTGTAGGGGTCAATGCAAGGTCGGTTTGCCAGGAGGTAAAAAACACGCTTTGAAAAGAAAACAGAGTCTTTTCACTCATAACTTCACGGCACACTGGATGCACAAAAAACACCTTCCGTGCAAACACACCCGTCCACAAACAAACAGAGCTACCCGCAGCGGCAGCATTGTGTGGATTATGGGTCCTCTGTGGTTGTTTGCCTTTTTAATGGTGTCCTAATTATCATTTAACCCTAATTAACCTGCATGGATAGGAGCCGGGCCTGATTAATCCTGCACATTGTGGGTCCACTGTGGGGTTGAAATCAACTTCCTCATTCACTCTTTAATCAGCTTTCTGCCAAAGCTTTGCAGAAATTATGTACGTCTGCACATGCCCGTGAACACACACACACACACACACACACACACATTCAGAGACACATCTTTGTTAGAGCTCCTCACAAGGACACACGGCGTGTTACAAGGCCTCGAAGTTTTGTATTTCTGTCCTGCAGTTGTATTCTGAAAAGTTCGTGTCCTTGGTTCTCTTGAATAGAAAAACACAATTTACTGTTATCAGCTTTTCAGAAATGAGTTCCCTCTGTGTTTTGTGGACATTCGTGTCATGCTATTGCTTTCCCAAAGTTTCTCTTTCCTGTTTTATATATCAATTTGATGCTTTCATGAGCTGCTGGTTTTATTCCGTTGTTTAAGGCACCAGTGCACCTCACATGTATTAGACTCTGCAGAGCTGTTTTTGTATCCGTTTCTGGGTATGGAGTATCGGGTGCATTACATTGCCCTCTGGCTGAGGAAAGGAAAAGAAATGAACAATTTCAGAATCAGACCGACAAAATAACTTGTGCACTGCTGTGCCCCGGTGAGATACATGACTCTCTAAAATCCTGCAGGCCCTGTCAGGGCTGAAGAGGGAGAGCCATCAAAAATATGTTATATTTCTGCTACTTATAGAAGGCAGTGTCAAGTGCATGCTTGTGCAGATGTTGTGGGTAATATATAAAACTGAATCAGACCCAATATAGAAGGTGCAGGCATGTTTTTAAAGCAACACGTCTATTTGCAAACTGAAAGATCACATCTTCTCTTACACATCTGACTGAGGCGCAATGCTCAAGTTGCAGGAAATCCTCTTCCTATAGTTGTTTTATGAAATCAGCCCTGGAAAACCTATTATTATTATTATTATTATTATTATTATTATTGATATGATCAGCAGTTTTAGTTGCTTTCAGCTATAAAATGCATGAATTATATAATTAAAATCTCAAACAGAATTAAAGGATTGGTCATTTTCAAAAAGAAGCACGATTTTAAAAGTAGCATTCCCTCAGTGCTCCGTCTGCACCCCCTCCCCTCTGTGCTCCCTCTAAAGCCACGCCCCCTCACTTACATGCATGAGCGCTTGCATTTTGCAGAAACTATACGTCTTATAATAAAGATAATAATAAGACACCAAGATGAACTGGGGCAGAGAGGGAGGAAATGTATATTCTACTGGAAATAGGTGGAAATGTCACTTTTAGATCAAACTGCAACATTGTGTTAGCATGCTAATGCTAGCACACTTTTGTGAAGTCATAGCTTTCTATAGTTTATAAATGCACACAGAATAATCCCAGTAATCAGTGAGTATGTTCTTCTTCTTCTTCTTGACTCAACACAGCCAGCAGGACTCCAGCTTCTCCCTCATTGGAGACAGTCAGGACTTTTTATAATATTGCACATTCCTTCTTTAGCTTGAGACCAGTTTGAATTTTCCTGTAACCTTGGCAAACTTCTCCTGACTTGCACCTCATGAAACTTTCTCCACCTGGAAGAAAGTGACATTTCTGTCTTGGGTTTGCCCAAAGCACACCGACATGCTCCCCACTGTTTCTGACGATAATGCACTACAACTAGGGCATAAAATATGTGGGGAAATAATTTGAGGTAGGGCTTGCATCACGCCGCAGTTTGTCAAAAAATTATGCGTCTGATGCTTTCCCATTATTTCCCTGAGAGCGGGGTCTTCACATCAACACGTTATCTTATACAGAGAGGCAACAGATGACATTCCAGGGAAAAACTGAAATTCATTAGAAAGCAATTACTTTCCAATCACTGGCTGACATTATCAAGTCACAGTGTCCTGTACCGGTGGAGGCAATATCCCCACAATGACACTGTATCTTTTTGCATATACCTTCCCTTTTCTTATCTGTCCTCCATTTTTTCCACCATTTCTGTCCCGTATGCCCAAATGTAGCCGTTCTGAGACACCGTGGTCCAATGACTTACGTCTGATAAGCTCACAGCCGGCTGGCATTACTCATATTCCCCATGAAACAGATATTCTATTTTTCATCCTTCAATCAATCAATCTATTTTCACTTGTTATCTGTGTCCTGGTTTCAGCAAGGTAAGCAGAGAAACCCAGACGTCCTTCTCTCTGGCCAGTGTCCTCCACCTCCTGCAAGAGGATCCTGTGCTGCTCCCAGGCCAGGTGGGAAATGTAGTCCCTCAGGAGGAAATCCATGTGGGTACGGGATAGCCAAGGTTGCCTTTCTTGTGGGGACATGCTCAGAATGTTTTCCCATCCATGCACCTTGGAAGCATTCTGATCACATGACTAAAACACAACCTCGAGTGAGTCCTAATGTAAACTCTTTACCATGCCAAGATCCAGCCATGAGTTAAAAAAAAAGTTTCACCCATGTCAAGTATGAGAATCACTTCTTTTTTTTTTTTCCAAACCTATTACTAAGTTTAAGTACACTGGAAACTTTTAACACCATGTTACAGAAGCTATTTATTTCATAGAGAAAAGGGCGAGTCAGTCTGACAGCGTCTGTTTCTGCTCCTGCCCGAGCTGCTCTCCTTCCATATCTCGCTCTGTGATATGATGTGCTTCTCTCTGTTCGCTCTCTGCCACCCCTGAGTCTCACACATAGGCTGCATATGAGAGCTGAGCTTTGCCTTGTTGTCTGGTATAGTGAAGCCAATGCATTTTTCCAACTCTACTTTTTGCTACACTAAAGAGCTCTGCACAGAAAGATTCCACTCCGGTGCCATTATGAAGTCCAAATGTCACGGCACCTTTGTACTGTGTTGAGGACAGTGGCGGTTAATTGGACGGTGTCTTGTTGTAATTTTACCTCGCCCACTCGTTGTGCCTCGTACACAGTGTGCGAGTTTCCCATAATGACGCTAACACAGTGTTGTTCCATCCTGCTCACTATAAACAATTACTGTTACACAATTACACCACATTCAAAGCCATCTGCTCGTGCCATCAGTCCACCTCGAGTGCTGCAAGGTGAAGAGCCAAACAGTCCTGATTTGGACAGGCAATGTAAAAAAGGTTACTGTAAGTGTTTGAGTAAAGGACCCTTATTCTTATTTATGGACTTCAAATTGGTGTCACCACAACGTCCTTCCATGCAGCTCAGATCTGGCTAATCCTTCGGACCATCAAAAAATCTGGCCTTTGCTTTCGGATTGTCAGGAGGAAAGAACCGGGCCAAAATCGGACCAATGATCTTGGTGCATATACTCTGCTTTAAACGCCAGTTAGCCCACAAGCCAGTTTGTGATTGCACATTGGCTCATCAATGGTTGGATGCCCCTCGCTCTCTCTCTCTCTCTCTCTGTTTCGCTCTACCAGTCTCACTGCTTTACATTATGGCCTTCTTCTTTTACAACAGTATTTTAACCACAGAAAAAAAAATCCAGAGCAGGTTATAAATGTTTCCTGCTGGTTGACAATTAAAAGTAAACCATGCTGTGTTTATGGGATGGGTGGCTGCTGTGAAATGACTTTATTAGCCGTCAAATTGAGTCTTGACACAGCTGCATCCAGAACACCATGTGGAGCGTTTAAAAAAAAAAAAAACATTCATTCAACGGTAAGCTGAATAAAAGTAAAGACTAACTGTGATGTGTCTCAGCAGGAAGACGTTCAACCAACTGAGACAAAACCCCCTCCATACGGGGTCGACGGTGGCGCAGCGGCAGTGCGCGCGATCCCACGTATTGAGGCTCAGTCCTCGCGCGCGGGTGGCCCGGGTTCGCGTCCAGCCTGTGGCCCATCTCCCGCATGTCTCTCCCCGCTCTCTCCCCCTTTCCGACTCTATCCACTTTCCTCCCTCTATAATAAAGGCATAAAAACGCCAAAAATAAATCTTAAAAAAAAAAACCCTCCATACGACTCCAACACGCTAGAATAAGACCTGGAGAATCTGAATGTTTGAATCAGCTTTCTTCTGATTCAAAGACACAGCCGGGAAGCTCTCAATCAATACTGCAATAACAAAAGATGACGTCGAGCCTGGCGGGGAATCATGGGAGTTCTGTGCGCTACTCTGCGTTGATGTCGTAGAAGATGAAGGGGCGAAACCGACCCGGGGAAGAGAAAACATTTACAGACGACACTTACAGACGACTCATTTGTTTCCACGGCAACAATAAACATTCTGTCTGTCATGGCGGCCCACAGACTGAGAAAACATACCATTGAATATGTTGCTATATTTTGGATTTCTTAGGATCATCTGCTCAGAAATGCATTTCTCCATGTGCCGCTTTCTCAATAATCAATAATTAAAAAATAGTTCATAAGAAATATTAAATAATGTAAAGTACTTGCAGAAAAATCTTTAAATTCTCTAAGGCTCTTTTCACAAAGTAATTCAGCTCACTGGTTTTTGCCCGTGGAGACGACCCCGGCCTGCTGAGTCCACCAACAGACTCGGTGAAGATCTTTGGATGTTACAGATCTGAAGTTAAAGATGATCTAAAGTGTCGTCTGGATGCCTCCCTGATTGAATCAAGAACCTTCACAGTGACTCCGAAAATGCTTCAAGTTCTCCACCATTGTCTACATGAAACCCATTATTGTCCCAAGTGATGTATTCGTCCTCAGCACCGCTAACCTTTTCCTCGCCCTCTTCATTTTTTTCTCCCCTTCCTTGCTTTTCATTCTTGCTCCGTCTCCTCCGTCCCTCTCTACAGGCAATTTTCCCCCATTCAGTGTTCCTCTCCTCCTCATGACTCAAGTCACGAGTCATTAGAAAAGCCTGACCTTCTGGGAGAGGTCTTGGGTAAGCAGTGATAAAGTAGGGCTGGGCCCATTGAAGAAAGCTGTGCTGTACCACTGTAATAGGTGCAGCTATAGTCCAGGGAGCGGACTAATGGTCCTTAACCTCAATGTCCCATTAGCCTGAAATAAAGACTGGAGGGAGGAACACAGACTGGAGGGAGGACAAAAAGAAGTTTCTCTGCCGTCTATTCTGTCACACATGGAGATGAGTGAGCACTAAATGGACTTTATGGTGTCTCTGTCGATTTTTAATAGTCACCTCCTACATTGAGTTATTAGCCATCGCTAGCTTGAAAGACGTAAAAATACTTTAGTCGCACAGCAGTTCAGCTGTGGCGGTGGTCGTCTTGAACGTTGCGCGCTAAATCAGTAAAGAGAAGAGAGCGGTTTCCAAAGTCTGAGAACATCGACTTTAAGTTCAGTCAAACACATTCTGCCTTGTTCTCATCTTAGACGAGGAAATATCAACTTTTGTGGCGTCTGAGCAAGCGCACGGGCAACTCTTCATCTCTCGTATTGATGTTGACACATTAAAGTCGGAGTCTGGGTTTATTCTCCCTGACGAGCAGCGACGGTGCAAAATCAGAGCAAAATCAACAATTTTCCTTTGAATAATCCAGTTTGTAAAATCAAGTCACCGTAGGTTTCAGACTGTAATGGCGATGAACGCTGGTTTAAAGATGGGTTTCTGCTTCGGGCCCCAACAGACTCTAGAATCGCCTTTTACTTCTCGTTGTTGTGCTGTCATTGTAAGTGTTCAAGGAGGTCTGAGCTCCTGTTTTTACAGTAGAAAGAGTCGTAGTACCGGGACACAATTTACATCTGACAACGATGTTCTTTTCATCTTTCCTGGCGACAAAAACTAAAGTAATGGGGAATATTTCCAACCGCTGAATATAAACGTAAGCTTTCATCAAACAAGCGAGCCATGGTTGCAACGGCGGAAAAAAAACTCTACTCAAGGCAGCACCTAAAACTACCAATGTGCAAAAAAAAACCCTGCAGTTCCTCGAGTGACCACTAGAGGCTGGCTCCAAAAGACCATAAAGTCCCACACACATAGCATGTTAAGAGAGAGAAGAGCAGAAATCAACATGTTTACAACCCGGAACCTGAATGGTTAGCGTTAGTCAGCTCTTTGCCTGTTTTCCTATTTTTACGTAAACTTTAATAGAGTCCTTTTTTTTCCAATATGGCAAACCGCCATTGATGCGCTTCCAAACAGCCCATCAGGAAACCAATGAGTGACATCACTGAGACTTAGTCCATGTTTAAACAGGCTATGGTTATTGCCCATGTTGATCACCAAACCATCATTTGATGTGGACTTCCCTCAGGGACTAAAAGACATATCGCCATAAGAAAGTCAGCTGATGTACATTTACTACTCATGCAGTGTTTCTTAAAAATCTGAATTCAAAATGTCTTATTTTTGCACATGGTGAATTTTACTACCAACACAACATCTGTTAATCCTCTGAGCAGTATTGCCAATTTGTTCTCCTCGTCACACACGACCAATTTGAATGTAGCTCCCTGATTCGGAAGCCCTGAAATAATAAATAAAGTGTCACTGTTTATACAGTGCAGTAATGATCCATATTGATTCCTGCATAAAATTGACGAACCTGTGACTCTGTGGAAACAATTATCCACAGCTTGATGAGCAGGTCTAAATCTCATGAGTGCATATTTGCAGCAGGGTTTTGGTCTGGAACGCTTTTGAGCATGAAACAACAGAAAACTGGACCAATCAGTGCAAAGACACAGGGACTGGTTCAGGTGATGACATATCCCTGTTACCCCATATTACTTTTAAACTGTTGACTTTCTAAATGCTTTTTGACCAGCAGCCATGATGAATAACTTCCCTGCATACCTAAAAAGGTGATAACACAGATGCTTATGGATAAAGATGGTCTGCAGTTAGCCTGCAAAGAGGACTAAAATAAACATAGGTGTTGCTGTAGTGTTCCTGTGAATCGAGTCGGAGGTGTGCAATGTGTAGAGAAAAAAATAATAACAATCTTTGTGCATTCAGGAAGCAGATCCAAAAGATGGATTTTTGTTCCAAGTTGCCTGAAGCTAATTCATCTGTGTGTCAAAATCTGACGGTCCAGCCAAGGTCAAACCAGCAGAGAGGGCAAATAAACAACAAGCACATGTGCTAAGAGGTCACGTGTGTAAGCCCACATCTTATCAGATCACTGTTGTCAGTGTTTGAATGTAATAACCTTAAAGTACTTTGTTGAGAGTCTTTTCTGGGTGTGTTGGGTACTTTAGTGATTCTCCTCAGAATCTAGGATGCTTAAAAATCACTTTCAAGGTGTTCTGATCTGGGATTTTTAAAACTCATCCGTCACGTGGTAGCAGGGCTGCTAATTTGAGAGAGAGGCGTTCACATGAGTTCGGCTCTAGGCATGACCAGGGGCAATATTTGCTCCTGAAAATTCTCCAAATGTCTCGCCAGATTATCCTGCGTCTTCTCAAAATGAACTGAAAAGCATTTTATGTTGTCCTTGATTGGACCCAAACTTAAGGAAGGAGCAAACTGTCTTTGTGAGGCTGACAGACAAAGTGAGTGAGTTTGTATTTTGTGTTTTATTTTGAAACTTCCCGACATTTCCTTTCCCTGACTTCCTGTCCTGGTTGCTCTATTCATGCTAGCTTGATTCAATAAATACATCGTGTTGATGTGAATAATTTCAGAGCAGCTGACTTATGACCTGTAGTCATTTCCTGGTATTGTTTGTGTACTTTGCCTAAAGCGAGGCGTTCAGGTACTTCCTCCAGCCCTCACTGTTGTTACGCAGAGTCTTGACATGCATGACTGAGCGGTGAACGAGCCTGCAAACATTTTCCTCAACCTCTGACCCACACCGCGGTGATTAAAGGCCCCGAACACGGCTCCCTGTGGGAACATACCAATTTGTTTCCGTTTCCTTTGTTGCCGATAAAATAGGAGTCGCTGCATGGAGGTTATTGATTTTCACGTGTCAGCGTGCGCACGTCAAAGTCTAAAGTGCAGCACGCATCGATCAGATGTTTTCACATTGCACGGAAACATTCAGAAAACTTTCCCTTCTCTAAACTCTCAGCTGTTGGTAATTTGCTCTTTGACAAGCTGCACCGCGTGTCATAACTTCCGCCCTCATTACTGAGGAGACCACGAAGCCCTTCCTTTAACAAAACGCCCTCTTACTGTACAGCAGCAAGCACAGAATCAGTCATTCAATGCAGATGTTTTTTTTTGTTGTTGAATACTTTAAACTGCTTCTTGAGATCATCTCATTAGCATGACACTTCACGTTGGCTCGATCCTCTTGTCTGCCTCTAATATCCTCCGAGACGTAAATTCATTTCTTATATTACTTTCTGTTAAATAGGTTCAGTTGGATGAGAGAGGATGTTTCATTTCAGAGGCGTTTTATATCAATGAGGAGAGTTTGTTTACACGAACGCTTCAGAAAGTCGAACTCAAGCAGGGTCGACTCTGAGTGACATCATCTTCCTGCTCCAGATGAAGTGTGCATCGCGTGTGCACTCTGCACACCCTTTGGGGCCAATCGGCTCCAGGGGGGTTGCGCACCTATTCCCAAAAAGGCAAACAGCACAGATGCAAGCCAATAAAAGAGGAGCATATCATGAGTCACAGTGTTTCTGCACATACGATTGAACTCCTTTGAAAATGCCCCCAAACCTGCTCGACCTATTTCCTCATTTCCATCTGTGAGAAATGATGATTATTCTGCATTGCTGTGCTTTTTCTTACCCCGCTTCTTTTGAGGTTGAGATAAACACATTTTGTCTTGATTAAAGGTCACAAGTTGTGAGATTATTTCGCTGAGATTCAGCGGTGAGAACGCCTCCGCAGACGGGAAAAGATCTACGCAGATGGCTCCAAACCTGAATCGTGTCAATTCTTCAAACAAATCACAAGCCCAGCAAATCTCTCTCCAAACAACCGCACGGCGCTCGGGCAGTCTGCTTAGCATATTATGGCTAATCAATTAACTGCCGTGTTGATGAATTGAAGTCTAAGTTAAAGCTAGCAGACCAGAAGTGGATGTTAGAGGTCTGCTCCCATGATGCTATTGATCGCACGAGGGTCAGCTAGCGTCTGCAGGGAAGCATCGAGTGTCACTGTCGGAGAAAGCCGCTCCTGCTGCCTGACTGCGCGCTCATATTCTGAGCTGGATTATTGAGTTTGTGTCCATCATAACTGTGCTGCTGTAGACAGATATCCTGCACTGAGCTCTGGCACAGGAGGGGAGCAGATGGCCCCATTTTTTATTAATGACCAACATCAACATTATGCTGTGTACACATCAAAACAAGACGCACACATCACATATCGTAGCAGTCGGGCCGATGGGCACAAGCAGGGCAGCCCTGAAGCATGAACCAAACATCATCTGATGTGTGTGTGTGTGTGTGTGTGTGTGTGTGTGTGTGTGTGTGTGTGTGTGTGTGTGTCTTATAGAACAACAACCTTTTCAGTCCGCACACTCTTCTGTATAAAACATCCAGGTTGCAGATGAGGGCGTCTATAGGATCCTGAATGGAGTCAGTGTTATATAATATTAGCTTTAAACAATGAATTATTCACAGAGACGCTGCTGTGAGCTTCTGTGTGAACGGAGAGCGATCTCTAAAGACGATCAGACGTGAAACATGAAGATACCTTACAGTGTGATTAAACACAAGGCCGCACAACACCACACAGAGAGTTTCACTGGGAGCTGCTCGTTGTCTTTGGAACATCTTTTATAATGCTAATATAGCACACAGGCTCCTGTATTGTAAAGGACTGTTTCATATGATAATTAAGATGCTAACGCCGGATATTAAAAAAAAAAAACCACGGGCTCTAATTCTACATGATATATGAAATGTAATCTTAAAATCATCACATACCAGGTGCTGTCTCTCTGTTGCATTGTGTGTCCAACAAGGGGCGGAGCCAGGTGATTTGATTTCTTGCACCTGTGTAGGCTGGACTCTGCCTCTCTCTCTCTCTCTCTCTCTCTCTCTCTCTCTCTCTCTCTCTCTCCACACACACATTCACCATTGCAATCACTGATTAACAGACTGCACATTCTTTACTTTTTATTCGTTCAATAAATAAATGATTGTTTTCCTCACAGAGGCTTTTAATCAATTTTTTTGTTTTTTAAAGAAACAAGCTCTTTGGAGTGTCATGATATTATCAGCCTCCCTCTTTTGATTTATATCCACTGAGACAAAAAAAACAACAACACGCGGTCCGGTCAATTCTCCCCGGGCCAATCACATCCCGTCACATATTTTGGTTACACTGGCGAGTAGTTGAGAAAAGTGTGTGATTATAAAGGCGGTCAGTGGGACTGGGCCGTGCGAGGGCTTTGTCCCCCCTGATAGAGAGATGCACACGTTGCAGAGCTGCTCTTTGTGATAATAAGAAGTCTGATCAGAACGGTCACAGATTACAGTTTGTTTTGAAATGTGAGAGCAGAGAAGTGGAATCATTTGGTTTGCTTCCTTCCTTCCTCCCACAGGAAAGCTTATGAATTTCATGGCAGATATCCGTCTGTGTCACTTTGTATTACTGCTGTGTTTTTACCCATTAGGTGTTGCAATTTAATTTTGTTGCGTGGCAATAATGTCGCCGCCGTTATTAGTTCTTATATAAGCTCTGGTATGGCTCATGTATCACTTTTGTAATATGTTAAAATCTAATTGCATTTAAAAGGTTTGTCCCTTATTGTTGCACAGCGACGTTATCAGAGAGCTGAGTGTCATCGGAGTTTTCAATCTTTTAAAATAAAAACACTCGGGCGGCTTGCAGCTGAGTCCAAAGCCGATGGGATGAAGGTCAGCACCTCCAAGTCTGAAGCCACGGAAAACGCCAGATTGCTCCCTCCAGGTCGGGGGGGGGGGGGGGTGTACAAATCGTTTCTTTACAAACCGCAGTGCAAACGAGAGAACAGAGGACAAAGATAACGTGCAGAAAGATGTGCATTAATTCAATCAATCAATCAATCAATCAATCAATCAAATAGCACCAAATTATCTGCATCACAAAAGAGAGGCAGGAAGGAGTTCTTCTTTGAGTTCCTGTCGTCCACACTTGCTTGCTTGCTGACGAGGTGAAGCTCGGAGCTCGACTCTTAATGCGAAGGATTGATTCATACAAACAAATAAATGAAGAGCAGGAATGAATTCCCACGTCGTTCCAATCGATCGTCGTCGAGAGAGAGCTTCAGGTCTGCTCGAAATTGGTCGACCAATTAACCCGAGGACATTAGCATCCTCAGCGCTAAGCTGCTATAGCTTGGAATTAAACGCTTTATTTCTTAGCATCACTTTGATTTATTTACTTTGGTGATTCAAACACGTTTCAAGCTTGATATGAGGCTAAGTGTGTATTTGTGTGTCGCTGTTGTTGGTCTGAAGTTTCAGGTGTTTAATCGTCAGAGTGGATTTACAACAACACACACACACACACGTTGAAGAGGAGCGCTGACACTTAAACTAAAGAGGAGGAGAACATGTGACCATCAATGAGCGCAGAAACAAAACGCTTCTTTTTGCTAATGCTTTAGCTAACGATGCTAACTACTGCACGCCAAGACAAAGAAAACCATTCTGTGTGAAAATGTTTACGACGGAAAACAAACCGATAGCTCAGCGTGTGGCCTTGTCCCGCGTGTTTCTCCCACACACGCCGTCAATAGCGATGGCGTGAAGACGGAGCGAGAACACGCGAGGTATAAATGAAAAATGACTGATCAAAGAGGCGAGGAAGGTTAATTAGAGTGCACATCAAAGAGGGTTGATTCTCAGGGGCAGAAGCTTCACATTATGGCTGGCACACGCTGCTTCTCCAGGCAGATCACACACACACACACACACACACACACACACACACATCAGCCTCCTCTTATCTCCGCTGCCTTTCACTTACCTCACCTAGTGAGGGCCTTTCATAAAAGCAGCAATGTTTATCACAGCGGAAAAAACCAATCTATCCACCTGCGCTGCTTTCTCACTCCGCCTGATTTTGATGGAATTTTTTTTTTTTTGAAAAAGTCACCGCTTACATTACAGGAACACATAGTTTAGGACTTTTACCCTCGTTCAGTGCTTTTATAAACAGAAATACTGTAGGTGCTTTCTGCATCGGTGATCGATCTAATGAAAACAAGGTACCTCTCTCCTCCCCACACGGTCGCTGCAAGACTTTATGTAAACTCCATTAAAAAAGCAGCAGAAATGTAATTAGCGTTAGGCATCGCTAACTCGGCCGTGATTCTCTTCCCCTCTCTTTTTCTGCTCAGGAAAAAAAAAAGGGAGGGATGAAATTTCCCAGGGATCCAGGAAACGCATAGAGAGGATTACACAGTGACTCTCAGTCCAGCATTAAGTCAGGCTTAGGTTTCATACACCGAGCATATCCATTCCTCTTGTGTTTATGAAAATAATATATGCAGCCCGTTATGCCGCGGTCGTTTGTTACAGCGTAGGTCTTCTGAACAGTTTCATTCATGTATATAATATAGAGGCGGCCGTCATCAATATGAAAAAAAAAAAAAGCGCTGAATTAATCTGGCTCGCTGACTGATCGCCTTGTCTTCCACACATTAAATGGATTAATTGCAGAGTCACATTTCAGCTTAAGCACCTGAGAAAAGAAAAGGAATTAAGAAAACGGATAAAGATGCCTTGTTCAGTCCATTAGAGACAAATCGCCCCCCCCCCCCCCCCCCCAACGATTTAAAGTCTGTGATTAATATGCAAGCTGATGAAGGTTGGAATATTAAAGGATGTGAGATTCAATTTTAAGACCTCCACTGTGCACTGCATGAATATCAACTAATGGCGATCAAACGTTTAGTTGGCAGGACCGAGCCGGTGTAGGTTTGTGTTGTTTTTTTTTTGCACACATGCATATTTGAAATTCATGACAGTTGCTAAGACCCCTGGATTTAATTAAACCAATTCAGGCGCGGTGGCAAACTGGGTTTGTTTAAGGCAGCGCATGTGGAACCTGGGGAGACAAACTGGGAGGAGCTGAGCTGCTGCAGCGCTGATAAAAGAGGAGGTGTGGCACGATGAGGCGCGTGCCCCAGACTCCATCGCAGAAGAGCAACCTGGGCACATAGAAGTGTGTAATTGTTTTGATTAATATGTCTCACTGTCATGACTGCAGGAATCACTCTGCGCTGTATCTGCCTCTGTCCGTGGTGCTGAAGCCATCCAGCAGGAGTGTTTATTCCTGCAGTTCATTAAGAAGTACAGCCGAGTGTGATTCTCAGAATCCACGAGGACACACTTGATTAACGGGGCCGTCTTATCGCTCACGATGTGTCTTTCAATTACTCGAGCTCGGGATGATAAATTGATTTGTACAAACGTGTGAGACTAAACATGAGGACTTACACTGACCTTTATCCCTCTTAATGAATCTCTCCACATCCCATGCCGTCTCTTCACAGACAAACATGAAGCGTGTGATATAAAAAAGCAGGACGGTTTGAAGTCTTTGTTTGTGCTCGTCTTTTTCGGTCTCACATTTCAAATCTATCTGTGAAACTAAGACCTCGACTTTGTGAGGACGACCAAAGAGGGAACAAGCTGTGCTGGAGGTTATCGACTTTGGAGACACACTTTGTGCATGCGACGCTGCCTCTGTCGTGAAGTCATTGGATGCCATACATCACAGCGCTCTTCGCTTTATCACGGCTGGCAGATTTCAAACTCTCTATTGTTACCTGCATCGCTCTGTAAGCTAGCATTCTGATTATTCAGGACGTTCTTTTGTAAAGCTCTCTTATCTACATTCAGACACACTGCTCAGTCCTGTGGAAAGATGTTTTCTGCATCGGTTTTGATCGATTGGTTTGATCCCCCTCCGCTGCCACCCACTGGCCAGCAGGTGTAAGTGTGCAATGATATCTCGTCGATCTTTTGCTTTTGTGTTGCGTCACCTTTAAAGTACTGACAACCAAGAGTCCCCTCAATAACGTAAAATCCTGCATCATGGTCCAGGCCAGTGGTCTTCAGAGGCAGTTACAGAGATTATGAAAAACACTTAAACTGAAAAAAGCAAAGTGAAAATGAAAAGAAGATTTGTGGCAAAGCGGTACTGTGTGTGTATGTGTGTGTGTGCTCCATGTGCAGAGGCTCCGCCCACCAGGCAGGCGGCCTTGTTTCAGGTCCAGACTGTGGCTTCTGTCTTTGGTGTCCCTCTCCGCTCTCTCCCTGATATCCGTCACTGTCCTCTGTCCTGTCTCTAAAATGAAGACATAAAAATTCAAAAATAAAAAAAAGTAAAAACTAATATGTACAAATGAAAACCCTACAAGACCATGAGAAGGGTTGTGCACGCTCTCATAGTCGGGAGAAGCTGCTCTGAGATATTTTAGGGAAAATAAATCTCGCTCTCTCTTTGCAAGTATCTTCAACAGTTCTCCAGTGTTCAAACTGTGCTTCTTTGAAAGTTGATGTCAGTTAGGCAGTAAGCGAGCCTGTCATGATGAAGATTAAAAAAAACTTTTATCTCAAATAAAATCCACTGAATGTGTTCCTCTTGCTTTTATAGTTGTTGTTTTTTTCCTCTGTGCAGGTTAAGCTTTTCGACACCTCGTCCAGACTCTGCAGACGCTCCACAGCAGCACGTTCCTCTCTTCAACATGTGCAGACATCAGAGGCTTTGACAGCCGTGCTGAGGCTCGTTAGACTTGCCAGGCTGATTGGACGATCACAGCGGGGTTTAGCAAGTGCTTAATTACAATCAATTAACAGTGCTGATGCTGGTGTGCTAGGATCTGAACTGACTGTTACATGTCAGCATCCACAACATCGCTCAGATGATGATAACAGCTTCAGTGATACCTGATTTTTTTTTTTTTGCTGCTGCTGATTGCAATTCTCTAAAATCACCCATCATCAGCCGATCATGCCACGTCTGTGTTCTGTGCAGGAAACTTGTTTTTTATCAGCCACTCTGCAGAAGCACATGGGAGATATTCACAGTAATTGCTGGTGACATGAGCTGACACAAAGTATAGCTGCAAGCTATCCGAGCAGATGTTTCAGTGAAGCACCCGTTGGTCTTTTGAGCTCTGCATTCTTCCCTTCTGCAGAGGAAGCCAGCGAGTGCAGGGCTGATTAGAGAAGCTCCAAACTGTGCACCCAGGACTTGAACTTAAGTGGGGGTGAAAATTAACGTCTCTAAAATGTGTAACGGTCCCCACAGACGTGCAGGTTTGCACGCACTTACTGCTGGATGACACCGATTAAGTTCCTCTTTAACCCTGCTGCACTGCAAGTGATCTGGAATCAAAGTAAAGGAAAGCTCCGAAGACTTTGCCTTTTTTTAAAAGAACACAAGAACACAACCTGACGATGTTCAGGCGCTGCACCCAAAGCTTCACTCCGACTTCACACGTTTCTCTAAACGACTCTTTGTTATCGTCACAGTTTGGTTTGTGTTGTTTTGAGTTCTGTTTTAGTAAATTCTCTGGTGTTGCCTCTTGTGCGTTTCTTAGTTCAGTCTTTAGTGTTTCCTGTTTTTTAAGTTGTAGTTCTGGTTTCCTGCCTCTCTGTGTTTCCCTCCTGTCTTGATGACCCTGATCGTCCTCACCTGTCTGATTAGTCTCACCTGTGTCTGATTACCTCTGTCTATATAGTCTCTGTGTTTTCTTACCCTCTTGTCGGTTCATTGTCTGTTGTCGGTGTTAGATGTTGCTCTCTGGATTTATTTTCTTTTGCTCCATGTGTTTTTTTTGGGGGCGGTTTGGATTTATGATTTAAGTTTTTATTTTGCCTTTTGTTTACAAAATATTTGTTTGCTGCACCTGAGTCCTCCTCCTCGTTCTATGCCTGTAAACCCGAGACAGTTATGAACTAAGTCCAACTTTGAAATTGTTCTTGTGTTTTTGCACAAAATATCCCGACACACTTCTCCCCTTTTATTACTCAAGTATGATTGGTGCTTTCTCTGTTTGTATCATTGTTTTATGTGGACTAGAATCAGAATCCTTTTTTATGGCCAAGTACATTTACATACAACAAAGAATTCGTCTGTGTGTTGGTGTTTAAAAAAAAAATGGCTGACCCCATTCAGGTGAACACTCGATGAGTTGTTGGTCAGAGCCTTGTTCCCTTCCACCTATATGGGGCCAATTAATGTCGACTTTTTCCTGATTGATACTTTTAGTCCAGATCTGAAAACAACTCACTCGTGTGTGTGCGTGAAGAAATCACCACGAGAGGACTGATAGAAGCAGCTGATCCATGTTGAGAGGCTTTTCATTGGCTGCACAGTTGCATGTGATTCATTGAATCTTTAACTGGGAGTTTTCTTCATGTGATGCAATATGACGCTTTTTGCATCACATGAAGAAAACTTCCAAGCAAAGAAAAACACATTTTTCTCATCTCAGGACAAAATGAGGGCTGGATTCACGACCATTCAACACTACTACCATGTTTCTAATGATACACAGCTTCATGTAAATGAAGTATCCCTTTAAATTATGGGGATTATTATGATCGAGAGAGTTCGACTGATCTTCAAATGGGAAGTTTGTCTGTGGATCTGACAGATGCGCGTCTGCACACACACTGGGCGCGCTGTATTGGACGTGTGTACTGTGGTCGTAAGGTCACATTAATGCAGACTTAACGAGTGAGAAAAACGATGTCCAATCATAGAATAAAATGCTCTTCCAGCTCGAGGAGACGACCAGTTTAATGATGTGGTTTAACTCAAAGGAGAATATGAATCAATGAGCCCGAAACAACAAAAAGAACAACAACGTTCGACTGTCAGTGGACTGTGGGAGCGATCTGACAAATCCTCAGGCGAGGTCAGGTAGCTAATGGGGATCTAAATGAAGGAACGTCTGAAACGTCTTCTCCCTCCAGTTCAACAAGAAAGAAAAGGTGAAGTTTCTCATTATCAGGTCAAAGTGTTCTGCTCTGAGGATGTGGAGGTGACCCTTGCGGTTGCAAACTTGATTTCCAGTCTTGATTAAAAGGGCATCAAAAAAAAACAAAAAAAAACCCTGATTCATTGCCAACCTTTTATGATGCATGTGTTACGCCTCGGCCTCTTGTCCAAGTGTAATTAATTAATGTCTCCCCTTTAAAGGCAGTGATCTCTCTGCTTTGATGCACTGCCAGCTGAATGACGGAGCAATAACTTCACTCTTTCATCTCCTGCAGGGAGAGAAATCCTGCCGCCGAACTCACGTTTAAAGCAAGAAAGGACGGCATTAATCGACACGCACATGTACACCGAGCACGCGTTCTTTTTCTGTTTTAAACACTCAAACAACGATCAAGTGGAAGTGAAGCAATAAGAGTCTGACTGTTGCACCGCCGACGCTGCAGGCACTGAGGAAATCATGCACAAAGCTTTCGTATCCAGTAGACTTGTGTTGAGTTACACCTTCCCCGACACGCCTGCAGCTAAATCGGATTCAAGAATAAATCTGTGGAAATCTTTTTACTTAAATACAGCATTTACCATTGCATGCCATTTACCATTAAACATAAGAAGTTACAGTTCAATCCTTCTTTAGTGTGCTTAAGTAGAATTTTTTAAGCTATTTGCACTTAAATATCTTATTTCACTGCTGCACGTGGACTCAAATATTATTGTGACAAAAGTGAGCTTTTATTTTTGCATTTCTGTTTAAAAGGACATATACACTCAACAAAAATATAAACGCAACACTTTTGTTTTTGCTCCCATTTGTCATGAGATGGACTCAAAGATCTAAAATTCATTCCAGATACACAATATTACCATTTCTCTCAAACATTGTTCACAAATCTGTCTAAATGTGTGATAGTGAGCACTTTTGCTTTGCTGAGATAATCCATCCCACCTCACAGGTGTGCCACATCAAGATGCTCATCAGACACCATGATTAGTGCACAGGTGTACCTTATACTGCCCACAATAAAAGGCCACTCTGAAATGTGCAGTTTTGTCTCACAGCAAAATGCCACAGATGGCGCAAGCATTGAGGGAGCGTGCAATTGGCATGCTGACAGCAGGAATGTCAACCAGATCTGTTGCTCGGGCATTGAATGTTCATTTCTCCACCATAAGCCGTCTCCAAAGGCGTTTCAGAGAATATGGCAGTACATCCAACCGGCCTCACAACCGCAGACCACGTGTAACCACACCAGCCCAGGACCTCCACATCCAGCAGGTTCACCTCCAAGATCGTCTGAGACCAGCTACTCAGACAGCTGCTGAAACAATTGGTTTGCATAACCAAAGAATTTCTGCACAAACTGTCAGAAACCGTCTCAGGGAAGCTCAACTGCATGCTCGTCGTCCTCATCGGGGTCTTAACCTGACTCCAGATCGTCGCCGTAACAGACTTGAGTGGGCAAATGCTCACATTCGATGGCGTCTGGCACGTTGGAGAGGTGTTCTCTTCACGGATGAATCTCGGTTTACATTGTTCAGGGCAGATGGCAGACAGCGTGTGTGGCGTCGTGTGGGTGAGCGCTTTGCTGATGTCAATGTTGTGGATCGAGTGGCCCATGGTGGTGGTGGGGTTATGGTATGGGCAGGCATCTGTTATGGACGAAGAACACAGGTGCATTTTATTGATGGCATTTTGAATGCACAGAGATACCGTGATGAGATCCTGAGGCCCATTGTTGTGCCATACATCCATGAACATCACCTCATGTTTCAGCAAGATAATGCACGGCCCCATGTTGCAAGGATCTGTACACAATTCTTGGAAGCTGAAAATGTCCCAGTTCTTGCATGGCCAGCATACTCACCGGACATGTCACCCATTGAGCATGTTTGGGATGTGCTTGACCGGCGTATACGACAGCGCGTACCAGTTCCCACTAATATCCAGCAACTTCGCACAGCCATTGAAGAGGAGTGGACCAACATTCCACAGGCCACAATTGACAATCTGATAAACTCTATGCGAAGAAGATGTGTTGCACTGCATGAGGCAAATGGTGGTCACACCAGATACTGACTGGTTCTGAGTCCCCAGACCCTCAATAAAGCAAAAACTGCACATTTCAGGGTGGCCTTTTATTGTGGACAGTCTAAGGTACACCTATGCACTAATCATGGTGTCTGATGAGCATCTTGATGTGGCACACCTGTGAGGTGGGATGGATTGTCTCAGCAAAGCAAAAGTGCTCACTATCACACATTTAGACAGATTTATGAACAATGTTTGAGAGAAATGGTAATATTGTGTATCTGGAATGAATTTTAGATCTTTGAGTCCATCTCATGACAAATGGGAGCAAAAACAAAAGTGTTGCGTTTATATTTTTGTTGAGTGTATTATATTCTTTCTCCACCTTTTCAAACAGCGCCCCCCTGTGGTCTAAATGACACATCTGTGTTTCTGTGCTTGGGTCCAAATATAACATGACTCAAGCAGCAGAGGAGGTTTGTGACCCTGCAGAAACCAGCTCTCTCTGAACGCTCCGTTTTGGTGTGCTTGTCTCTTTAAATGCAATAAGCCCCGCCCCCCTGAGTTTTCCCAGTAGACATCACTCCTTCGCGAGGGAGAATAAAAATGGCGGAGCCTGCTCAATAATGGTGCTCAAGGCTGGAGAGGGAGTCCATGGGTGGAGATACCAGGGGAGGGGAAGTTGTTGGTTTTTTTGTTTTGCAGAATCCCACTGTGACATCACAAGGAGCATTTTTTCTCTGTGTTGTGTCCGACTTCTGCAGACCACAAACAAAGAACTGGATGGTGTTATTTCACATTTTGTGGCCACCAAATAAATGTTCAAAAACTGTCAAATGGGATTTTTCAGAATGCATCCCCTTTAAAAAAATATTTTCTTGGTTCTGCTCGTTGCTCAACACTTTCGACACTGTTTCAATCATCAGCGAGTTGTATTGTTTTTTTTTGAGTCACCCTCAAAGGTTTCCTCCGTAACCTTGACTTGTTATTTGATTAAATATTTCCAAAAACAATATAACAATAACAGATGAGAGGCATTGTTGAGCACACAACCGCCATCGTCAACATTTAATCCTGCCGCCTCGATTATAAAAAAAAAAGGTCTTGACTTTCCTGCAGACCACAAAGGTGTGCAACGCTGCGGTGGCATGCTGCATTTTTCAAAGCAGCACCATTAGTCATGGCACGCCTGGATGAGTAATGCTGGAGGGGCCGGATCTGACTCAAACTGTTCCCAAAGTCTGATAAAAAAAAAAAAAGGAAGGGTATATATGACTGGAAATGTTGGGTTTCTTCTTCATGCATTTAAATAAACACATTTTCAGGTCATCTGCTGGAGCCATTTAAAGGCGAGTCTTATTTTTAATTGGTTATAAATAAAATTTACCTTTTTTTTTCAAAACTTAAACTGAAAAAAATGATCTTTATCCTATTAACTCAAAGACTGCTTCATAAAACTTACAGAAAGCTGTTTTGTTTTTTTTACCTATTACATGATTGATATTGAATTAAAGGATTTAACTGGGTGTTTTAAAGGGTGAGTCCCCTTACAATAATTGCACATTTTCATCAAAATCCACTGCTATTGTTTTTATTTATATTTCTCAAACAGAAATTATAGACTGTAAATATTCATGTTAGAAACCTGAGTGACGTCCCGGCTCGTTCCTGCAGGGGGCTCCAGAGTCCCAATGATGCAAAATGCTGTCTCAGGCTAACTTTGAGTCAAGCTAGCGACAGACTGAGAGCTGGAGCTGAGGCGGGTTTTAAGCCTCCTGACAAACCATTACACGGCGCCCACCTGTCAATCAGGTCAGCTACACGCCTAACTATGGACATTATGTATCGTTCATGCAATCAAAACAGATGCGCCGTCAATAAGTTCATCTTCTGGACAGTTGTTGCTGATCGAGACATGAGCTCATAAGGGGTCTTAAGAGACCGATTTCGAGTTCTGCAGCACTACGAAGAGCTAAAACTAAACACAATACAAATCGTTACACATGCATAACAGTTTGAAACGTTTCTCCCACTGGGAGACCCACGAAAACACACGACAGGAAATCTAAATAGTACAGGATTTTGTTAGATTTTGTTGATGCTTGTTGTCCTCTGAAGTGTTGGTCTAATGTAGCAACCTGCAGAAATGTGCATTTTCCATAATCATTTGATTTAAAGTCTCAAAGAATCGTGCTCCGTGTATTCAATGTGGCCTCTCTGAGGGTCTAATCTGATGCTGCACAGGTTTCCAGCGTCTCAGATCAGAAGAGAGATCGAGCACCGAGTCAATTTTTTGCACTGCAGCTGCTGCCCAACAAAGACTGATGAGAGTCAGATATGCAGAGGCAATAGGTGGTGGTCTCACCGCTGACTGATCCTTATCCTCGCTTCAAAGCTCCAGCTTCACTTCTCTCTGCACAGCTCGGCTTACATCTCCCACCGCTAACAGCTGTTTTATCACCGGGCTCGGATTCAACTACTTTTGCTACAGCACATGCTCCGCATACATGAAAAAGGTCACATACTTTATCTGCTGCTCGTGGACGAGCAATAAAGAAATAATCGACGTGACGTTATCCCAGATTTCATTACATTTTCTCAGCTGATCTTGCACATATGGATATGTCTCAGGGTAAACAGTTGCCTTCGTTTGACCTTTAGCTGTGGGGGGAAAAAAGAGGTTTAAAAGGTGAAGTTTTATAGTTGGTGGATATAATATATGATTAGCATCTTGGCTGAGGGCTACAGAATAGAGCAGGTGGTCCCCGACTCACAGGAGCGTTGGTTCACCTCCAGGCTCCACCTTACAGTATGTTCAAAAATCTCAATGCAGCAAGGTCATCTCTCATGCAGCGTGCTGTAAATACACGGACGCCGCTGCTCTCCACGGGGTGAAATGTTCTGCTGTGAGAAGGTTAGAATCCCAGCTACAGTACGTCAACGCCTTTATTTATTTATTTTGAATTTGTGCCCATAAAAGTTTGACGTCTTTCCCACCTTGTCTGTGTGTAAAACATCATCAGCAAGCTGGTTTCTTTATTACAGAAGCTGTGAGAGGACATCTGCTCCAAGCTCCACCTCGGCGGCGAGGAAGCGAGTACAAACAGAATACAAAGACAGAATCCTTCCTGCATACGCAGGGGCGCTCCTCGGGTCTGTTGGGGCCCTGGGCAAACATCTATTAGGGGCCCCTCCAACCAGCACGCATGATTATTTTCCAGCAACAATGCATGAAACATTCAGCAGGGCATTTAGAGAGAGGGATGTCAGATGGGGCCCCGTTAGGGAGGTTTCCTACTGTCGTTGCAAAATTTGCACATTTTGGGGCGGGGCCCCAAACTGGACTCATCCCAATACAGTTGGAAATGTAAATTGTCTCAAGATAACACTTGTTATGAATTGATGCTATACAATAATCGTTTGATTGATTGATGGGTGGTTGTGGGACGACACAGTCCGATGGTGGTCGCTTGGCGTCAGGTGGGACGATACAGTCCAATGATGGTGTCACGGGTCAGGAGGGGGGTTGGGGGTCTGAACCACCAACACCACCAACACAAGGACGGGTATCCTACACTGATTTCGGCCTTTGAGCACATGAAGTTCTCGGAGTCAGAATCCGCTTTACAGGCCAGGTGTGTTTAGCGAGCACACTCCTTGTGTGTTAAACACACCCAATAAAGCAGAGTTCTTACGACGGAGTCAAATCGCCAAAGGCAAACTGTTGAATAAATAATTGTTCACACTTAATGAAGTCTCTTTGAGTGTAGCAGATAACCAGATGACTAAATCATGGAGTACAGAATTGGATTTGGTTGAAGTATACATGATGTGAAAGTTACAACAAAGTTTTTCCATTTCTTTTTTCAAACCACATTCAGACAGAAACACACACACACACACACACACACACACACGTACACATGTTTGTGATAGGGATTGGATATTTTGAAGCACATGTAATACCAACATCTTACTGTTCTCTGATGTGATGTTTTTCTCTTTTTAATTGGCTCCTCGTTATGTTACTCCCACTTGTTCATCGATTTTTTTCTTCTCGTTTTCCAGCGTGTTCATCAGTCTGCATTCGGTTTCATCTCTCCACGACACACTCAAAAACATCTTTCCCGATGTATGTCTGGAAGCTCAAACTGTTTACGCTGCAGGAAAAACCCCGTGACCATCCATACAGACACAGAAACCGTCTGATTATGTAAGATAAGAATAAAAGATTGTTGTTCTTTATATTTAACTGCTCATTAGTGCTCTCGCTTGATTTGTCAGTTTCTTCCTCCAGGCTCGTCTCTTCAAATCTTTCCTCTTAAAACATGACAGCCGAGAGAACTTAACATTTCACGTCTCTGAAATTTAGAAAATTAGACGTTAAAAAAGTTTCACCAGCACTTGAATTTTCCTTCAAAGTTAAAAAGTATTATTCCTGTGTCCTTGAAATAATGATCATATGCAACTGAAAAACAAGGCAAATATTAATATTGGTAAATCAATCAATCGATCAGTGATAGAGTCGTCGTTTCTCAACCCGAAGGTGAAGGGTGCAATCAACCAGCTCCTGCAGCTCCTGTCTGAAGTGTCCTTGGGCTCCTGCTGCTTCGGATGAGATTACTTCACTGTAATGGTCACTTTACATAGCAACAACTAGCATCAGTGTGTGGATGTGTAGACGTGACCTGCAGTTTAAAAGCTCTTTCAGTAGCTCCATACAATCATTGATCATTGCAGTCAAACCATCATCCGTCCCTATCGCCTCCGACCAACGCTGTCGTCCAAACGTTAAAAACAAGGCTAGCTAAGTTAGCCAACAACAGTTAGCATTAAATCATTCATTCAGCTTAAGTTTTGTGTTGTGGAGCTTTGCTACCGTTGTCGTTAGCTAAATAACATTAAGAGGATAATCATGGCTGGATTGTTTTCAGCGAGGTTACTCACTTCAGGATCTTACAGTGAGAAAACTTATTGGGCTAACTTTTCCCACAGTCTTTCATTCTTTCATTCAAAAATATTTCTTTAACATCTTATCAAGCCTGCTGATTTATACTGACACATGTAGTGACAGGACTAATGATGCGGGGGAGCTCTCTGATGGAAGCCCCCCACTTACTGAAACAGTTAAACCCGATCTCTCCCTCCTCTCTTGACACCGTAGTCGCCCGAGCATGCAGGAGACGCCGGAGCTAGCAACCATTTTTTAAGGTGGACTGCCAGCCGACGTGCACAGATCCATCAGTGTTTGTCTCCCGCTGAGATACCGAGATGATGGATGGATCTAATGGATTGATTTAAGCCTCGGCTCCTCTGACTGACTGGCTGAATATCTGAGTGAATTCTACAGCAAATAACTTCAGCTGGTGGAGCGTGCACATACTTCCTCACCAGTCTCGTTCATCAATCACTCAGCTGATTGTGTAAGGCTCATCCAAGGTTATTGTGTATGCTTTATTACTTCTTAATAAGGAAGGCATTTGACACCACTTCTTCTATGTTTACTGCAATATTATAAAGTATTTTTCACTGGGCTTCTGTTGCAGTGACTGAGTATAAAACCGTGCATGATGTATTTGTTGTTTTAAAGGGAGCGATAACTTGTATTTCTAAGTTATGATGCGGTCTGTAAGGGATGGATAGATTACAGTAACCCATACTTCACCATATTGATACATATGAAAAGTCAACCACATTACACTTTACAATACATCTTATTTTATTCTTTTTTTTGCGCTTGCAGATAATCTCGTGTGTTAAAAAGAAAAAAGGTTGATTCTGGCGCTGAACTGTTCATCTATCTTGTTCCTTATTTGGAGAAAATGTACAATTGCAGGCCTAATGGGATAAAGGTGAAATGCACAATAAGGTTTCCCTCTGGTGGTTTTGTGGGTGCATCCAACTGGGAGGAGACGCGGGTAGACCCGGAGCTTGCAGGAGGGATTACATATCCCTTCTGGCCTGGGAACGCCTTGGGGTCCCACGGGAGGAGCTGGAAAACATTACTCGGGAGATGGAAGTCTGCTATCACTGCGACCTGACCCCAGATAAGTGGAAGATAAGGGATAGATGGATGGACATTACATCTGTGTGTTTTAATTAAAGCATTCAATTTGGTTCGAACCCTCAGAGTGAGCTCGAAGTAGAGGCGCTTCATCTTCGGCAGTTGGGGTGGGGGGTTCGGGTATTTGATCATGATGCCTCCTTGTCTTCCTGGCACGTCGGGACACTAGGGTCGATCCCGAGCTCCATGGATAAATTATATATCCCATCTGACCAGGGAATGTCTTCCAATTACCCAGGAGGCGCTGGGGAGAGGAAAGTCTGGCTTTACTCACTTTTTTGATGCCACCGCTCCCCAACCTCACGTAAGCAGGAGAGAATGGATGGATGGATAATAATTAAGGATTTCATTATCATCCACAAATTAACATTACAGCCAATATGACAGACCAAAAGAAAACGCTTTAATCTAGACTGAACTCCAACTGTTTGAATAATGACGAGGTGACTTTTTGAAAATATTAAACAAAAGCAGCTCCTGGGTTTATTAAGAAAACAAAAGTTTGGTTATAAACTCGATGCAGGGGCCATCATTTACTAGTTGCTGCTTGTTTGTTGTTGTGACGGCCCTCCTGCCAGCAGGGCTCGCTGTTTGTGTCCTCCTGTCTGTGTGTTTGTTTGGGTGGGCGATGTTCAGCCACACCTGGGCAGACCGTCTCCCAGCTGGAGTCTATTTAAGATCTCACTCTCTCTCAGAGCAACACCGTCCCCACAGCACAAATCCTCACTGCACAATGTTTTGTTAACCTTTGCTTATGTTAAGTTTTACAACATGCCGTTATTATTATTTATTTTGTAACAAACACTGTTTGGTTAAAACTGTACATGTCCCTTGCTTTGTCAGGCTTTAAGAGCTGGGTTGTTCATTTTGTATAATCTTTAATAAAGGTGTTGACTTAATTCATGAATTGATCATTTTGTAGTTGGCAATTTCGTATTATTTGTTTCCTCACATATGACTTATGAATATTCCTCATGTGAACTCGTGTTCATGTTCAAGGACTCCGTCTGAGGGTTTTGAGAACTCCAAAATCTTCCCTGAAAATCCCTTTTTCAACGTTTAATGAATTGGTGTTACAGGTAAAATGTCAGGATGAATTCAGAAACCGATCCGTCATTTGCATCACTCGGCTGCTAATCTGTGGCTCTGACTTTGATAAAGCCTTTCATAATAGGAGACAAGTCTCTTTGTTTTGCATGTTTCCAGTCTAGTGAGGAAAATGTGGCGTCATTGTCTTTGTATAACCAGCTGTAATGGAGAAGTGAAAGACTCTGGAGTGATCTACAAGACTGCATGAATTAAACATACAGGCGCTCTGCTGGAAGTAAGTGAGCGGCTTTGTTCAGAAGTCAATGTTGATTGAATTAGCTAAAAAAAAAAAAGAGGCTACAAAGAAGATATGGAATTATCACAGCAGCCAATAAAGTCTTTTTAACAAACTCCATTTCAACGTTGTACTACCAGAACCCGTCCGTCCTTTGAGTATTGACTGTTGTCATCTGAAAATTAAATCACGCAATGTGATGATTGGTCTTGACATGCATCATGACTTTGTCCTGTCAATCCTCAGCCTTGGTTTTTCACTTGGTTTGGCGGGCTTTACTTGGTTTTGACAGAGCCTCGCTCGTGGTCTTAACTTGGTCTCCCTGGGGGTTGGGGTCTTTGTCATTACTTGTTCTGGACTTTGTTATGCCATGCCTTGGTCTCATCTCAGACTTAGCTAACCCTGCTCGAGGTACTCACTTAGTCTCCCCATGTGTTGGTCTTAAATTGATCTCATCATGTTCTGGCATTGTCCTCACCAAGTCTCTGTCTTGTCCTGGTCTACATTAACTCGGTGGTCTCCTTGTTTAGGTTTTAGTCTTGCCATGCATTGGTCATGGTATGGACTTTGATTGGCCTTGTTTCTGCTGTCACTTGGTCTTGTCCTGCCTCGGTCTTGGTTTTACTTAGTCTTGCTGTGGTTTGTCCTAGGTCTTGACTCAGACTTACCATACCCTGCTTGAGGTCTTCATTTAGTCTCCTCATGGCTTGATCTAGGTCTAGAATTGGTCCTGACATACCCTGGCCATGTCTCAGCCTGCGGTCCATTTGATTTGGTTTTGGTCTTTGTTCTTGGTCTTAACTTGGTCTTGCCATAATTATGATTTGGTCTTACAACTTCTCGGACTGTATCTGGTCTTGCCATGCTTTGGTCTTGACTTGGTGTCATCACGCCCTTGTCTTGGTCTTAACTTGGGCTTTCCATGTCTTGGTTTAAGAGCAAGCCGTATTATTTGAATTCTGGTTGATAATTTCTTCTTTTCACCTTTGGATCACTTCTGAATGAAAACGCATCTTTTCACTCTTATTTATCCTAATTGTTGCCTAAATCTCAACATTACCAAACGCTTCTTTCTGTCAATTGTCACCTGCTGTGTTTGGTGTCCTTCTCAACGATTACATCACCACATGTGCTCTGAAACAAAACCCGCCTCAGCACTCACTCTGTCCAGGAATGATGCATCGAACAAGAGGAGAGGCTTCCTGTTAACCCCGTGCAGTGTTTGGCAAGACCTGCTTCTCTCACGTCTGAGTTTTTTATCCCAGTTTTGTTTTCACCCGCTGCTTTGCCCTTGTTTTAAGAGAGAAAGGCTGAGTGATTGGGGAGGACAGGTGACTGTTCAAGTTTGGGTTGCAGCCAATCCCAATACCTCCTCTTGTTTTTGCTGCTCAAGGTCGACGGTAGGAGGAGGGTAAAGGGTGTCGTTCCATCTCCCAGAGGTACAAATCACAGTGGCAGACAAGCAAAACACCTGAGCGAACATGCACTTACTTTAGACCTTGCGATGCACTTGCCTTACTTTCTCACAACTTTTATTTTTAAATAACTGCAACACATGATGGTGCGAAAACCAGTGAGCATTCAGATACAGCCTTAACATATCGAAAGGTTAATACGAGACAAGACTTAAAATCTTCAGATGTTTCTTTCTTCAGCATTCAAAGCAATGAAAGAAAAGCGAGAGGAAGAGGCATTGTCTTCTTTTACAAGGAAAAAAAAACATCTTTCATCGATTGCTGATTCATATTTGTGTTGAACAAATGAACTCAATCAGAGCGAAAATGTTCCATGGTAAAGAACCTAATTGTGTCCTTTCCAATTCTGCAGCCAGTATTTCATAAACACAAATCACAGCATATAAAGTTCACTCACCTCACATAACAACCCTCTCATCTCCTCACAGTTTATGGTGTTTTGTTTTGAAATGTAAGGAAATTGAGAGCTGTGTGGTTAAGAAGGAGAAATGGATAATTGGTCTCAGAGGAAGTGATACATGATCTGAACTTTGTTTCTGGAGGATCTTGATGCTGCTTTAAAAAGTACACAGCCAGGGGCGCTGCTGGCAGTTAGCCCAGTTTATTATCTTGTTTTTTTTTTTGCCCCCACATGCAGTTTAGTTCAACAAACAAACTCAACAACCGCTCAAATATGTCCAACTGAAGGACACCCTTCAATGCAAAGTGTAAAAAAAAGTTTGGTAGATGTCTTTATTCTCATTTTCATTTTCTCAGAAATTAAGAGAAACAAGCGGGCTTTGTTTTGATCAAGACAAATCACAAATCAAAGGTTAAAAGCTCAGGATGTAGATTGCACCACCAGGGGGCGCTCAATCTATACAATAATCAAAGATAACGTCAAGTCTTGCAGGGAATCATGGGAGTTCTCTCTGCTATTGTATGTATTAAATTTAATACTCTTTTCATTGAACACACTATCAATGTTTTCACACGTGCACTCCTGAAAATATCTCCTGACCTTGCTGTTCACATGATCCTCACAGCCGGAGATGATCCTTATCTGACAGGAGGGAGGGAGGGAGGAAGGAAGGAAGGAAGGAAGGAAGGAAGGGATATCCCTTCACGTAAGACACGGTGTAAAACAAACAACGTGAAAGTATTGGACGAACCAACAGCCCTCTTTATAACGAGAATATTCGCCTTCATATCAATGCTATGTGCAGTTCAACAGAATCTAAACATCAGCAATAGAGCGGAGAAGGAACAGAAAAACATGCAGCAGCTAAATGAGGTGCACAGAGATCGTGGCGTGCAGGCGCTCTATGCACCGTGCTGCAGTAACCGAAGAACAGAAACGTCGCTCCCCCTCCGATTGGCTCGAGGTGAATTCTCCGGAGAATATTCTGCTGCGTTCTCACGTTAGCTCAGTCTTGACTTGCTCCGGAAAAAAAAAAAGTCTGAAGTCTGAGTGAAAAACATTCAGCTCATCCAGAAATATCCTGAGGCGTTACAAGACTTTTCTACAAGTTTGAAAACACCATATGGATGTATTGTCTCCAAGTACAAACTTTAGTCTCTCACATGGCATGTTAGGAGCTTCACTGTTGATAATAATAACCACTCAGTAAAGTTCACATCTGATTAGAGCGACTTACTCGAGTTCAGGGAGTGCAGCATATTTTTCCTCTGTAAGGCATCTCATCTCTGTCAGTTTTTGCACTTTATCCTTGACTTACATTATTCACCACCTGCTCTGCAGCGTTTTAACACGTGTACTTAAAGCAGGTTGGATATACGAATATGATAAATTCATGCAGGAGATGATGAAATATAGAATAGTCTTTGATTTTGCACATGATCCACGTGTTTATTCCTTTTCTTGCTTTCAGCCTCGTCCTCCGAGAGCAGCAGTTTTATTGCTCGGTCCGCTGATTGGCAGCGTCTCCGACCCCCGGGGCGATCCTGCACCAATCACCGAACACAGTTTGTTTTCACCTTTGCATGAATGTCAGAGGCTTCAGGGCAAGATTACTGCAGAGGCTTTGGGGGAATCCAGTTAGTCAATTTTGACATTTGATTTCCATAAAATACAAGAGGAGGCCTCTCTGTGCAGACGGAGTCGATTGGAGATGTGTTTTTTTTTTTTCGATCCGATTCTGGGGCAGGAATGTTGTTTATCTTAGAGGAGATGTTTTTCTCCGGCCCAAGTGACGTGGAAAAGAACTTCAAATGATACAAGTCCACTTTCTTATATCTACTTTCATCCTCTTTCTGAGACGAACAAATACAAAGAACAAGACGGGTTAACCGGAACAACACTAGCAGCTCAAAGTGTTTGTATTGATAAAAATATTTCCTTTAGACTTTTGGCAGGTAATAACAATAAATGAATAAGTGAGTGCTGCTAGCAAGGCAGCTCCAACTAAACATCATCATCAATATGAAATCAAACACAACTTGAGAGCAGAGACAACAAGTGGGCGACTCGGAGGTTCGGTGATGCGTTTATGCAGAATCTTCAAAAAGAGAAAAAAGCTGTGGTGACTTTGGGTGTTCCTGCAGCCGGCGTCCAGCAGACACTCGGTCGTAATATGTAAAGAATTTATTCGTTCTTTCAGTTTGCTTTACAATTGGCTTTTGTTTCTTTTTGTTCCACGTGACAAACTGATCAAGGAGTTCATGTTCGGCTGTCCTCATCAGGATTTTTCACATCGTGTCGCGTTGACGGTTTGATAATTAAAACCTCCGCTCACAAGTTTTTGTGGCATCTGGCCGATCTTCCTCATTCTGCTGTTTGTGCGTTTAAATTCCTCCTATTTCTGAGGATAACTTTGAGAACAATCAACAAACCTGGACTTTTCTTAAGAGGGAAAGAGCAGGTCGAGAATCTGCCTCGTTCTCTTTCAGCACGTACCAAACAACCACAGCTGAAGATACTTTCATAGGTATAAAAAAAAAAGTCAAGATAAAAGATTCAAACTGCTCGTACAGTACGATAAAGTCATCAAAGTGAATGTCAACATATCTACGCTGACATACCAAAAAGAAATAGAGGTAAAACCGTTTAATGACACAGAAATGAAGTGTCCACCCTTCCTTTCTAATATGAATGAAATAATCAGAAGATGATTGACCTCGACTCAGTCGTTCAATGAAAAGCCGCTCTCTAATGTAAGCGTGTTTACTCGTACACAGAACGAGCATTTAGCCGGCGAGCGGCGGGGAGAGGAAGACCTTCAGACCCACTCCAGCCCTCTGCGTCCTTGAGCGTGGAGAGTCTTTGAGCATCAACAACACAAAGTGTTTCCTGAGTGTGCGTCCCCGGGGTCGGATTCTTCGCTTCTGAATATTGATGATGTCGCTAAATGATTGTCCAGTTTATAAACCGCTCCGACGCTGCATTCAAACTCGGTCATTTTCTAGGCTCTGCCGACGCTGCTCCTAAAAAATAAAAATCTTTTATCAGATTAAGGCTGGGAATCAGCAGATGGCTGACTGTGGGGTTTTTTAAACATTCTTTATTAATCCCGGAGGGACGCTCTGGTTCACACTCTGTTATTGAGAGACATGAAGTACACACACGTGCACAAACAGGCTCTGTGGAGAGGGACGCTGCTAGCTACACAATGCTATATGCACGGAGCGCGCCAGAGCGGTTGGGGGGTTTTGGCTCAAGGACACCTCGGCAGTACTCGGAAAGGAACCTGGTGCCTCGATTGAAAAATCTTTATTGTCCCAGAGAGGCAATTTAGTTGGCAACAGAAGTCCATGCAGGCAACACACATCCTGAAATCAGACATGAATACATAAAACTAGTGCAGAGATCATCCTGATGAACGTGAGTAAGATCAAAGGCACACAGACCAACAGTTCATAGCATCATTGTACTGACATTAAAACCTGCATCTTATTTAGAAACCCAACTGATGATGAAGAGACAAACAACCTCAGCAGAAGTCTAAACTCTGCACACAGAGGATGCTGAGAGTCTGTCACTCCAAGCAAACAGCGAAGAACCTGCAGACGATGTCCTGAAGTCAACGATGTTCGTCAAGTCGCCTCGGTCATTTTCTATTTCCATCAAAAAAGAAGCAAATGCAAGTTGCTCTGATTGCATCAAAACCTTTATTTTTCTTTCTTCGGGGATCAATATGTAGCGTTCATGTTTAGTTACTCATTTCGCAATACTTAAGTAATTGTGTCCTTCACACGTACAATGCATTGCTATTGATTCTTGCTAAATGGTCAATCGATCATGCCTCATGCATGCAGCAACATCCAATGAAAATATTGGCACTGGAGGGAGCGTCATGTACTGCCTACAGTATTCCCACACATACATTTGTGCAGTCAGCAGCACCTCGAGCCAAAGGTGGGCTCGGAGCAGTGGGAGGGAAAGACCTTCACTCTGACTTTGTCCCTCTGTGTCCTTATGTGTAGAGAATCCCAGAGTATCAACAACAAAAAAAACTGCAGCCTGAGAGCGAGTCCCAGGGGTCCGATTAGCTCGGCGGACCCCCGAGCCCTGTCACCGGGACGGCTCTCTAAGAGCTGAGCCCACTGCTCGAGGGCAAAACGCCTCTTTGTGTCCCCATTCTACGACCACACACACACAGACATTCATGCACATATATTACACAGCCCTGCTTATTGTTCACATGCATCTCAGACCTTGAAAGTGACATGTGCCCAGACCCTGGTTTCTACTTCAAGAGGAAGAGAGAACGCTTCCATCTCAAGGTCTCAGCGGACCCATCAGAGAGGCAAACACAATGCACAACACATTTCATGATTGTTTTCAAGAGGTGGGGAAAAAAAAGAAAAGTCACTTTTGCATCCTTCAGATTTTAACAAAGGGCCAAGATGGAGAAAGAGACAAAAAGCAAGGCAAGCTTTAATGCAGGAGCATGTCGCATTATTTACCAACACTGTAAATCACAGCGATGAAGTTCTTAAGCTCAGGCTCACTGTGCTGTCGTTGATCAGATAGAGGAGGAGCTGTTGTTGTTGTTGCCTTTGATTACAATACTAAAGGCGGATTCATTAAAGTGATACTGAAATGAGTGGGAGTCACAGCGAGCTCTGCAGTCGTACGGGAGGTTTAACAACTGAATCAGAAAAGGGATCATTGTGCTGTAAAATGAATCTAAAAGGTACAAAGCTGTTTGGTGGCGTGTATAAAAGCACACAAGCGGTCAAGATGGCGGCGCACACAGGTAGCTCACGGCTCTTTCTTTAGGCGCATTTTTGGTTAATTTTTTTCTTTGTGAATTTTCCAGAGTGAAACTCTGCAAAAATGCAGCCGTACAGAAAGAGTGTATCTTGGCGAGGTTAAATCCACATCAGTGTGGAGATTCAGATGAGCCAACTGGCAACTTCCAGTGTAGAAAAGGGAAGCCAAAAAAAACAAAAACAAACTGTGCTTCCTCTCTTGGAAGTGCAGCACATCGGGCGTGAGGCTGCAGGGGCTGGGAATCAAACCCCTGACCATGTGACGCTGTGGAAGCTGTCATGTCGCCTCTTCAGAACCCCATCTGTGATGTCACTGAGACCACGTGCACGTCTGATACGGTCGACGCGTTGAGCCAACGAGTGCATGAGCGACACCGGAGATGATAAAGATCCAAGCTAACGAACGTCACGCCAACCGGTTTGCTTGGATTTGTTTCTCTACTTTCGTGACTTTGCTTACTGAAAACAAGAATCAGGAAGAGAGAACGGAGAAAAACAACATCCTGACGCATCGCCCTCTGCACCCACACGTTCAATCCACCTAAACAGGGAAGAAGACGAGATGCAGATTTAATGGCAGATATTTGTCTGTTTCTGTCAGGAAATCTCGACAGCTGTTTTCACCTTCAGTTTGGAGCGACGGTGAATAGAAGTCACGGCTGTTGTGTAATCTCCATTAGTGATGAAAGACGGAGTCAGTTTGCACTCAGAGCTTATTTACCACCCGAGAAAAACAAACCAGCTTTACAGTAAAACCTCCCACGCCGTGCCTCCGTGAGATTCTCCCGTCTATTAGTTTGTTCAGCCGTTTTTTTGTTGTTTTTTTTTTGGCCCGAAGGCCGGCAGAACACCGCGGAGAGGAGCGAGGACGTGTTGGGTAAATGTTTCTATCGTGTCTTCAGCATAATCGCTCCGTCTTTAGAAGGACGTGGCGGTCACAGATTACCTGCTGTGCTCCGTGTGTGTGTGTGTGTGTGTGTGTGTGTCTGTTGCCCAATCAAAACAAGACCTGTCTCTCTCGCTCTCTCCCGTATTCACCCGTTAGCATAAACAGAAACATAAGAGCTGTTTTGTTGGTGTAGATTATTAACACACGCTGCTTCACACATGACATCTTTTATCCCCGAGCTGAAGCGTGTTTTTGTTGTTGTTTTTTTTTCATTTTTGATTTATTCAATTTTAATGTTTTTTTTTCTGCCTAACAGAAGCAAAGAGCAGTGCTGACTCAGCAAACGTCGTGTCACCCACCTGGGGGAGGGGCTTCTGCCCTTTGTGATGTCATGAGGGGAACATCTCTAAACGGCCTGTTTGAGCACACATTTTCTGGAAAGTGGAGCAGACAGAAGACGGAGAGGACGGACTTTTCTCATCATTGGGGGGTTTGTAGACTAGAGACACATGTTGAGGTGGAGTTTTTCTTTTTCGTGTTGAATAAATGGCGATGTGGACTCATTAGTATCAATCATTTGTAACCTTAACTGTGTGTTTCTTCTCTCATCTTAGTCACCTAGTCGTCTTTCCTTCATCTACACTTTTACTTTGCATGAACGATAACAGTCATAACACCCCATAAACCATACTGTGAAATGCCTCAACTTGTTTTTTTGTCGCCATTTAAAAAAAAAAAGCTTCGACTTGGCTTGCACAAATTCAAGACGGTATGAAAAGTGATTTTAAATAGATCTTCTTCTCACAATTACAAGAGTAACATGCTTTTTTTTCTCCTGCCAGTTGAAAGACTTTTCCAGGTCGAACAGACGGAAACAAAATGTGCTGACACGAGGACACGGGGTCAGCGAGCCTTTTCCACTGCGCATACCGCAGCTCGACCATCACCTTACATCAACTCTTCACTCACACCTGCTGCTGACTCCACTGTAGTCGAGGCAACGTGACGGAGGCCAGCGAGGACACACAAAGACTTTCTGACGTGAGGACGCAGTCCACAACTTCTTCTCCTACACTGAATATGACATGACAGCCTCGCTGCACCGTGTGGAGGATCATACGCAGCGCCTTACATTAGTCGCCATGTGAACAGATTTCTCCGACTATGATGTCATGTCGAGCATGTCCATATTTTATGACCACACTGTATGTAACGCCAAAGGGTTACTTGAAGGCATCACATTACCCCGTGTACCGGAACAATCCTTCTGTCAGCCGTCTTTGAAACATGAATGCAACGCCACCGAGCTGCTGCACAGTTTATCCACATTTGGGGGCATATTCACATTTACGGCGCCGTCTATATGTGTTGGCTGTGCAACCTCCCACACATAGGAACATGATTTACCTCTCAGGAGAGGCCAGTGTCGACTCCGCTCTCCATTTATACGACTGTCATTACGGCCTGCATGGTGGGAGGCACGCTGCTTTTAGAAGAGATGAAAAGACATGCTTTTATTGAGCGGCTCCCTTCCACGTCTACTGTTAATGTACACCTTCTATAACTACCGTCTCTGCAACAATGCCAAAGGTTCGTGAAATTACCCCCTCTCGTTAAATATGTGCAATAAGCTTTCGCTTCCTCTAGTCGCATTCACACGAGGAGATCAGGGCTTTGTTCAACTGTGAAACGATTATTGAACTTTCAGTCTCCAGCTGAGAATGGAAACAAGACTCGAACAGGGAAGAAAAGAAATTGTCAAATTTCTCTTTCGTTTGATACATGTTGGCTTTAACCATCAGGAAGTCTTCGGAAATCATATAGAATTACATGTGACATGTGATTTATTTCGATAACTCTACATGAGCTAAAAAAGCACAAGAGTCCATCAGGAAGAAGGTCGATCGTGACTGCAAAGTCACTTTATGTGCCAGAAACTGAGTCAAGGTCGCAGAGCCGATTTTACCGGTCAGCGTTACAGGTCCTGAATAACTCTGGATATTTCCAGGAGGAGCTCTAAGTGTGAACTCAAACAGCAGATATTCGATCAGTCTTCACTTCACCTCAAGTACAATTTTCTCAGCAAGTGGCCATGAGCCGTATTCAAACCGGCGACTATGACCAAAGACATAGCTGCAAAAATGAGACTGTACTATCTTTTGGGAGGCGAAATGCTACGCTAATAAAGCTTGTTCCAAATCGAGTGTGAACTGATTTGGGTTCAATCTGACACAGGTCGGGGGGGTCAAACACCAGCAGTTTCCTTGTGTTAGCATGCTAAATAATCTGCTTTTCCAATCCAACAAACGCAGTGTAGCTAAAGCAGTAAACGTAGCATGCTAGGTCCTGCAGAGGGCGTCCACTTCTGGCAGCGATGAGTTTAGGGGGAGGGGCCAAATTTGAATTTTGTGTGACAAGCTGCAGGGAACATTGCTCCAGACACCTTTGAGATGTGTCTGGGTTTTTTTTTTCAGACTTTAAATGTGCGACAGCCTCAATAATTCTGACACGCATGTTGTTGGAGTTACGTCACCTGAACGTAAAGGATGACTCCCAACATTTCCTTTGGGGTAATCACGCACAATATGAGAGATTTGTTCAATAACTAATGCTGTTCTTTCATGGCAGCTCTTCCATTATTGATTGGCGTGGCTGATGTATGAATAGTTAACGCTGTGCTATTGAATTGAATAGACAAATACAGCCGATGCATTGATTTTCTTTATTGTCCTATGTAGCATAATTGAGCCTTTTGGCTATTCACATCCCCACAACAGAGATCAATGTGAGAATTGAAAATGAAACCTGCTATTTCATATTGAAAAAGCTTCGTGGTATTGCAGCTCTCGGAGAAATGGTGGAGCTCGCGGGCTGAAGACCAGAGGTTTGACGAGCCGCTGTCTATCATCTCCTAACTGTATTTCAAGTGATGCCCTCAAAGCCACCTCGGAGAGATTTCATTACACGTTTGATTCAAACGTTACTCTCACAAACGCTGCGCCGTCCTTAAGCCTTCAGAGACGCGTGGAATATATTTCCTCCCTCATAAAAAGATTGCAAAGCGGCAATCGTCGTCTTTTTTCATTGACATGAAAAGCTCTTACCTTTTACGGCACTTCATCACCAACAGCTGCCGCCGTCCTCCTCGCTCTGCAAAATAAATAAATAAATAAAGTACACCCTGTAAACTTCTCACCCGTACACAGTTCAGAGTGTGTCCATGTTGGCTCGAGTGGATGAATCAGCAAAACCCGAGGAAGACTCTGTGCATGTTTTTTTAACATCCAGTGCAAACAGATGAAGGCTGCATGGTGATGAACCTCAACATGTCCAAACCCTTTCTGCTGCATCCCTCCCAAAGGAACCATTGAACTGATGATTTTTATGCTTTATTTCGAAGCACATACCGTCAGAGCTTCCTGCCTCTTCTTGTTGTCGCTCTTCTCGTGAACGTTTCTATCCGAAGCACGTTTGTATATTTATAGTAAAAGTTACCTTCACAATCTTTGTTAACCTGGAAGTTCCCTTTTCCCTCCTCTTTCCATCGTTTATCCAAACAGGAAGTAAAGTAACCTCAGTTTGACGCTGTGTAAATTATAATTTTCTATTATACTTAAATAAGTCCTGCCTCATTTGAAATGAAAGGTTTGTCTAAGTAGGATATGCTCAGATAACTGTTTTAGCACATCTATAAAAATCTTCCCTTATAGGGAAGTAAAGTTAAGATGATTAAAGGGTCCCTAAAAAATAATATTAAGTATAAAATTATTTTTTTTGAAAGGGGCCCAAAGTCCCTGGAGGCCCCCCCGGTCACACTAAAAAGATCAACACTATATGGTATGGTACCTCCATATCAAGAACAAGAAGATCTCCTTTATTAATCCCACGAGGGATAATTACTTTTACACTCTGTTATAGAGACATGCAACACACACACACATGCACACACACACACACACACACACACGCACAAACAGGATCCTGTGGACATGCACTAATGGGGAGATGTCAGAGTGAGGGGCTGCACATGAAAGAGGGGCTGTACATTAAAGAGAGAAGAGAACAGTTGGGGGTCTGGTGCCTTGCTCAAGGGCAGTGCTCAGGAAGTGCAGCACCACCTCTTGAGACCAATTTACAGACTTGAACCGGTGACCCTCTCGAGCCTCTGAGCAAGGCACCCACCCTCTGGTTCCCAACAGGTGTTGCAGCGATGGAAGCGGGCAGTGGAACTGCTTCAGATAGAAGTGATTGTACCCGAGCTAAAAAGCCTCTGCATGTTTCTAATAAGCTCCAGCAGCAGAAAGCTGCTCAAACTAGGATCAATGTTGGAGATGAAACATGGAGAGAGGTTAGAACGCAGAAAGCTTTACAGACCCATGCAGAGCTGGCTAAACACTGAAGCTACAGTGTCCACCACATGCAGAGCTGGCTAAACACTGAAGCTACAGTGTCCACCACACGCAGAGCTGGCTAAACACTGAAGCTACAGTGTCCACCACACGCAGAGCTGGCTAAACACTGAAGCAGCAGTGTCTCTACACGCAGAGCTGGCTAAACACTGAAGCTACAGAGTCCGCCACATGCAGAGCTGGCTAAACACTGAAGCTACAGTGTCCGCCACATGCAGAGCTGGCTAAACACTGAATCTACAGTGTTCACCACATGCAGAGCTGGCTAAACACTGAAGCTACAGTGTCCACCACATGCAGAGCTGGCTAAACACTGAAGCTACAGTGTCCACCACATGCTGAGCTGTATGAGAGGAGGGGGCGGAGCCAGACAGCTCTCTGTGATGATTAGAGTTTAGCCTGCAGTACTCATTTTAAACACTAGGGGGGCAGAGTTACAGACTGCTCCTTTAAGTAATAAATAATCAACAATAAAGTGCCGTTTAACCTTCACTTGCTCCAGTTAAGTGTTTGTGTGAAGGAAAAGAGTTGCACCGCTGGCAGCGCTCCAGCCTGACGTTGTGTTTCACGGTGATTGTGAGGCATGAGGGTGATGCTGCCTGAGACATGCAAGCTCAGCAAAACACTGCATATTAAAAACAATATCAGTCTCATAGGCACGCCTGTTTCCAAAGACAGACTCGGTTGAGTGAGTGCATGATTGACACTCGCTCTTCCTCAGCGGAGGCCCTGAAAACTTGTGAGAGGACTTTAAATGCTGAAACAAACACACACACACACACACACACACACTGAGAATACACAGTGGGGGGAACATTTTAAGGAGTTCCACGGTACACACACCGAATTCAATCCACGGCACACAATAAAGGTGGATTATTTGTGGTTGTCAGTCATCGCTGCTGTGAGCCGGGGCTGCAGCAGCTGGGTGGCGATGAACTTTTCGCCTTGTTCTTTTAAATGCTTTATGTGGTGTAAGGAAGAAAAAAAAAAACAACCCCAAAACAAAACAGAAAGTGCTTGTGTTGCACATTTCCATCAGAGCGTTTCGACGCGGGCGCTGGCACAGATATCCTCCTATCTGAAGGATAAAGGAAGAAAGTCGAGGCACAAACAAATCCTGCGATTGCTCTCGCCTTAAAGAAACAGCGTCTCGTCTTTGAGACGACCGGTCTGTTTATTTACATCAGCGTGTGTTTGCAGGATAGTTCATGCATAATGTGTGTTTATCATGAGTTGCAAACCATGTTTACTACCTCTGTGTCGTCGAGCGAGGACGTAAAACACAGAGAAAAAAACCTGTTTTTCCTGCAAACAGAATCTCCTCTTCGACTTGAATATGAAGACCTGTTTTACGCATTTAAGACATGCAACACATTCATTACGCCATTAAATGCTCAATTAATGCATTCAACTGTGTCTGAATAAACAAGCGACTCTGTCTCACAAATAAATGAAGAACTAAATTACCAGAGAAAAATGATATCAGCTTGGACCTGCCTGCTTTTGTACACAGCGTGGAGCAAATAAATCTTTCAAGCCTGAAAACAGGCTTTCATCTCGTCTCTGCGGAAAAAGGCTATTATTTATTTATTTTTCAGCTTTTCTTTTTTCCTACAATCATTTTGTGATGAGCTTTTTTTGTTCTTCTTTTCTGTGACAGCTATCTGAAAACACACAGGAACTGTCCGTTGTTGTTTTTGTGTGTGTGTGTGTGTGTGTGGGGCTCGTGTGTTGATTTGTTACAGAAAAATGTAGCCCTATTTAGAGGAAAACAGTAATGAGACACAGAGTAGTGTTTCCCATAATGAAGCATTTGAGCACTTACCTATTCCCCGGATCATTTTAAAAACAGTATAGCCGAATAAGAGGCTGCATACAGCTTCTTATTTACCTGTTAATAGCATTCAATGTGTTTTACCTACACAGACATTCATAAGAATCACATTTCATATTCATTTTATCTGCCATCTTAAAAAGGGATCTATTATGAAAAGTTCCCTTTGACTGTGTTTTTGAACATATATGTTGGTGACCTGAGTGTCAGACATAAATCCATCCAGTCCTTTATTTGTCGTCTGTGTGAGTCTTAAAACACAAGAGAGCAAAACTTTTCACAGGTCCACCATGTTTTTATCAGCTCAGAAGTCAGGTCCAGGGTCAGTGCTCGTTGATATGCAGTTTATATGTAAATGACACGCTCATTGACCCCCCCCCCCCCCAAAAAAAAACAAACAAAAACAAAACAACAACACACACACACACACACAATGTAAAAAAATCTGACTGACATTGAAAAAATAAAGACACAAAGAAATGCAAAAGCTATCAAAAAGAAATAAAATATATTTTTTAATGTATTTTCTGTCATGTGTTTCATAGTTTTGAGTTCTGTTGTTTCAGTGTTGCCTGTTTGACTTGTGTGTTAATGTTTCCTGTATTATTTTGTCATCTCTTATCACTGTGTTTCTTTGCTTCAGTCTTTAGTGTTTCCTGATTTATATCACAGTTCTGGTTTTCAGTGTTGTCTTGTTTCCCTCCTGTCTTCATTAACCTGATTGTCCTCACCTGTCTTATTAGTCTGTCCTGTGGTTGATGTCTCATTGTCTCATGTAACCTGTCTTCTGTTTGGATATCTTTTGTTACCTGCGCCTCGTTTTGGATTGTGTCTTTGAAAAGTAAGTTTTGTTTTGCCTGTTTTGTTTAAATGGATAGAGATAGATAGATATAGATCTAAAGAGAATAGATCATTAAATAGACTAAACTAAATAACGAAATAAATCATTTTGGTTCAGAATCTGCACTTGGGTCCAGTTACCTCTTTTCAACTCGAGACATTTTCTTTATTCTTCATCAAAACTTTTGTCAGTGTAAATATCATATACCATTTAGACCACAGGGGACTGTTTGAAAAGGTGGACAATGGGGACAATATGTCCTCCTTAAATCTTGCTTCTGTCATCTAAGGGGAGAAATAGTTCATCATGTTATCATGCTGGGAATTAGACGTATCATTTAGCAACCCTTTTATTCTGTCCTGATAATGACAGGGACGTGTCCACATTGTTCAACGATGGAAGCATCTGCAGCGGGCTTCCTGTTTCTGTAGATAATGTTCTGCACATGCAGGCAGCCTTGAGGGCATCCCAAATATTTAATGCACTTTTTATGGCCCCCTTTAGAAATATTATCAGGTATTTAACCTCTCTGACAGGCTGACCTCTGGCAAGAACTGAGGGGGAAATGATCCGCTAAATATCTGGTCAATGGGGTAATTATGTCAGAGAAGGTCAAACGGAAGTGATTTACATGGGAATAGATTACAGACGTGCATTCATAGTGGGACACTCTTCTAATTATTGTTGTTAGAGGCATATACAGTATGAGCTCTTTGTATCGTCAGCTGATAACAAAGCTACCTCGTGTCTTGATAAAGGGAGGAAGGCAGCTCATGGTTGTTAATGATGTCAGTCTGGGACACCTGTTGAGTAGCTTATTTGTCTGATAGTGTCGTCACAAAATCCCTCATTACAGCTTCTGCCTGAAACGCTTCATTTCTGCTGCTGTCTCTTTAAGACCCTCTTGACACTGTTCACACTTTCCTCTGATTGGCCAGCTCTGTTTGCAATCGCAGGAAAATAAGAGTGCGCTCAGAAGAAGAGGATGCCTGCAGTCTTGCATAACAGTTTCTCCTTAAAGGAGATACTGTTATGTTCCTCTAACTCTAACATGTGTCTCTAATCCGTCTACAAACCCTCCAATAATGAGAAAAGTCCATCCTCTCCGTCTTCTGCCTGCTCCACATTTCAGAAAATGTGTGCTCAAGCAGGCCGTTTGGAGTTTTTCCCTTCATGACATCACAAAGGGCAGTAGCCCCTCCCCCAGGTGGGTGACACTCCCACAGCTAGGTGTTTGTTCTGCCCTCTGAGTCTGCCTTCTCACCGTAAACAATAGGACATGGAGCCAGAAAGCAGCGAGTACACCCGAGCCCTTCCAGAGAGGGGGCGTGGTCAGACACAGCTCATTTACATATTTAAAGCTACAGACACAGAAACAGCCTTTTTTGAGCAGGGCTGAAATAGAGGAGTTTATAGACATGATCAAATCTATTTTTATTAAGCTCTTATATTCTCAGTTTTTGTTGACATGGCGGAAAGATGAGGATTTTGCTGGAGAGAGCGAGACAAAGGGGGGAGGGGGGGGCGTTTGCATATACATGTACAATACTTTTCTGTTTTATGGACTATGTGCTTTATTTAAGTGTTGTTTTTATTCAGACGTTTGCTTGCCATCGGGGATGTTACCAAAATGTTATGACTACTTTTTCTTTAATCAAGGATCGTTATGCTCCACAGCACGTAAAAGGCTGGATAAACACATCTCAGTTTGAATCCAACTTAACAATTTAACAATCTGGAAGTCTTCTCAGACGCTCACTGTAAATACTTAAAGTGCATTCTGCTGCTTTTTTCTGCAGTTTAACTCACTATGATCACATTTTGTCTTCTTTCAGTGCTCTATTTCCCAAAGGACAAACAGTGAAGAGGATCACTCAATGTTCTAAGATTATTTAAATCACTTGGAAAAAGTGAAATTTGGACAGAAGTAGGCTAATTTAATGAGCTACTGGCTTCTTAATTGGCAATTGGACACCAGTCAATGGCCATATGCTCGTAGGCTGAAGATAGGCATTAATTAGTAAAGACGTAATTTTCCAGACAACGCCACTGGCCAGGGCTCCGAGGCTGTGCTGTTGATTTTCAGTGACGTGTTTCTGGGTTGGGTGCAGACTTAAATTGAGAGATCTGTTAATCACAGACGCGCGTTCGTACACCAGCGCGTGCGCACACGCTTCTTTTGCATTTCTCAACAGGTCCACAGTGGTTTGTAAGACCTCTCTCATGTCTCTCTCCCTCTCTCTCTCTTTCTCTCTCCCTCTCTCCCTCTGAAAACCAGGAGGCTGTCGGCTCGCGCGCGCTTCGCAAGCACTCCTCTCGCGCAGAAGAGTGCCGACTGTGGAAAGCTCCGCAGCCACTTCCAACCTCTTCCTCCTCTCCTCCGCACTGCGATTCCGCGAGCTAACAGCTTTCCTTGCGGACACTAAACTAAAGCCCAACACCTGGAACAGAGTAAGAGCGTTCGTTTGGGGGGGGCACGCGGACTTAGGTTTTTGAGGTGGGCTCGAGCAGACGACAAATGCTCGAGACCCCCTTCCAGTGCCCCCAGACCCGATGGGGAGGGAGACACGCATATCACCGATGATGGGACAGTTAACGGGAGGATGCTACCTGACTTTTGGCATCCTCGTGCTTCTCGGCTCGCGAGTTCCGGCTACGCTGGCACGAGGTAGGACCCACTCTTTGATCAGCCGAATATTTTGATTCAATGGAGTGAAACGGTGTGTGTGTGTGTGTGTGTGTGTGTGCGCGCGCGCGCATGTGTGTGTGTGTGTGTGTGAGAGAGAGTGCGCTTGTGTGTTTGTGTGTGTGTGTGTGTGTGTGTGTGTGTGTGTGTGTGAGAGAGAGAGAGAGAGTGCGCTTGTGTGTTTGTGTGTGTGTGTGTGTGTGTGTGTGTGTGCGCGCGCGCGCTTCGACAGACTGTGGCTGGATCAGTTGTTTCACCAGGTTTCTGACTCTATTATGTGTTATTTGCCAAACCAGCATTTGAATCATGACAAGTTTTGTGTTGGTGTGTCACGCGCTGCCTGATAGTTCAGGTGTGTTTCTAAAGAAAAGGTGAACGCTGTGTTTTTCAGTTTATCGGTGAGTCAAAATCGGACCTGCTCTCCGTTTTTGTTGAGATTGGAACACTTTATCATAATGTGCTCCTTCACCTGATTTATCCTGAGTGTGCTAGAAGAGTCTGCTTTCCTTTTAATTGCCGTTTAATGAAGCTTATTAGTAATTCCAGAGTCATTCAGCTTGTAACACGCTCTGCTGCACTTCACCACATTTAAAGGGTTAAAAAAAAGGTGCATGTTATTCTTCCACATTATGGCCTGCTTGAAAAGAATTGCCTGACACTATATTTCCCCCTCCAATAGTTCTCTTGATTCGAAGCTGACATATGTGGACACTTGCTTTGGGGTAACATTACCAGCATCATGAAACGGATCATTGAGAGGCTTTCCTGTTGTGAGGAGTCTCAGTAAAACCGTGTGGAGCCTCCCTGTGTGTCCTATTTCTGCTCGCTTACTTAGCCTGAGCTATTGTTTCTCACTGCACTGTACTCTCAAGGTTGGTTCTACAGAGATGACTGCTCCAGGGTCTCCGCTCGCTTCTGCACATTCTAATTGATTTTAGCTGCTTTGAAAGCTCGGGATGCTTTTATTTTAATTTCACAGACGTGTGCAGAAATGTTGAGTCGTAATAAAAAGAGAGGCTGCTATAAGTGTGATTGTTCCATCAGCAGTTCTACATACAAAGAGAAGAGTGCTGTCAATGCACACGTGTGATTCGTTTGTGTGTGTTGGGACTGTTTGAGAAGACGGGCTCATTATGCGTGTGCTGGTCAGCGAGCGGATCACGCTGGAAACTTTTCTTTTTCCCTCTGCCGATTCTGTTCTGACCTATTGACATCCATTCAGCTCACACGGCCGTGAAACAAAGACGCATTTGCAAGTCAATTAGTCGAGTAGCCCTAAGGTTTTCATCTTTTTGCATTTTAAGTATCAAAATTAGCTTCAACTTAGTGAATTAGCATAGCATAAATATTATATCAGGAAGATGTAGCCTACCTCCAGGGCAACTTTTGCATACAGAGATCAGGTTTTTTTTTCAGTTTGCCTCAGAGGTGTTGGACACAACCTTTCAAGCAGTGGCTGCACATTGTATTCACACCACCAGCGTTTCCATTTATGTGTTGCATTGTATTTGGAAGCAGTGACCGGCGCTTGGCAACCGAAACACTGATGCATGGGAGCACATGAAAGTAAAGTGTGTGTGTGTGTGTGTGTGTGTGTTCTGATCAAGCCGTGAAGGTATACGCTGCCGTCTGCCAGCTCTGTAAGCAAAGGCCCGAGTTTGTGATGGCCCTCTGCCAGGCTGTAAAATAAATATTGATGTCGTGCGATGATATGGATGTCAACAGTCAAATACTTTATGCAGAAGTGAAGCCAGATGAAATGGAAATGGCACAGTCCACAAAAAAACGGTTAAATAATGTAAAGTGTGCCGGCTAGGCCAAGTTATAGAGCATGGCTGAAATGAAAATGTGCCCCCCCCCCCATGCACACACACACACACACACACACACACACACTCCCAGCGGTTAATTTAACTCTCAGTCAGAAAGCGGGGTATAATTCGCTGGACCAGCTCGCTGCTTATGTCTTGCAGACCTTATCATTTACCTGCGAGCACACGAGTCGAGGCAGGCGGGAGAAGAAACGGCGTTAACCCTTCGAGGAGCGGCTCAGAGTCGGTGCCTGCAGGCTGATGAAATGTTGAGCTGCAGAAATGACCACAGCTGTGTGTGTGTGTGTGTGTGTGTGTGTGTGTGTGTGTGTGTGTGTGTGTGTGTGTGTGTGTGTGTGTGTGTGTGTGTGTGTGTGTGTGTGTGTGTGTGTGTGTGTGTGTGTGTGTGTGTGTGTGTGTGTGTGTGTGTGTGTGTGTGTGTGTGTGTGTGTGTGTGTGTGTGTGTGTGTGTGTGTGTGTGTGTGTGTGGGGCTTGGGTATGTTCGTATGCAAGTAAGGTGAGACACACGTGACTGTTCGGCGACACAAACTCACGTCCCCGTCAGAAGGAACCACTTTGGCTGTCAGCAAAAAAATAAAGGCCCAATCCTCCCGTCGTTGGAACTGAAGCCGATTTACGTTTTTTGTTTGTTTTTTTTGTTCAGAAATGATCCGACATTTTACATCTTTACACGTGCAACACATACTGTAGGGAAGATTTGGCTCAGTGAATGGATGATGAATATTGGTCACCACTCCAAACATGTATGAATCCACAGCAGAAAGTAGTAGTCCCCCCCCCCCCCCCCCCTCTCAGAGAGGAAGCTTGTGTGCTGTTTCTTAAGTGTACCCAGCGCTTTAGTTAAACTCTCGTCCTCATGCCTGCGAGCCTTGATAGTTTGGCTGGAGGCGTTGTGTTTTAGCTCGTTCATCCCTTTCTTGTTCACAGGATATCTAAGGAAGGCCTTGGGGGACTTTTCTTAGATGTGGTGCGAGCGTTGACTTGGACTCCAGGATGAACTGCCTGCTAATCTGTGCTTCCAGGTCACGGTCGTCTCGATGTCCCGAAACATGTTTTTTTTTGGACATGGCTCTTGAATCCATTGGAGCTCCTGATGACAGAATGATCAGCATGTTTCCTGTGATCATCGTCCACGTCCATCCTTTTTCTTTGCGACTGAACATTTTTTTCGGGAATCTTTTGCTGAAAGTCTCATTTTTAAAACGCTCCACTGTCACGGCTGCTTTACAATCAGATCCAGAGAATGAGGAACATAATAGTCAGACCTTTTGATTCAGAGGAGGAACAGCCTGATGAGAGGGGCCCGTCAGCTTTATTTCTTTGGCACATTTCAAACACAGAGGGAATAAAAGTGGGGACAAAGGACGAGCGCTCGCAGAGGGCTCTCTCTCTCTCTCTCTCTCTCTCTCTCTCTCTCTCTCTCAGGACGCACAGACGTGCAGTAGATCGAGTATTCCCACTGGAAATGATCCACTGGAGTCATGCATGTCAGTGTAGTGATAACCTCCAGCTCCCCATGAGACACACGTCGCCCCTCGTCTTCATTTTCTACGTTACAATTTATGCTGAACGAGTCGAACAGACGAGGAGGAGAGCGGGGGGGGGAGTCTGAGCGAGGATTTGTTCTTCAAAATGTGAAGAATTTATTTCATAACAGTCGTTCAATAAAAGTCGGATTGGATTCAAAATGGACGCTCTGAAGGACGAAATGATCGACGGCTTGTTCTGAAACTTCACAACGATCCAAATGTTAAATGATTCACAGAAATGTAGAACCTCGTCGTCCCCGTCCTGTACATGAGACGGTTTAGACGGGGTTAACTAACGGTCCTAATGGGCGGCGTAAGGTCACGAGGCTCGGATCAATACATGAACCCGGAGACACTGACGGGACCGCGGTTTGTCCTCGTGCACCACAGAAGAAGAAACATGTGAGTGACTGTCGGGGATGGAAACATCCCAGGACTTCAGTCAGGACAGACGTGACATCGTTCAGTACTGAAGCCGTGTGGTCACATGGTCTCCTCCGCCGGCTTGAGCAGCAAACCTTTTATTCACAGTTTAATTGCGGCGCTCCTGTGATGCATCAGTGACCTCACTGTACAGTGGTTAGCGTGCATGCTGCCATGCTGGGGAACGTCCGCACTGCACTGCAGCATTGTGAGAGTGCAGGATGCTAGCACGCCGCCCGTTTTCTCCCCAACGGAGGAACATTCATTTGCTTCTGATTCAACAGAAACATCATGGAGCCTGAGAACGGCTGAAGTGGAAGAAGAAGAAAAAACCGAAGGTAGAAATGGAGAATGAGAGAGAGAGAGGAGCAAAGGGCGATGGAGTCATCGCCGCCATGTTTTATTTATTCCCCAAAAAACGAGTGGCAGACTCTCTGGAGCTCCGGCTTTGATTCAACAGACGCCTCACATGAGAAGAAGCTGGGACGTCTCTGTCGGAGACCGTGTGGTCCTCAGATTGCCCGCTTTCACCCGTGCATTATTTAAAGAGAATCCATTTCTCCATCTGACTCGCAACTCACAACCAACCCCCCCCCCCCCCCCCCCCTCCTGCACAGTCAGAGGGATCTATAAACCCAGCAGCATCTCCTCAAGACCACATGATTAGGAATTTTGTGCAAGGGGAAAAACATGAAGTTTGAAAGTAAACATGCAGTTGCTCATTAAGCTGATAAAGTGCGTGTTGGACAAAGCCTTTGTTGTGATCAAATAGCTATTGTGTGTGGTCTTTGGGATATTGGGACTTTGGAATCTGGTCAATAGATAAGCTTTTGTACATGATATCCTCAGGAGGGGTCCGATTGATTGGAACAGAATCCCTTTGTTTGCTCCAATCTGAAACAATGCTTTCATTATACATGTGGTGATGCAGCATCATATTTGTGCTCAGTCCCATTGTGGTTTATGGATGTGGATTAATGGAGGGCTGCTCTTTGTTGTTTGGAGTCTTTGCACGTAATTAGAAGCAGCCATTTTTGGTACCTTATTGTTTTGGTCAGCAGTTATTGAAGATATCGGGCTTTTTTTTTGGACCTGATCCAAAAGCTTTGAACGTTGAATGTGCATTAATGTGGAGCTGCTATTTCAACTAACTAACAAACAGTAACCTGACCATGTTTGGATTCTCCCACATACAAACTCCTGTTCTCATCAGACTTCTCTGTTTTCTTTACATTTGTATTTTTCTCTTCATGTTTACGGTCCACTTTATTTTTTTTTAATCACAACTGCTAAGTAAAAAACAAGGCTGCTCATGAAGTCCAGTCTCAGAGGGAGCGTCCGAGGACGTTAGCAAAATCAACATGGTCGATCCAGAATGTAAGCAACAACATCCAACATCTTATTTTACACTGAGCGCTCGCCACGACCTCTTAAAGCAACAGAGACACCTTTTATTTATCCTTTCAAAATGTCAAACCCGTCGTCTTTACAGGATGGATTTTTTTTTTTGTAATGTTACCAACGCGGGCGGCGCAGTGAATGTGGGAGGGGCTAAATGCCACTCCACGTCGTGCACAAGTTTAAGATGCTAGAAAAGAAAGAAAGAGGAGCGAGCTGGTCCCGACCTTTGACCCCGACAAAAGGCAGAGGGAGCTAATGCTAGCCAGGAGGCTAGCGCTAACAGTACTGATCGAACGCTCATTGGCTGATGCACGCCGGGAGGCCCCGCCTTTCCTGCAGGCCTGACTACAGGAATGAATGAATTTCATTGAAGACATTTCCTGACACTTGATCGTTTAAGTTTCTATAAATATGACACAACATGAGTCATGATGTGCAGCAGATTCACAGGTAACACGATGACAAGTTCCAACCTGAAAAGATATGCAGTGTTGAGTACGTGTTCTGGCACAGCTCATATTTAATGCTGGAGTGGTGGCAGCCATGTTGGATGTGCATGTTGCCTGTATGGACACAGTGATTGGACTTTGATCACTCGGCATCGTGTCTACATGTCGTGTCATACAGAGTGGATGTGTGCATGCATGCAGGGAGTGCTGCTTGGGAGAGGAGTGATGCTTTGTCAAATGTTTGGCTCAGCCTTGAAGCTTCCTGTTGGCTCGGAGCGAGCGAGCGAGCGTTGCTGTCATGTGTTTTTCTAATAACACTGAGAGCGAAGCCTTGAGGATAACTGCCCATCCACAGTGCCCATTCAATGCCTCACTGGCTTACTCAAGGGCATCGCCACAAAGGCAAGATTCACACCTTCCACCATCCACTTCAATGCCAAACACTCGCCCTCCACATCTCTCTCTCTCTCTCTCTCTCTCCCTGTCTCTCAGAGCTCCCAGTCTGTACCTGCAGGTAGCACTTTTGTTTCCCACAAAGTGCTTTTATTTCATAAACACCCCGTCCCTTCATCCTTTCTCGTTGTCCACTCCTCCCCCTCGCTGTTCCTTTTTTTTTTTTTTTCGATGTAATTTACCTTCGGAGGATTGTTGCTGTGACAAATGTTTTGGTTCTGGCATCATTCCTCAACTCACCTGGCTGACGGAGAAATGCGAGCCGAGCGGTGGAGAGGCAGAGCGGGCGGGCGAGCGAGCAGGGATTGTTTGGAGGAGGAGAGAGAGAGACAGATAGCAGGGTTACAGTGCAGAATACTTAAGTGTCTCATGTTATCAGGAGCTGCCACGGCAGTTTGTCAGTAACAGTGAGCACCTGTCACCGCTCTCCCTGATGAATTAATTTCAAGAGTAATCAAAAGCAAATACATATTTAATGACTTTTGGATTAAAGCTGGAGCCCAGCGTTTGTTTACTCGCTGTTTTCATGCCTCAGTTTCCATGTCAAGTGGAAAAAAAAAAAAAAAAACCCTGATGAAAGTAAATAAAAAACCTCATGAAGACATCATCAGCAGCGTTAATATATTTCTGTCTCTCGTAGATCACGTGACGGTAGAGACGGGGAACTTATTGGAAAAGCATCAGAAATGAGAAATGAAGGAAACTTTGTGATGAATTAGCTTGTTAGCGTGCGTCAGCGCTCGCACAACAACAACATGAAACACGCTGTCAGAACGCCGCCCATATTAATCAGCCACGTCTGTCTCCAGAGGAAGGACGTCCATGTTCGATTTCTTCATCAAAAAAGTGATCAAGATTTGCTTTTCAGTTTGGATCTTTAAAAATCAAAAAAATCTATCTCTTCTATTTCTATATCGATCAAATCCAGTCTATAGAGTCCACGCTGCACGCTGCTCGCTGCACGCTGCACGCTGCACGCTGCACGCTGCACGCTGCTCGCTGCTCGCTGCACGCTGCACGCTGCTCGCTGCACGCTGCACGCTGCACGCTGCTCGCTGCTCGCTGCACGCTGCACGCTGCTCGCTGCACGCTGCACGCTGCTCGCTGCTCGCTGCACGCTGCACGCTGCACGCTGCACGCTGCACGCTGCACGCTGCTGTAATAAGACAATTAAGTCTGGTTCAACAGAATCCGAAAATCAACACCTGAGCGGAGAAGAAGATTCTGGAAACAGGAAGCAGCAGGTTGATGTGGTAGCGGCGGCGTGCACACACTCGATGTAGCGGCGGCGTGCGCACACTCGACGTAGCGGCGGCGTGCGCACACTCGACGTAGCGGCGGCGTGCGCACACTCGACGTAGCGGCGGCGTGCGCACACTCGACGTAGCGGCGGCGTGCGCACACTCGACGTAGCGGCGGCGTGCGCACACTCGACGTAGCGGCGGCGTGCGCACACTCGACGCAGCGGCGGCGTGCACACACTCGACGCAGCGGCGGCGTGCACACACTCGATGCAGCGGCGGCGAGCACACACTCGACGTAGCGGCGGCGTGCACACACTCGACGTAGCGGCGGCGAGCACACACTCGACGTAGCGGCGGCGTGCACACTCGACGTAGCGGCGGCGTGCACACACTCGACGTAGCGGCGGCGAGCACACACTCGACGTAGCGGCGGCGAGCACACACTCGACGTAGCGGCGGCGTGCACACACTCGATGCAGCGGCGGCGTGCACACACTCCATGCAGCGGCGGCGTGCACACACTCGATGCAGCGGCGGCGTGCACACACTCGATGCAGCGGCGGCGTGCACACACTCGATGCAGCGGCGGCGTGCACACACTCGATGCAGCGGCGGCGTGCACACACTCGATGCAGCGGCGGCGTGCACACACTCGATGCAGCGGCGGCGTGCACACACTCGATGCAGCGGCGGCGTGCACACACTCGATGCAGCGTGCTGCGGTCGCAGTATTTAAACGTCACTCCCGCTCCGATGTGGCTGGAGGGGAATTCTCCGGAGGATATCCCGCTGCGTTGGGCTCGCTCCGGCTCGCTCCGGCTCGCTCCGGGTCTTCTCGTTCACACGTACAGCTCCTTCTGCAGTTTCTCAGGAGATTTCTGTAAGTGTGAAAATCCTTTTTTCACTCGTGCCGAAAACCCGACTCCTTCCACACAGCGCTGCGTGCTTCGGGATAAAAGTGCGTGCGGGTCTGAGCGCTGCAGAGTTTGGTCGGCGTCCTTAAGCTGCTCCAAACACAAACGCCCCGAGAGATTAAAATTTAAGACGAGCGCAACAAAGACACTTTGAATGCACGAGAGGAAGTGAGAGTGTCCAGCCTCTTTGTCTCTGTCCTGTTTCTGTCTCATCAACACACAACTGGTGAAAAGGTTGGTTACGGATTAGAAAAAGCTTTTGGTCCTCATCCCTCATATCTCGCCCTCGCTTTCTGTATTCAAGTGAAGTTTGCTCTCCTCCTTTCATTGGGTAAAAAAACCCAGATATGACACGGGGAGCTGCAGAAAAGAACTGTGGCCTGCTGTATTTCATGGCGTGCTGTCTCTTCTCGATGGCCATTTGGTGCTTTAGAGAGTGTCAGAGACGCGGGACGGGCTTTAAGAGTCCCCCTCGGCGTATAAAGCCGACATAGCGCCTCTTTGTAGTCATATGTGTCTGCAAGTTGTGAATCCAACAAAGACGTGTCATCATGAAATAAAACGGAGCGAGGGAGTCCATCAGTCTTTGAACGTTTGCGTCTGTGTTCCTCTGAAGAAAAACGCTCGGTCCTGCAGAGACCAAAGACGGCGATCCAGCGGAGCGCCGCCGAGCGCTAAACTAAAACAAATCAAACTCTGAGATGAAGCGTGACGCGGGGAAAATGATGGCTAACGTGTGCTTAGTAGCATTCCCTTTAGGCAGACTGAATTAAAGGCTGAGAGGGTTTTCTTTAATCCATCCTGCATGAGTCTACAGAAAACACAAAACAAGCATTCACACATGAAACTGACTCTTTGCCTGATAAACAGTCACCAATGTTTTCAAACCTGTTGAAATCAGAAATGTCTGACCTCGTGTGATGAATAAAAATATGAATAAAAAAGGCAGCAGAGGCAGACTTATAAGAGACAAATGTTCAGGCTGGAACAGAAGAGGAGTCGCCTGCTTGTTTTAGCCTCTTCTCATACGCTGTATAAACTCAGTGATGTCACCCATCGGGTTCTGAAGAGCGTCGATGGCGGTCGCCATATTGGAAATAGTGTCTCGATGCTGTCTCTCTCAAAGTGGGTTTTAAGTCTTCGTAAAACCAAGAAACATCCAGAATGATATCAGTCGATCTATCAACCTTTATTTGTATCGTTGTGACAGTCGTCGTCATTCCTACCTTGTTGTTTTGGAAGCAGAGGAGGAGTTTTACTGTAAATACTTCAGAAAAAGCATTTTTTTAAAAACCTGCAGAGAACAAAGTCATCAGTCAGAGGCTGAAAAAACCTGAAGACGGAGTCTCTAACAATCTAGAAATAACACGGCAGACTGACGTGTCATTTATTGAATCAAAAAATACTCGCGTGCATTTAGTTTCGCACGCCACCAGCTCAGTCGTCTCTGTTCAACATGGTGTGGTATTAAATGTGCAGCTTTCCCTCTGAGAGAGTATGGAGTCGTTTATGATAGCACGACATGGCGCTCACGGAGCCCAAAGAATAAAAACTCCAGCAGATAAAGGGCACACCTGCGTTTGGAGGAGCGCTTTCAAACCCCGCTGTGATTCACGCCACCTCTTCTCTCTCATCATTTACCTCCGCTGTCTTCTCCTCTCTGTTTTTATTTGGCGGTGAAAAGCAGGGCGTACGTTTTTTTTAAAAGGGCAGCGTCTTCAATCACCGCATGTTCACTTAACAGTCTGTGCAGATCATCTCGCAGCTTGAGTCCCGTGTCGTGCCCTTTGCAGGCCGCCTCCTCCTCCCTTCCTCCCCGTTAAACCCGGAGCGCCGGAGTTCGGCTCCGCTGTCCTGCCCTCGCTCGCTCATCGCTGTGTCAGCTTCTTCTTCCTTCTGGCCTTCTCAGCGGTGAAATGTCAGCGTTCACAGAGGACAGCAGAGCTTCCCGTGTCTCTGCGGCGCCCGGCGTCCAGCCTGAGCATTTAGAGCGCCAGCGCTGGTGTTGTTCTTTTGTACTGAATGTCTCCTGCAGGCTTCGTGTTGGTATCACTGCAGACATCATCAAGCTGTATGTTGGTTTTCATAGCAGGCAAGTGGCTGCTGAGACGACAGGAACACAGATTGAGTGAAGTTAAACTCTGTCCTTGTTTTTAGATGTATTTTTGGGCGAGAGAGAGAGAGAGAGAGAGAATTTGAACCTGGGCATGAGGCTCGTGCGCAGTAACCACTGACCCACCCGCATAACCAAATCCCACGTTTTCTCTTTTTTATTTTACACCAACATGACTGCACAAAACGACTATACTACAGGAAATGTTCTGTGATTGGCTAATACTGCTGAGAACATGGGCTCACTGATGGATCATCTTTAGCCTTCATGAACTTCTCCTGAGGAAAAACAAGCTGTCTCGGTGTGTTTGTACGCGGGCCTTCTTTGGAGTCGCTCACGTTTGATGAATGTGAATATGACGGTGAAACTCGAGCGTGTTTGTGCTGCCGATTTACATTTAAATGAGAATGAATTACACTTTTTTTTTTTTTTTTTAAATGAAATGTTAAAGAAATGTGCCTTGAACACACCCCTCTCCTCCGGCCGTGTTGAATCCCTCTCCTCCACTGTATTGACACTGTGTAATGATTTGAACAGTTGAATTTAAATGTTTATCCATTCGTGAGCCCGTGTGTTTTCTTCTGCTCTCTGAGCACCGCTGCAAGGTTACGCATGTGTAGCTTTGATGAGCTTCCCCTTCAGCCAAGGACTCCCCTTTGTCATTAAGATAGATAACATCTATTCGGTGCATCGATGTGGCTGCATTCATTTAAAGAGCACTTTTGTTTCACCTCACAGACAGCACGATCAATAAAAAGCTTTGCCTATTTCTGCTTCATTTCATCTTTGCTGCTTCAGGTGAGCGCCCCCCCCCCCCCCCCCCCCCCCCCCTCACTGTTATTAACATTACCTGTTAATGGAAGCTAACGGGAGCTGGAGTGTCTCTACCTGGATCCACAGTGTGAGCCGGACGCCCCGCTGTGAGCTGAAACTCATTAAAAGCACATTAAACAGACTCTCTGTCGCACTGACTGATATGCTTCTGTGTTTCAGTCAACTCAGGGAGGGCTTCTTTTTTGTGTGTGTTATTCTCAAACAACTCGACAACATCGCTGAGAGGTGGGCGGGTGTCACGCTGGGGCGCTCGGGTCCATATTTAGTCGTCACCTCTGCTCTGACAAACTTAAAACAGACGCGGAGAACATGTGACGTTTTATAGCTTCCTTTCAGGTCGAGTACGTTATATCAGGATGGGGATCATACGTTAGTGTTGATGACATCATCGAGACTCCTTAAAGGGGCAACATGTCGAATTTTTATCTCTTAATTCAAAACGTTTATTTTTTTTTTTTGGTCTTACGGTCACCTCAAATATTTCCAACAATTATCAAAGTCAGACACTCCCATGATTCCCCGCCAGCCTCAAAGTCATCTTTTGTTATTGTTTCGATTGAGCGCCCCCTGGTGGAGGAATTTACCAACTGTGCCTTTAAGATAGATAGATAGATAGATAGATACTTTATTGATCCCGAGGGAAATTCAGGACCCCATAGAGTCATTTTGGGGCTTTCTAACGTTTTAAATATGAGTTATGAGTTAATTATACATTTATTTAATTTTTATGAACTGTATAAAAACGTTACAGTGCGAAGCCACAAATGGGTTAATGGGACTTTGGTTTTTGTTGCCGTGGTATCAAACCAGGAGCTGATATCATCTGATCAGATTTGTGTTTTGTATTTTGTGGCCGTAGAATTCTTCGAACCCCGTATCCTTCATCTCACGGATTTTATTTATTTTATCTCGAGCCGAACTTTCTGATGCTCAAAATGTGTAACAGGAAAAAGAGCCAACATTTTTCATTCTTGTTGTGTTGGCATTTGAATAAAGTGCTCCTCGCGTGTATTCAAACAACCTTTATGCCGGCTGCTGTTTGCCATAAATGAGTTTTGTAAGTGCACCACCTCGCTGTCAAAAGTCAGCGCAGAAGACGCTGTGAAACGCTGCTTATTACAGGCGAAGATATCTCCAGTATTTCTGCTGGATGACTCCGGCAATTGTCAGCCTGTCGTGGTCTGAAACGCGAGCGTACACATGTACTGACAAGATCCATATTCAAAGCACTGAATTGGAGAAGCATCTGAAATTGAAATGTCAGGTTGAAATGAACATGCCCTGAATTAGAATGTGCGAGTATAAAAGGCGAGCTATTGTGCAGCTGTATCGCCTGTTGACATTTTTTCTGTGCATTGTGTTTACACGCCGATGCCACAGAGGAGAAGCAGCTTTCTCGTAATGAGACTGCAGCAACAGTCTCATTCTCCCTCTCCTAATCAGGTATCTTGTGATCTGTTAATGTCGAGGTATCTTTCGCCTGTTCCTGCGCGTGTGTGTGTGTGTGTGTGTGTTGCTTAGCTGTAATCCAAAACAAGGCCGTGATAAAACGAGAGGATAAAACCCAATTACCCAGCAGGCAGTCCTGAGTCATCTCCCATTTGTTCCACCCATTTTCTCTCCTTGGTCTGCTCCCCTTTATCTCAACTTGTATGCTTTACTCAAAGACCACCCCAGCTGATTGTAATCTGTAGGTGAAATGAAATGAGATAAAAAAAAAAAAAAAAAAAATTTGCGGAGAAGAAACAAAAGTGATAGAGAGAGCAAATCGATGCCCAGGCGGCCTGCGCGGAGGGATTTCTCCTTTTCTCTTCCGTGTAATCTTCCAGTGCGATTGTGAAGTTTGTGTGCGCCCGAGCTTCAGAGGGGACCAATTAAGGAGCGGCAGGCCGGGAGCCTGAACCGCTGGCTTTCCCTAATAGCCTGCAGGCTGGAGCGGGCCTCCTGATCCATAGTCAGTCGATAACGCAGGCCGCCTCCCTGCAGCCTCACCCGATGACTGCAGGAATCCAAACCGACCGGGCGAGAGGAAAAATAAAGGTCAGGGTGGAGAAATCTCCTCACAAGTGTGACCACTGCTAAGTGCTGGTTTGGAGGAAGAAGACGCCGCGGTACTTTGATCTCTTTATGGTGCCGTACGTTTTTGAGGGCAGATAAACGTACAGTAAAAGAAGGTCAACCTGGCCGGCCTGCACCAGGAAGGAGGACAAGAATTATTCATATTTTTATGAGGGCTCTCCGTCTGGTAGGTTTAAAGTTTGACATTAACACACACTTTAAATATATATAAAAATACATTTTTAATGCATTAATCACATTTACTATTTTTGTGCCTTTGGGGCCACCATAGGTAAGCCAGAGGCGTGTCCCCCTGTAGCCAGAGTGCATCTGCATCTTCTTATTTTACATCACCCCATGATTAAACCATTTCTCTTTTCTGTTTACACGTCAGGCACATGATTTACTTTTTTTTCCTTTTTCCATTTCAAACTTACGGATAAAAAATGTGATTAATCATGATGCCATTGTTTTCTTTAATAAATCATTTTTAAGCCTCGGTGCCAGACAGAAGGACTTTATCGTCTGACGCTTTATCTCGTTTGAAAATATCAGAATCAGGTTGAATATATCTTGATGTATTGGTGCCAAAGAAAAAACAAGGCTAAAATAATAAGACTACTTCAATAAAATAAAATATAAGAAGCATTTACCAATTTTTTAAAATAGAATAAAAAAAAAAAATCAATTATAAAGAATAATAAAAGACACGCAACGTTATAAAAAGACATTGATTTCTCTTAAAGACTCGATCTCTCGCTCAGCCCTGAAGCACACACGACTGGATGGGGAGTTTCTTTGTTTTTACCAAAGAATGACATTAAAATGTTGGAGACGGCCGACTCATGTCGTGCTTAATAATCGTCACTCCTGAACAACCTTTGTAAGTGTAAGACACACCGCAGCAGGCCGCTGACCTTTCCCAAAGATGAAAGCCTTCTCCTTCTGTTTGAGCTTTAAGTACACCGTCAGTGTGTGTGTGTGTGTGGGTCTTCCTTGGCTGGCTTCAGTGTGTTTCATGTCCTCGTGGCGTGCAGCGTTTGTCGGAGTGCTCTCGCCGTACGTGAGGGAGTACATTCAGCTCCCTCTCTGCTGACCTACAAGCTGCGTGATAACCTGCGGGGAGCGGCAGGTTTGTTTTTCAGGGCTAATGGAGAACGCTCCCCAGACGCCGGAGAAAGCGATGATGTCATGACCCATGTGAAAGGGATTGTGTTCGCCCTCCACCGTTTCCCCCCCTCACATAGGGGAGAGGACATCATGTAATGTGACGGCTTCGCTTTCATCAATAGCTGTAGATATCGTTTACCAGCTTCTTCAAACTCACCAGACTCACTGCTCGATGTAACACACTCAACTCTCTATACAGTAGACTGGGTGATGTCACCAGTGTGTCCCTGCAGGGGGCGCTGGAGTCCCGGCGGCGGCGGCGGCGGCCTCCGTGCTGGAAATGCTGTCTCAGGCTAACTTTGAGTCAAGCTAACGACAGGCTGAGAGCTGAGGCGGGTTTTAAGCCTCCTGACAAACCGTTACACGGCGCCCACCTGTCAATCAGCTCAGCTACACGCCTTACTGTGAATAACTCTGATCCTTCATCCAATCAGAACTGCAGAGTCATCAAAACATCCCCCCCCGTACAGTGTGTGTGGATGGAGACATGAGCTAATCACACCTATTTGGTTTTTTTTAAACCACACGACTAATCCATAATGTAAGAAAACAATGATTGAAACTGAACTGCTGAATATTCAAAGAGGTTGCATCTCATGATGTCACCTGTTCAGTATCTCAGATCTCCTGAAGAGAAGCTCGGCTCTGTCACCAGCACGCCGCCTGGTTTCCCTTCATTTCCACCTGTCTCTCTTCTCCGTGACGGATATGAGCACATTTTTGCATGTCCATTGTTCTCTCTACTGTGTCATTTCATTAAAGCAGCCCCATTACCTCCTTCTGGGAAAAATTGACTGTAATACTATGCTATCTTGATAACTGGCAGGGGAAGCTGTCTGCCTCAGTCTTACCTACGGAGATTATGACAAGCGGCTGCACAGATCGGAGAGAAGGGAGTGGCAGAGCACATTTCACATTTTCAAGGTTTTTTTTTTTTGTTCTTTGTGTTGCAGCTGAGCAGGATAGAAATGTAGAAGTGTGTAGGCTGTCATCATTTTACACTTTGAATGAATTAATGAGATGAGTAAAATGAATGTGCGTGACCTACGAAGCAGGAGCTGCTGCAACAGAAGCTGTTCAGATAAACAACATCCAATAAATGTAAATGTTTCTGTAGAGGAGGGGCTTTTTTAAACCTCACCAATTAATTTTAAAGGAGCAGTCTGTAGCGCTGCCCCCTAGTGTTTAAAATGGGTACTGCAGTCTAAACTCTAATCATCACAAAGAGCTGGCTCCGCCTCCTCCTCTCACACAGCTCAGCATGTGGTGGACACTGTAGCTTCAGTGTTTAGCCAGCTCTGCATGTGGTGGACACTGTAGCTTCAGTGTTTAGCCAGCTCTGCATGTGGTGGACACTGTAGCTTCAGTGTTTAGCCAGCTCTGCATGGGTCTGTAAAGCTTTCTGCGTTCTAACCTCTCTCCATGTTTCATCTCCAACATTGATCCTAGTTTGAGCAGCTTTCTGCTGCTGGAGCTTATTAGAAACATGCAGAGGCTTTTTAGCTCGGGTACAATCACTTCTATCTGAAGCAGTTCCACTGCCCGCTTCCATCACTGCAACACCTGTTCACCTGATAACTGCTCTCATATCTGGCAAACCCAGGGGCGTCCAAAACGGCCTTCAAAGCCCCGCCTACCTTCTCTGGTCCAATCAGATCCAGAGCATTCAGGAGCAGAATCTAAAGTTAGAAGGAGGACATACTGGCTGCTGCAGGGTTCCTTCATGTCTTCAGCAGATATCTTACTGATTGCTCCTTTAATTTTTCTCCCATTATTTGTTCATTTCTTTAAATGCGTTTCAGATGCAGTGAGATGTTTACGAAGACGTTTGGGATGAAGCGAGTGTTAGTGTTTGTGAGGCGTGTGGTGTAAGTTCAGTGAGAGTGCAGTACGGTGTGACTCTTCATCCTTCTGGTTCTATTGTTTGTCCCTTCGCCTCGCGTCTCTCTCCATCATTCTCTCGTTTACTTATCCACCACTCACAACATAATATTACTTACCTGCTCTGCACAGAGCTGCATTTCATTATGTGCTCCACATGATTAATGTGCTAATGGCCTGAGACGGGTGTCTTGTTGAAGCAGAGGCCTGATGTTTGGGCGCAGTGCGGCTCGCTGCTTTACCTCTGTGCTCTTCAATTACATTTGTTCTTTTTGTTTTTTTAACACAGCCGGAGCCTCAGCGGGCCATCAGCTGTTTATTTTCCTTCTCATAATCTGAATCAAACACTGTTCAATAAAAATGGGATTAATTGGGGTGCTGGTAGCCGAGTGTCACACGCTCCGTGTTTGGAGCGGCCGTGGGTTCGAATCCGACCCCGGCCCTTCGCTGCGTGCCGTTACCCTCTCTCTCTCTCTCTCTCTGCTTCTCTTCAGCTGTTCTGTCCAATGAGAGCGAGGAGGAAAAAAAAAAAAACCCTTAAAGAAAAAGAAATGCTCTTCATCTCACATGGAGCAAAATTATCTTCAATATTTCAAATTCTTTGTGAAACCCGATTCTTCCAGCGATGTGATGTTCCTGCACAGCGTCTGAACACTTCTCCCACTTCAGAGCCGAGCATGAAAAATTCAGTCTGTTCAAACGACGAATCACATGAAAGGGAAGAAAGTTTGCATCCATACATCAGAAACTCAGAGAGCGTCATAAACATGGAAGTGAGACGAAGACGCGCTTTTTAGAAAAGAGCAAAGAAAGCGCCACAACTTCAAGACGCTGGGATCCAGATGATGAACAACACTTCCCCACTTTATTTAGAACAGACAAAATTATGTATCGGCTTCATAAATTAGAAACGGCTTGCCTCAAACCGTCCTCGTTTTCTCAGTCTGCAGATTCTGCAGATGTTCTCGGAGACGGGTGGGAATAGCGGCTGTGAAGACTGCAGACCTGTTGTCATCCTTCAAACCTGGCTGAATGTGAGAGCTGCTCATCCTGCAGCTCGGAGCTGGATCTGCTTCTGCATTATGAGGGAGACATTGATTACTGGCAGCAGCACAGAGCCGAGGCGAGGCAGTCATCAGGCATTCTTTCTCATCGCGGGCCACTCCTCCTTTGGCACGGCTCGCGCAGAGACTGTTTCCTTTCTAATAATGAAGGAGTGACTGTGTTAACGGAGGAGACAAAACGCTTTGTCAGCCCCCTCTCCTCTTGTTGTTCCTACCTTCTGTCAGTGGACTGAAAACAGGGCATCACATCTTCCCCCCACCTCACAGTTAGATTCCTTTTGCGCTGCGTTGTCGGAACATCTGTACGAGTCCATCTGGCTGCTTCGGTCCTCGGAGATCCCGAGCGGCGCACCAACACAGGGATTTAGGTCTCCTTTTATTATAGGGGGATGACCTGGTTCGAGCGGCCCTTTACGAGGGCAGCTCATGCTCCAGTTAGTGTGGCGCTAACTCATCGTGCCATCCTCCACAGGACCGGACAGACCCAGGACCCGGTTTGTCCAATCACACAAGAATCAGTTTTTTATAATCAGTCGTATTTAAAGAACCAAAAACACCCATCTTCATGATTTGATCCTGAAGATGCTTTCTTCACGTTCACACGTGTTCTACTGTGAGGTTGGAAAACTTGAATGTCTCTCACAGACACAGAGCCGAGAACATGGTGCGACGTCCTCGTCCATCCGTCCGCTCTCTTCTGCTGAGCCGACGTCTGTTCCACCTCTCTCTCCTGGGGAACTTTGTCAAGTTCTTTCTGGAGGATTTCAACGAGTTCCCGGACCAGATGGGGGTGTGATCCCTTCAAGCCTACCCCGGGGTCTCCTCCCTGTTGGGCGTGCCCAGAAAGACCTCCAAAGGGAGGACGTCCATGAGACACGCTCGAGCTGCTCACCTGTATCTGACTCCTCTGCCTTCTGCCCATCTTTGCATGAAGCTCTGAGGAAAGACGTGCGTCCTCCTGCAGTCCACTAAGTCGTTCGAGCCATGCTATTTGTTTATTTTTTTTTGCAAACAATAACACACACACACACACACACACACACACACACACACCCCCCTACTCCTTATTAGGGCCAATATTTTGTCACACATTGACGAGCAGCAGACAGCGAGAAGGACAGCTGCAGACACTAACAGTTAATTACCTGAAAGAAGTGACGGCGTGTTCGGGGACGAGCGGCGGGCAGGTGATGTCAGGAAACCAACGCTGCCAATGAGCAGCGCTTCCAGCGGCGAACAGGCGGGACGAGGGAAGCAGGGGGACACTCTGATGCACGCCGCTCTGAGTGATGATGCAACGCCGCGTCCTTTAAAGTAACCCGTCAGCGGATGAAAGGGGGACTTGAACCCTGCTCGGCTTAACCTGACTCGCTGCGTCTCCGCGCGTCTCTCCAAACATGACATCTCTGTTGAATTTTTTATAACGCACGCGTCTGCGTCACCTCGTCTCCGACATCATCACTCTTGTTTTGTGATGAATTCTTACCTGGCTGCTAAAACAGAACCGGCGGATCGTCTGTGCTTGTTCTGGCAGCTTCCGTCCTGCTGCATCACATTTTTCATTTTGTGAATTTGCAGTTTTTAATTTTAAATCCACAGAAATGCAAACCGAAAGGCTTTGATCCCCCGGCTCTCCGGTCCCCTCCCTCCCTCGCTCCCTCCCTCGCTCGCCCCTCTGCAGGTAGAGCAGCATTAACCTTTTGCCAAAGCTTCTAAAATGAGTGCTGGGGCTGTGGGAGTGTGCTCCCCTCATACAGCACATCAGCATCCCCACGTCTTACCCCCATGAAACCTCCTCATTCATTCAGGGATCAGGGGCTCTCTCTCTCTCTCTCTCTCTCTCTCTCTCCCTCTCTCTCTCTCTCTCTCTCTCTCTCTCTCTCTCGCTCTCGCTCTCGCGCTCGCTCTCGCTCTCGCTCCAGGGACAAACACCCCGGTGTGGACGGCTCTTTGTGCACACATGACGACATGAAACCCTGCTGACAGCGTGCGGTTTGAAACTTAAAGAACCTTCTTACACAAAACTCCCTCAAAGACGTACGGCGAGCTGCACGCGTCAACACGAACAGACATTTTTTTTTTTCTTTCTTTTTTTGGGACTTTTTCCTCCTGCTGAGAGTTTGACTCCTTTACACTTTGTCTAACCTGTGTGTCAGTCCCCTCAAAAGTCCTCGTCTCAGGTCAGGATGTCTCGGCTGATCTTTATCTTAGTGCTCTTTTTTTCTGGGTTGCTCGTTGTGATACGTGGTGTGTGTGTGTGTGTGTGTGTGTATGTGTGTGTGTGGTACATGCACGTGTTCCCTCACTTAATGGTCAGTGTCGACTTGAGCAGTTTGACACAGTTAAAGCGACTTGTGAAGCTGCAGTTTGCAGAAACGTCCCCGAGGCGCAGAGTCCCTCTGATTAATAGTGCATCATTTGAAATGATACATAATTAATGAGCGAGGTGTTGATTAGATTCCCTTTAAATATGATGCATGGAGTCCATGCAGGAAACCCCGAGCGTGTCTCCCCATTAGGAGCCACACCAGCAGCGTTTAGCTCGTGGCGCCGCGGCCTGATTGATTATTCAGATCTTCAGACGCCGTCAGGAACGCTCGGGATGTAAATGAATGTTCTGTGTTCTTTTACACGTTTAAAAGGTCACACACACACACACACACACACACACACCTGCTCAAGCACACAGAGTCCAGGTGCATGCTGGGAAATAGTTGGACCAAATGATGTTTACGCCCCTGTGACATTTCGCCTTCAATCTGAGTGACCTGCAGGTCTACTGGGTGGGACGAACCTGTCCCCCAGGAACCAGGGGACATGTGGCTGCTGGAGGGGGGGGATTGAACCCCTCCCCTTCTCTCCCACTGGTCCACAGCTGCACTGCACACACGCTGAGGGAGCTAGAGCTGGGCTGCATTAGAGACCCCCCCCCCCCCATCTTTACATACACAGAGTTCTTCAGTGAGTCTGAGTGTGATGTCCTCATCACATGAACATCCAGCTCTATATTTCTGTACAGACTCTGAACCAAGAAGTGTCTGCTGCTGCAGCATCCGGCCAAGACGAGCAGGAGAAGAGTCAGGCGAGTGTGTTTAAGCAGCCACCAGAGGATGCACGCTGTTTAATGAAAAGTAGCATGGTTCAGATTGAGCATGTCTCCTTGCTGCGTAATTGCTTCTGAAGCTCCTGCGAACCTCCTCAGAATTAAAAGGAGGCGTGACAGCGGATTTGGGGAAAAAGAAGTGAAGAGGGGATGGTAAGTGTGTCAGGGGTGGACGACAGCCCGCTAATATTTGATCAAAGATGAAGAGGAGATAGTGAATGTGGTTCATCAGCCATCTGTTCTCTCCCTCTCTGTGATGTTCAGTGACACACATTAGAAAGCCCACGTTGGTGCGTGACGGCTCGCTCTAACCTTTGGGGGGGGGGGGGGGAGGCTAAGAATAAACACTTGAATAAAGCCTTTCTGATGGCTGCTAGCTGTTGCTACCTGGACATTCAGGCGCTGCAGCGGCACGGAAAGGTCACTCGTCCTAAACATGTGGGTAATTGGGCCTAAAATACCAGCTGGCATGTTTACCTCCTGCACCCTGTGAGGCTCGGGACACTGCCTGTTATAGCTCGTGTTATATAGGGAGACAATTAGCAGCACGTTTTCAGTTTGAGCAGATCTGTTGAGACCTGCACAAACAGCCAGCTCACAGATGTTTATCAGCGATGCAGCCGTGCATGCTTTCATGTCCTGACCTGATCATGAGATCAACCGCTGTCAACATGTTTGCATTCCACAGCGACCTTTTGACCTTTCTTGGACTCTGGTGACCTTGAGGAGGTGCACGCCTCTGCTCAGCGTCACGCTCTGGACTGTGTTACGCAGCAGCTGGAGTCCTCGAATGTTTGTGACAGACCTGGAAGCAGAGTCTGCAGGAGGCTCGACCTGTTTGAACTCCTGACCCCCCCAGATCTGACTCATCCATGGTGCCATCATAACGCACGATGTTCTGTCACTTTGTGTTTTCGGTCTCGATGGGAGCCACCTGCTGAAATAAAGGTCAAAGGTGAAATAAATGCTTTTTGAACAGAGACGTAGCGTGTGCGATGTCTTATAATCGTGCTGTGTGTGTTGTGCATCATAGTGCGTGTTCGTGTTCGTGTCGGGGCTGGACAGTCAACCACACGTCCAACACGCCACGTGGAAGCAGCGCCCGTTGTTTGGACACGTTTGGTCTTCAGAGAAGAAGATACCGGAAAAACGAGTTAAATGTAAACACTGACAGTTTGACGTGTTCAATAAATAACGTCCCACTCTTCCATTAGACACAGAGAAAGGAGAAGACAAAAAACCCAAATGTTTATTAATGATGATGGAGGTGAAATGTGCCGGCCCTGGTCCGTGTTGTTTGCGTGTCGGAGACGTTCATGCAGCTGCGTCCTGAAGCTGTGCTCTCGTGTTTGTTCTTGGTTTGTGTCTCAGCAGCCGTTTCTCCAAACGCAGCAGGAGCGTTCTGACTTTGGGGGGAATTATGATCCTTCACATCCTCATTTACAACAGAAGCGTCGGAGCTCCATTACTTTTTGATGTTGTCGGCTGCGTGCGGAGGCTGAAAATTGTTGTTCAGTGAGAAATGCCAACGCCGAGGGGAGTTGTCAAAGCTGTGATCCGCGTTAAGGGCATCCATCGATCTGACCTGCGTTTGAAAGTCCCCACGGACCAAACCACACGCAACCCTCGCTTCCCACTGCCAGCTGCTGGCTGTGGGAGAGCGCCAGCTGCCCTCCTCTCGCTCGCTCGCTCGCCGGCTCGCTCCCCTTCCACCCTGTCTTCCTGCTCGCGCTACATTTTGTCTTTTTTTGTTGTTGTTGTTGTTGCGAGGATGAGTAAGGGCTCTGTCCTGCAGGCATCTCACTGGCAGCACCTCCACACCTCTCGGCTTCTCCTCTCTCTCCCGAGCTGTTCTTTTTTTAAAAACTCCCCGTGTCAAAGTTCTCTGCTCTCCTCCCTGGGCAGGTTTGCTCTTTGTCTTAATTTGAGCGTTGTTGTTTTTCATCCTGCCGCAGAGAGCAAAGAGCAGCTTTGTAGATTTCTCGACTTCCACCTACACCGCAAAAAAACCCCCCCAACTAATTCTCCGAGTTTGAAGTCTTGTTTACTGGATGCACTTGTTACAGGAAGTCGTGGAACATGACGGATTATGAAAGCTGGTTTTGGAACTTCTCAAAGCTCTGTGTTTCTTAAATGAACACTTCCACACCTGAGCGGTGATTTCTCACTTTCATTTATGTGCATTAATATTCCCGCTCCTCCACGGCTCCCCTGGCTTTCTGGAAGACGCCGAATGAGACTGAAAATGGTGTTTTTCATCATAAAAAGGGACAGGATACGGCCGGTAAAACCAAGCGTGTGTGAACTACAGGAGAGATAAAAGGGGGAGAACTCACGGTGAGTTACCGCGCCGCCGCCTCTCAATAGATCATAAATTCAACATTCCCACCGGACTCGCAGGAAGGCTCCCAAAAAATGGCGAGTTTCATCATACTTTTTTTTTTTTTGTTCTGTGAAAAATTACATGTGCAGAAGGCGGCGTCTCATTCGTCTCCCCCCCACCCCCCCCCCGTGCCCCAATTCTTCTTTTCTAACACTACGAAAATACACAAATTATTAGAGATGAATCCAGACTGGTGTTAAAGATGGTCATAAATCTTAATTATTATTTTTATGAATTATTTATAATCATTTACATGCAGATAGTTTTTAAATCAGATCCACGTATTTAAAGCAGCGAGACAGGAAGTGTCCTCCGACCTGACGCCACTTCAGAAATAAACAGTTGAAGTGTGTGTGTGTGTGTGTCTCTGTGTGTGTGTGTGTGTGTGTGTGTGTCTCTGTGTGTGTGTGTGTGTGTGTGTGTGTGTGTGTGTCTCGGCGAGTTGTTGCGTGCTGCTTTAAAATGCCAACAGGTGAACATGTTAGCGGTAGCACATGCTAGCAGCTAGCTTCACGTGTTTCAAACGGACTTAATGGCGTTGTTTGTGTGCCTGGGCATCCGTCTGTGCGTCGCCTCGCTCTCACTGAGAGCTATAATGAGGCCGGCCTGTTTTTAGCATCACGCCTCCATTTTTAATGTCTTTGTGGAAACAGTTTGAGCTGCGGGAGGAAACTGATTTATCAGAGCCGCGGCGCCGAGCGCTGCCTACCGGCAGCGTGTGACGCGCTCTGCATTTGTTAGTGTGACATTCAATGTGGAAACAATCTTTCATGTGAGTGAGAAGGAGCTGAAACGTGCGTGAACGTGACTTATTCCCTCCGTGATTGAGAGCGTCACGTCGGAGGTGCAGGAGCTACACCTGCTGATATCAGGACACAAAGACGTCACCATGGTGACATTCAGCAGGAATAAAAAAACATGCATTCCCTTAATGTAGTTGTCTTAATGTTTATGCATGAAGAGCGACACCTGCTCTTCACATTACACACAGTGAAACTTATTAGTATTTATAGCATCACTGTGTTTACCTGAGACGAGTGCAGACGAAACAGAAGAGGAAGGAAATGCATGAAATCGATACAGATGGTGTTAAACTACATATCATCACTTAACCCAGGTGTGTGTGTGTGTGTGTGTGTGTACGTGTGTGTACGTGTGTGTGACGGTCTGTCAGCAGCCTCTACCATCAGTGTGTGGAGGTGGAGGTGTGACCTGCAGTGTAAAAGACGACTAGAAAAGACCCAAACGAGCTCGAGTCCATTTACTGGTGTCATTAAAGGCGCAGTGTGTTAAATTCCACCACCAGGGGGCTCTCTATCAAAACAACAGCAACAGATCACGTCGAGGCTGGCGGGGGAATCATGGGAGTGATCCTCCCTGCTGCTCCCAGCCCTGTGTGACCTGAGGAAGAGAACGTGCGGCGGCCTTCGACGTGGCATCCGGTGTTTCCACGATAAAAACAAGAGACGTCCCGTTCCAGCCGTTAAAGAACTCGTTCTGTTTTGAAAACGCAGAAAACGCGATCGCTAATATCCGAATATAAGGTTTTAATATCGTCCTTTTCTATGCTGATGATTTTATACGAGCAGGAACAAGAGGAGAGAGCGGTTGATGAATTCACCGCAGCTGTGATTTATAAATCACATGTGAGACTTGTAGAACAGTCAGCGCCCCCGAACTCTTCTTTACTCGCTTCACTTTGCACCAATATGAGAAAAGTGTGTGCGTGACTTTTCTTTTCTTTTGGCCTGAGGTGTGTGTGTGTGTGTGTGTGTGTGTGTGTGTGTGTGTGTGTGTGTGTGAGACAAATATGGATTTACCTGGCGCTGCAGTCCAACGCTCGTGGCTTCACACGCAGCAGGGGGAGGCCCGGTGATTCAGTGACCCCCTAAGAAAGCCTGGAATCACACATGTTGCCTTCCCTCCTCCGTGCATTACAATATGTTATTATCATCACATTTTATCAACATAAGGGAAACTCCAAGTGTTAAATGGAATGAAAATTCAATAACCCCATCGTGCAAATCATTAGTTCTGCTCCAAAAAAGCCCTTAGAGTTAATTTAAGTGATTAATTACGACAACAAGAAAAGTGTTCAGGCTTGGACAAACACCGGCTCGCTGTAATTATTCTGCACTCCACAAAACTCCAAAACGCATCGAATGAAATCTGCTTCTCTTTAGCAGCGCGGATGTTTCACTGAAACGTGTGTGTGTGTGTGTGTGTGTGTGTGTGTGTAACCTTCGTGTTGAAACGCTGATGGCAGCAGGCGCACTTTATGAGGAGGAAATACTGCTTTCATTTCATCTTCCTGTAATCTCCCGCCCGTGTGAGTCACGAGTGTTTCCAATAAAACGGCGAGCGTGGATTTAGCTGACAGCACTTCTCTGCGCCAAACGCCATCTTTAAGTCCTCCCATCTTCCATCTGACCCCGCTCCGCTCCGACGTCTTCAACGTGACGAGCGCTCCGCTCTTTCACCGACATGTTTCCCCTCTTTGGGTTGTTTTTTTTTTTTTTCAACTCTTCTTCATTAAGCGACAGAACTTTCCAGAAAGCTCATTCCTTCATTTGCAAAGTTGAACTCGAAGCTCCCGAAGCTGTCGGCGACTCTTTCCATGCCGAGTCCATGATCCTGTTAGGAAGCTGCAGATCACATTAGCAGCACTTGGCCTTCACCTCGGAGCTCAAGTCGTTTGTCGCAAACATCACAAACTTTGTTCTCTTCAGAGTCTTGGCTTCATGTGCCTCCTTCCCTCCTTCCTTCCTTCCCTCCTTCCCTCCTTCC